>NW_027072067.1:14849637-15394637 GCF_038088225.1 Cyrtonyx montezumae | reverse complement strand
ATGCTTTGCGTTGCAAGTACGCTTTTACCCACGGCGCTAAGATCTTTTTTCTGAGTTGCTGCTGTCTTTAAGGTTACTCACTGAAGGCCAATGCTAATACAGACTTGTCCTGAGCTGCTACATCAGTCTGAAAACAAATATTGGTTCCTTTGGCACAAGAGATCGCAAGGGCGCCCTTTCTTAATATTTTAATTATTTCAGAAAATCTACAAAAACATTCTGTCCTGGTTTAAATTTGTATACATGGGTGGAATTACATTAGCATTACAAACTGATTTAGTTCTTTATTCCAAACTGATAAATGAGTCCCCAGACTGTGCCAGAACCCATCTCCACAGAGCTGCCTGCATTGGGCACGTTGGCCTCCTTGCACACATTTCACAGCCAGCTGCTCTGTGAAATGCCATCTCCATCTCTTCCCTACATCACAGCAATGCCCTCAGATGACCATTTGCTTTCACAGATTTGATTTTAGTTTTTCCTTATTATCCTTCTGACACTTTCGTCCTCAGTTTATTCCAACCTCTTTACCCTCCTCTGTTGCTGCATGCTTTCTCTCAAGCCATCTTTTCAGTTCTTTTCTGTCTCCTTCTCCAGCTTACTTGTAGGCTAATCCATCCCTTCCTCTAAACAGTTCAAGTTTATTTTCCCCATTTCTACCAAGAACTTCAGTCCAGTCAGAAATCTCCAAGTAAAAACAGCCTTTCCCTCACAAGCTCTAAATAAAAATGCAGGTAAGTAAGCAACCACCACAAAACAGAGCAATGTGAAGATTTCATAGCAAGACTTCAGGCAATAGAGTACTAGTTGCATACAGCTGAAATGTCAGATCTAAAAACCATCTCAGCATGGTGCAAATGGCCTGGTTTTCCTTTTTTGATTCTTACTGTTTTAGTTTTGTTTATTCTTATGTAACCTGTCAGCAAAACTTACCCTGCTCCTGAAGTGTTTGTGGTACCCTGATATCGAGAAGGACAGCTTTGCTTCTGCTCCTGCCTGGTGTGGTTATCACATCAACCTTCATTTACCAGGCTGTAATCCTGTGGCTGTCTGTGTGAGTGGCACTAGTCACATTCAATAACACTTTCCTTTTGCAGTTAGCCCTCGGTTCCACACAGCCTTTACATTCATGTTTATGTGCCTCTGACGGGGGGGATTTTAGGTGGATGCTGTTAGATCTGCACCTAGTGTGTTCGTGCAGGAGGTGGGAAGAGCTAGCGGAGACAGATGTGGGAATGGCTGTGGCTGTAACCCACTCTGAGGGCTACAAATCCTTAGAGAATCTTAATTGAAGGTCACAGCAAATGTACAGCAGGTGGCTGGGACCATAAAGGTAAAGAAGAATCAGCTCTGCCAGGAGCCAGCAAACTGCACAGCTGCCACTTTGGAAATCGGGGGTCATCGGAGGGTGGTTTTGGGATTGCTGAATTAGAGTCTCACAGGTCTTTGGCTGGGAGATGGTGACAGGGTGGCCAAACCACACTTGGAAGTGACTCAACACCTCTGCCTTTTCATCATCTAGTCTTTGTTTTTGAAGATAAAAGGGCTGTGGAGGGGATGGAAGGGTGGCCATACACACCAATGGGTTTGACATGATTCAGTGCTGTGGTTGACCTCGGGGTGCGTTCCTGCTCTACAAGCAAAACTACAAAGTGGCCTCCTTACATAGAGCAATCTCAGAGTCCCTCCCCATTGCACACTCATTCCACCAGCTAGATCTGCTCTCAATGCTCTTTTCCTCCTGTAGCTTTCCTTCCACCATTCCTGAGATTTTTTATTTAAAAAAAACAGCCAAGCTTTTAAATATACAATGAGCATATCAGATATAAGATCTTCCCTATCCTTTTATGCACATACGCACACTCTTTTCTCTAAAAACTGCTTTGTTATTTGGGCACAATTTTACCTTATGGAGCTGTTACTTTTGTCTCCTCTATGTTACCCCCCTTCTAACACAAATACACCCCTACACCACTATTCCCAAGGACTGTACAGGTTCACGGAATTCAAGCGCTGCAAGATTTTCTGAATCTGAAACCACCACAGTACGGAGTAGAGGAAATTACTCAGGAAGATGCCTTTTTTCTTCTTTTCTCTGCAGCTTTCCCAATGAGGCAAATGGGACAGTTTTTGCTCATAGCATCCATAGATGGCACCGTGCTCCTCACCCCCTCCTGTCTCCCCACGCCTGCTCGGGTGCTCTAAGCAAGGGCATACAAGTCACACTTCACAGGCCAGCAACATTTTTCCTAACATTGCACTTACAGCACCTTCTGTGCTTTCCTAAGGTGTCAGATCCCTGCTAGAAGTATTTGTAAACAAAGCTGAAGACAACTGCCTTTGCCTCAAGCAGTGCACCGTGGATAACAAAATCATGAAGAGCATGGCTCTAGGAGAGCACTGATGCTTGGGTAAACCTACCCCACAGCACCAAGCTGTGCAGAGCAAGGGGAGCTGCAGCAGTCTGCTGCTCCGTGTGTGCACATTGCACCTCACTTCCTCTTTATCAGTGTCTAATTAAATTTCAGTCAACCTGAACAAAAAGAGTAGGGTGTGTCAGAAAACGAGTGCATATGAGCACTAGCCACAGGTTTGAGGAATAAATACAGGGTAGCTGAGTAATCAGAAAACCCTCATATGCCAATTGATAGCAAACAAGTTTAATAATGATGCCTCAAATTACAGACCCTAGTGATGACATCAAGGTGTTATTTTCCAACACAAAATTAATCTAAAAGCAGTCCAGTCAATATTTTCTCTATACGCACTATCTCAATGGATAGCACAGGGTTATGTTAATATGGCTTTTTCAAAAATATGTCCTTTGCTAGCTTGCAAAGTCCCCTGGAAATATATGCATATAAGAATATATTCTTGATATGAAACAGCTGTATCTTTGATTGGAAATTTATGCAGGAAAACAATGCTTCCTAAACCTGACCATCTTATCAAACGACTGTGCCTCTTGCACCCACTACTGCAGTGCAGTTCTGTCTATGTGTCACTGGGAGTTTTTAATCAGTTTGATTACAACTAGTCACGTAACTTAAAAGCATAATGAGAAAGATTTTCATCAATGCCTTGGTGTTATCAATGCTACCCTGCTCCGGATGAATAATTCTAATTTGGTGAAATACAAAGTTCTATTTCTTCACGGAACAAACCAAGGTGCCTGAAGTTACAGATAGGGTTTTCTGAGCACTTTCTGGTGTCTACCATCCTTTTAGACCTGATACCTCCATTCAACAGCATGAGCTCATCTCATCTCCCTGCTGCCCCTAGGAGTGAGGGCACAACAAGGGTGTGAAGCTCCCAGCACGAGGTGAGGCTGTACACAGTCACCTTGCATGCATCCCCTGTGGCCACCTGCCGGGTAATAGCCAGAGCTGGGCCATTCAGGATACGGCTCTGGGACCTGACACACTTATCACCACCACCAGAAGTGCCCATGGAGAGCAGTAAGTGCAGAATGCAGCATAATCCACTCTTCACCTCGGCAAGTGTGGCAGGATCAGGCTGCCACTCTGAGATAATAACCATTTCATGTATGCAGTTACAAGGCCTATTTATAGGGATTATTTTAGCTGCCATCTTTACACTTAAGAGGAAAGGACCGGTGCTTTGGACAGGTGGCAATTTTACACTACTCACCCACCTCCATATCCTTCTATTTGGGTGTGCACTATGTCGTTACATTTCCATTTGGATGACTTTCATGTTCTTTAGACAGTGAATGTTCTTGGAAAAAAAAAATAATGGAGCAAAGGAAAAAGTTCAGGTAGACTCTGAAATGAAGCCAAGTTGGAATTGTTTGACTAATGACCCACCCAGGCCTTGTTTGCCTGCTCCCGGAAATTTGGGAGAGGTGTTTACGATTCGCTGTTTGTGTACCCGAGCTATGCAAACTAGTAAAAACAAGACATATGAGAGAGAAGGAACATTGCCTGCTCTGACAACTGCTTTGCCATTGCTAAGGAAACTGCTCCCTTGGTAACCATGGTCAGTACATCTGCCTTATTTTATCACCAATCCTCACATAGACACCATCTTGGAAAGAATATTAACACAACAAAAAACACCCAATATATCAGAAAAGGAAAAACTATCAAAAGCACAAGGTCTCTATTCATTTGTTTACTAAAAAAATCAGTTCTGCTTTGGTTCTGCTTTGGTGTTGGTTATGGCTTGGCTATGCCTGCCTGGTATGCGCTCCTTAAATATTAGTTTGTGTACAGAAACAATTTATTGTTTTGTCCGACTTTAAAATATGTGAGACTTATTTTCTGTTAACAGCCCTAATTTAACTAATGCAATTGGACTTGATACTAGGAAAGCGTGAAGGCTGAGAAAGCTTTTGCATCTGCCAAAATAAGAGTTTATGTTCTTTTGATCAGGAAAAAGCTCTCTTACTGACTAAAAAAAAAAAAAAAAGAAGTCTCACTTACAAAGTGAAAAATGGAAGTTCTGATCTGAAGAACAATAACTAACTTCAGAGAGGCTTTTGGGTTAGGGCCATGTAGCATCAGCAAGAGCTTTCTTGGTCATCCTAGTCCTGCTTGAACCTGTTAGCAAGTATAAAAACCAGAACCAGAGGGAAATCTGTGAAGGAGCTATGGATCCAGTTTTTGTCCCTCTTCAGGTGAATCAGGATATCCACCCACATCTACCAATAAGCGTTACGTAGAATATTGATGGAGGTACAACTTCATCCCAAAGAATAATGGCTGTGCCCTCAAAAACCACGAATTTAATGAAGGAAAAGAAATACATCTGATGCAGTGGATCTAAGTACACTCTGAAGATTTTCATCCATAAAATCAGGCACAATGCACATCCTTTGAATAATATTTTATCTCTTTTTAAAGATATTTTATTACCCTGCTATGTTAGCAGCAACGGAGCAATGGTACCTTCACAACACCATTTTCTCATTCTTTTAAGGGTGCACATACACGTGGCAGAACATGTGTGATGGTGAAAGATAAAATCAGATATCTGAAGCAAACTTGAAAACATTTCTTCTCAAGGTAGACCACAGTAACGATGTGATATACAAGGACTTCATGTCATACAACCATGTAAAAGAACAATTGTCCAAAAGTGACCAATCTGGCACCTTACCTCTCAGGGCTGCAGTTCATGGATTTACTGTGACTGCACATATAGCCATAGCAAACACCTGTTGGATAAGAGAAACAGCTGCATCAGTTCAGACTGAGCACTTCCTAGTCCCATGAGTGTGGTTGGAGGCACCAGGTGGGGCTGGTTAAGGTAACAAATGCTCACAGGGTTCAAACAAATACCATGACAGCAGGATCCTATCTAGAAAGTAGGTATTTTCTAAATGCTACTAAAGCCTAAACATCCAGGTTAAACATTAAATAAAATTCTACTGATAACTTTTTTTTGACTACTTTAGCAAGGCCAAAGTGCTACTGTGAAGATAGTTGGTTTTTTTTTCCCACTTATGCTAAAAAAAAATAAAATAAAAAGAAATAATTCAGAGGAAAAACAGAAAAGTAATTACCAGTAAGTGTTATGAAGGTCCATGTACATAAATACAACATAGATTTTATAGAAGGCTATGCTTGTTCCTAGTCTGCTTCCACAGTTTATCATTTGTGTGAGGCTTTTCAGCTTTTGATCCAGGCAGTGTAACTCAGATAAGCAAAACACACAGTGTAGCAGCACGTGCCTCATAGTGTGCTATCCACTGCATTTGCAAGATGCTGAACCTTTCCAGCAGTCACTTGCTATGGGATAACTCTAAGATTAGGCCGGCTAAGGCTGACATGCGAAATCTGTGCCACTTACTTAACCACTCCATCAAAGTGAATCAGGCTGCTCTTGCTGCATTAGCCCTGAGAAAAAACACAGTGAGGCCTTGGCTGGCATATGCCTGTGGAGTGGTGAGCTTGTACCCCACAAGTCAGGATGATGAAGCTGCTGGAGGCTCTGCTGTGATCTTCTCGTGTCAGACAAGGATCTTCTCAAGCTAGTCTCTGAAGGGTGATGCTCCCACTCAGTGTGGTAGGCAGGAGCCCTTGGGTAGTATGGTGCCAAGGCTGCTTTGTTCTGGTTCTGAGGCTGCCAAAATGATGACCAAGATGGCAAGCTTGCTGGACAAGGGCCTACAAGAAAGTAGGTCACCTAAAGTTTCTCATTAAAATAAAAATGTCTTTGTGGTGATGGAGAGTGGTGGTACTCAAAACCTAAATTTCTCTGTCCAAAGAATGAACCAGTAAGAGCTTTCTTAAATCACAGCTGTACCTTTCTCCCCAAAGATCACAGCAGGGTGCCAAAGAGCTCCTGCTACTTCCAGGATTCAATCCTCATCTGAAAGGGAAAAACATCAACATCAAAAGCAAAGTCAACTGTAGCCCTGCTAAGGAAGTGCTTATTCACAAATCTCTGCCCTAGACCCAAAGACAATCCTTCTCAAGTCCTTGCTAGACCTGAGGAGCTGCAACCTGCCTGGGGCCAGGCAGCTGCCTGAGCTGGGAAAGAAGTGATCCCTGAGCATGGTGGAAAGTAGGAGTGGCCTGATCAACTTCCAAAGATGGAGAAAAAAAGAGCACAAAACAAGTTTGGAAAAAAACATGGAGATCATGCTTAATTTGAAGGAGTTTGCCCTTGAGACCCATGAAGAGCACATCATCTGGCTCCAGCTAGTGTGTTTTCTCCAGGACACTAGAAAGAAAAGATCCAAAGTACAGTATGTACTCATCTGCGGAGACATTTAGATTGGCTACTGATATTCTGCAAATGTTTATAAAGAAAACAAAATGTGGATGATTGCCATTTTAATTAAAACATGCAGATTCAGTTCACCCCAAGTCACACGGCCTCTAAGCCATGTTCTCGCCCTTTTGGAGATGTGCTCTGCCGTGTGGCTCTTGCTGCTGTTTGCTTTCATAATAGTTCTGGTACGTGCAGTGGTGGGTGAAGGCATTGCCAGGGCCAGGTATCTGCTCAGAATCTACAAGGTGAAGGTTAATATCCCTTGGCCCTGCCACCTCAGTTTGATTTTAATCAACTCAAAGTCAAGAGGGGAAAAAAGACAGAATTAAAACTTCCAGACTTACCTGCCCAGGGCAGAGTTCCCTCCTGTGTACCACGTAAACTGTCAACAAATGCACTGGCTTGTTCCTTGGGTGCAGGGATGCTTCCTTTGGGCCATGCATCTCTCAAAATCAGGAGCGTAGATTTTTTGTGGTGTTCTGGGGATGTTTCCTAGATGCTGTCAGCTGCTGCACCTCATCAGCCATGTAGGTTTATGCCTGTAAAGCACGAGAATCTCATACTTATATATACCAGATCCATAGCTGAGCCTCCAAAACCATGGGAACTCAGGTTTTTGAACCATCCTTCTTTGTAGCCGTCCCCCACCTCCAACATGGGTGACTTTGCCAACCTTGCAGTAAGGGAAGTGACAACAATGTTTTCCCCAATGAAAGCTGAGACATAATTTCACATCCTGCTCAGTGAATCTATTTAGTAAAATGCTGTAACCTCAGGGATTAATTTGGCTTGCTGTGGGAGGGTGCTGTCTACATCTTCCCACTCAACTGTAGCTGAGGCTGTGAGCCTGCGAAGCCTGACACACGCTGGCACCTGGGTCAAAATGTCCCAGTGAACTGAGAGACAGAAGATGCCTGTGGGAGTGACGGGGGCAGTGGAGAGACCTTCAGCTCTCAACAGCATCCTTTCATCCGGAAATTGGGCTTGGCCATGGCTTTGGCCATAAAGGGCTCCATTTTTTTGCTTTGGTGACCTGACTTTCACAGATATTCACCAGCTAAACCCATTCTGCTTCTGCCTCCTTGCCATTTCTATTTCTTCACCTATGTGGGTATGTTCCACGTGCCAAAAGCCCAACTCAGAGCCAAAAGCAGCACTGCCTAGCTCTCATGGAGTCCCAGGCCGCCTCATGTCCCACCCTCTATGCTGACTGCCAGCCAAAAAGTTTGCTTCCCTTTCCATGCCGCAGTGCTTTTGGATGTCAGGACCAGCGTCAGCTCTCTTCAGAGACTTGAACAACTGCTGTGAATTTAAAACAAATATTTTTCATCTTAAATTCCATGGCAGGTCAGCTAAACAGAAAAGAATAGCTGGTAACAGGCTGGAAGTGATGGCAGGGTGGAGTGTTTACAGCTCCATCAACAGCTCGGTGTTAATGAGCTGAGTCCAAAAATTACCTCTCGATTGATGAAGGCTGGGATGGAGCACACGGATGAGCAAGACAGTGATTGCCTCCGGCTGCAGGAAGAACTTGGAGAGTGTTTATTTTTCACTTTCTGTTTAACTATTTTCTTGGAGAGGGCAGTTCAGTTCTGCTCGTGCATGTATTCTAACCAGAAGTGCCAGGCAACAAAACTCTACCCTCTTTGTGCTGAGTAGATGCAAAAGGGCTGCAAACACACTGAACATACATATATCCCCTGTGCTGGGCTGTTACTTTTGTCCCTGTCTTTTCTCTTTTCTTTGGTTTCTGTCTGAGTGGTATCGGTGAGGAAAAGAGGCGAGACGTCTCTGAAGGATGCTCTGTTTGAACTAACAATTTATCAGTGATGCAGGCAGGTTTTTCAAGATAGCTTTCTTCAAGATAGCTTCTTTTTGCTAATTCTGATTTTGAGGAGTTTCTCTAAAACAGCTTGTTCTGTTTGGGGCAGCCACTGTTTCTGAGGGACTTTTAGCAAAGCATCTCTGTAGAAGAGTCTTAATTGTGTTGAATGGTGCTGCAAGTAAGGGCCGATGCATTCACGTTGAATGGCACAGTGCCACACAAACAGTTCAAGCACATCAGCATTCAGCATTGCCCTTTAGGTCCCTGCTTATGATTTCTGAGGGTAATTTTCTGTGGCTGAGGCATTTCCATAGGTCAAGAGAGGGGACACCTCAAGAAATACCACTCTTCAGCTGTTAGTGAAATTCATTTCTATTTTCTGCCATAAATTTTGTTTAGTAAATGAATGATTTTGTTAGTGTATGTGTTTGAGGGAGAAGGGCTGCAGCAGCCAACAGTATTTTTCCCTGAAGAAAAATGGTTTATTATTTTAAACTGCACTTTCTATTTATATGAGAAAATTCAAAGTATCATATATATATATATATATATATATATATATATATATATATATTTTAATACAGACGAAAAATAGTCCTGAAACAGACGCTTTTAAACAATTTAGCAATACAGAGAAAGTATACCCTGTTGAAGGCAGGCTGCAGGAATGTTAACATCCTCTCAAGGTAAATCAAGTAATGGACTGTTGGCCTATTTTTCAAACTGCTTCTCCTCAGTAACTTGACATTTGATAGGATTATCTATTACTGTTGGATTTTGGTTGACTCTCTGGTATGCCTGAGAAGATTGTCATCTTGTGATTTAAAGATAATAGAGCCAAGCATGTGAAACTGCACACAGAGAATAAACCTTTGACTCAGAACTGACTATTTTGTTAAAAAAAAAAATGGGGCGACATTGGCTTGAGCTCGGTTTGATATACTCACAGTTAATGAAATTACCCAGAGATAACTTTCCATTCTAAATATTGCTGTGCTATTTATAAATGGCTCCTATGGCATTCTGTATTTAGCTGCCCAAGTGCTGCCAATGCCGTAACAATACAAAAAAATCTGAAGAGAGTGAGCTTGATTAAAGCCTTGTGACAATAGCTAATGTAAGCTCTAACTAAAAATGTCAACTCCATTTGTTTTCAGCTTAAGGAGTTTCTGGATCAGAATGCGCAGGTAGGAGTTGCAACAATCTCAGGATTACACTTGACCTAGTAGAAAGGATGATGGTGTAAAAAGTGACATCAGCTGGGACTTGTGGGGGATCGTGCCTCTACATAAATAGAGAATAATAGAATCATTAAGGTTGGAAAAGATCTTGAAGATCAGCCAATCCAACCATCCACCTACCACTGCCCATTAAACCATGTCCCTTAGAACCACAGCTACATGTTCCTTGATCACCTTCAGGGACAGTGACTCCACCACCCCCCTGGGCAGCCCATTCCAGTGCCTGACCACTCTTTCTGAGAACAAATACTTCATAATATGTAAACACTGGCCAAAAAAAAAAAAAAAGAATCACCATTACTGTTTTCCGAAATAAGCAACATCTATTTTTACTGTTAAGCTTCACAACTGGCAATTTGAAAAAAAAAATAAATAAATGAAATGAGTGAGAGTGGGCTTTTTATTATGCATGGTTTTATTTCTTTGAATTTCAAAATTACCTAGCATGCATTTTAAACTTTGGTACAATTTGCAGGCTGTTTTCATTTCTATTTAAAAAGGCTAAACACTAAGAATGTGCCTCTGCTTTGCATTCTAATTGCATGTAACTGATTTGCACAGCAGAACAAAAACCTAATTTTCAGATTATGAATCATGCGCTAAGAAATAATTATTGTTTTACAAGTGAAAAAATGTTTTCCTCATTTCCCCCTTCTTGGCCAATTGATGAGAACTTCTTGCCAGTTTCGAGGTTGCCAGCCCTTGCAGAATGGCATCTATTACTCTTTAGGGACTTAGAAAGGTAGACAGAAACTCGAGGCATACAACTGTTTTGACTGCATTCTTTTGCTTGCAACGTAACACTTGCCTTTTATTATTTTATCTTCAACAATCAAGGGGTGACTAAATGGTTGCAGGTGGTGATGAAAATAAAAGCCATCCATCATTATTTATTAGGCATGAAAAAGATACACAATAATGTAATTTAATCCCGGAGCAGACAATTATTTCCACATATTGATAATACAATGTGAAAACTGTCATGAATCCTAATGTGATGTTCGCCGTTATTGGTGAACCACTAGTAGCAATGCAAATAATGAAATTGTATCAAAAAGAAAAAAAGTAATTATTTGCGTATACCAATAGCGCTGTAGAAAAACACATCATTACTAACTTTGGAAAATACAATAATCCTGGCTCGTGAGTGACTTTGGTTTTGAAGTTTGCAAATGCAGAAGCAAAATGTTCCTCTAAGTAAATATTTTATTGATTTCAGTATCATCAAAATAATGCCACTAGTTTTGATAAGGGAAACTCAAATCCAGCTGTATATTCGGCACCAGCTTGCAGGGGTTTGCAGATCTCTCTGCTCATCCATTCACACATTTGTGCACGACACTTTCTCCATTAAAAATAATTTAACAAATATCTTCGTTCCATCTGGGCCTGGTTCAAGGCCCATTTCAGTCACCAGATAGACTCGCATTGATTTTGGTGGGCATTAGACAGAAACCCTTTGTTGCAGCTTTCTATAAACAAAGTTGAGCTCCAGTTTGGGCAGAGTGGCTCACACATCTATATTCATCCAGCTGACATTCACCTCTGGGCAGATGGAAGCGTGTGCCACTTAAGGTCCACTTATGTCTCATTTTGAGGGGGGGTAAAAGGGCCTTTTGGATGGACAAAAATATACATTTTTATAAATAGGCAACTGTACATGCAAAGAATATCTGCAAATGCACAGCTAATTTACATTTGAATTACTATGTCTGGGCATGCAAATCAGGTAATTACTTGCTCACATATAACCAGCCATTTGCATGCACAAATACCTATTATATGCATTCAGTCACAGTAATGTGTCTGCAGCATTTAGCTGTATCTCAAGAGGAACTACAGCAAGGAAGAGGTTTACATTATCTCTTATGGACTCGTTGTCTTCTAGAGTAATGGAAGTGATATTTGAAATCATTAGGAGATCTATAAACTTGCTGTGTGTCTTATCCCTTAAACAGAAGTCTCTTAAACTCAGGTCTTCAAGAGCTTATTCCTGAAGCACTTGTGTCAGGAAAACATTGAAAACAATAGGTTACAAACACAAAGACTCCTTCCCATTGTAAAGTTGTGAACCATGATATGGTAAAATGCATCCAAGAACACTTCTGAACCTAAGATAGCACTCCCAGAAGCTGCCTTTGGTGAATCTGCTGAGCATGATGGGCAAATCACAAGCACTGGGGTTAGACAGAGCTACTGCAGTCGTTGGGGCACCCCTGCTCAGTTTCTCCAGGCCTTGACAGCAGCTGCTTTATGTCACCACCACACTTCCCAGCCATCTCCACTCCTACCTCCCTACTTTCATGGAGGACTGGAGAAGTCAAGTGTGGTTTTCCAAAATACATTATCCATTTCTCTATGAAAATGTGATGGGCACAAAGTGTTCAGAGCATTGCCTGGGATGCGGCAGTGGGGAGGAGAATCCACATCTGAGCAGAAGGACCCAGGCAGGGTGCTGCCAGGAGCAGTGGACCAGTTGCACTTTCACTTTTGCCTTGTGTCTAGGCTGTTGGTAGAAGAACAAGTGGGCCTGAAAAGAATCATGATACAAATTGTTTTTCTCTGTTAATCAGTGCATTTTTTTTTTCAGCTGCCTGGCTTCATTGCATTTGTTTGTCTTTCCCTCTCCAACTGAGCAGGGGAATCTGATTTTTTTCCTGGATCTGGCTTGAGAGACAAATTAAACTTTTCTTTGTTTATAATCAAAGCAGTAGTGATTATTTGAACATTTTGAGGGAATCACATAGCATTTTAAAAGTCTGTAAAAAGACAAGAAAGGTGGTGGGAAGTCATACGACACTATTTTCCTTAAAAATGAACGTGGATGGTTTTTACAAAGTGACTCCACGCCGTCTGTACAGTTTCACCAAATGGCCTGGGAACGGATGGCAAATTTGTGAAAACATGCTGGAAATGTTTTGTTGATATTCCTGCTGACACTAGGGGCAGATCCTGCATGTCACCACAAATATTTGGCAGTGGAGAAAACCAGAGATTTTGTTCAGCTCTGTTTGGAATCAGATAGCAAATTGATCTTGGAGGCTCTCCCTGGAACTCTTCGTATTTTTGGAAAACAAAAGATTTTCAGAGGAAGCCCTGTTTTTATTATGCATGAGATTGTTATGGGAGGAGAAAGGGGAGTCTGTGACTTACACAAAAGAAGAGGGGAATAGGAGCTTTTGCTGGAATTGGACAGATTATTTCTGGCCTTGGCTTTGTGTACTTTTCCCCAGGAACACAGATTTTTATGTGAGAAAAGGTTATTTCTAAACTATTTATTATTTATTTATTTATTATTCCACCTTCAGAGCCTCATACAACAGGAGATCGGTTACCTGTGGGGTCAGTAAATGATCCTGGTGGGAGCTGAGGGAAGGGAGGATGCCTGGAGCACACTGCAGGGCTGGAAGCTCCCTGCAGTGGGATGGGACTCCTGGTTGGCCACGCTTGTCTCCCTGTTGTTGCTCTTGCTCTAAGTGGATGATTAGGCTCAGAGAGTCCTGACTGCTCCTTTTCCTCCACCGTCTCCGTGATGAAATCCCAGACCCAAGAGTTTTTCCCTTAACTCCAGCCAACATTTCACCTCGCCTTCCAGTAAGTGACAATGTGTCCTCTGCAGCAGCAAGCTTAGTGCTGTTGCTCACCACACTATCAACTCCCAACCTCTAAGGCTTCTTCTGTTGTTTGTTGGGAAGAGGCCAGGAGAACACTGAGAGGAAATAACTCAGCATCATTTTCCCTCCCTGGCCTACAGAGAGACCTGGGAAGGCCGGGAGCCTGAGTTCAGCTACGTGACCTGGCCTTCCCTGCAGCACTGAATGGCTCCATGTAAGACAGCTCAACTATAAAGTAGTAAAATTTCCCAGAGGTGACAAGGGAGGACCTTTTGAGGGACCATGCTGTGTACACTTGTATGGGTTGGTGGATTCCAGATGAAGCAAAGACAAACTCTCCCTGGGAAGCTTCTGACTTCACAGATTGCTTAAACACTCACCATGTTTGGCACAGGGATGGATGTGATAAACTGGATTCATACGGCGACCCAAGGAAAAAACAACAGGGGAATGTGGCAGGCAGTCAGCTTTGTGGTCTGAGCCCCACAGGAAGGACATGTTTTCAGATCAGACCCTAGCTGTAACAGCAAGGCTGAGGTAGAAAGAGGAGCATGAGAGGCTTCTTGCAATGTCTTTGAGTTATTTCAAGACTGCCACCTCTGATCTCAGACAGAAGTCTGACCGTAAGGAGAGCCTGAACTGTTAGTCCCACTGCAATTCAAAGCAACCCTGTGTCCCTGGATACACAACACCTAGATTCTATTGTCTGATGGTGATTGACCCTGTTTTGATAGATGTCAGTAACGTTGAAATCATTAATGGACAGTGGAAAAAGTGGCATGCTGGATTTGTGGGTGAGACCAACCTGGAGTGTAGTTATGTTCAGTAATCAGACAGGAATATAAATAAAACAGAGCACTGCTCAGTAAGGTACCTCCTGAACAGTGCAGGGCACAGGAATGATGGGAGGTGGAGAATGTCAAATATCCACAACACTGTTGTGGAGAGGCAGAGAATAGACTTCTCCCTGTCCATGGGAAATGTGAGAAGTCATTGCAGACTTCAGTTTCCATAAGTGAGCCTAAATAAATATTTTAATAATATATATAAAATCTTTTATAATTACTTCTCATAGTGGAAATGTCAACAGATTGCTTATGGACGCAGGAATAATTTATTAGTATCAATAAACTTGTTTACTAACTGAAAATATGTTGGAAAAAAAAATATATTTTTTTTTAAATTTCTTTTTGTAACTAACAGCAAATCTTCCTCAAGTAAACATCCCTTCCAATCTTCACGTATCTGCTGAGTCTTCTACCTCTCCTCCCAGGGAAGGAAAAATGTAACAAAATAGTGGGTGGGAGGAAATACAGATAAATATTTTGTAAGTAGAGTACTATATATATTGGGCACAGATAGAAATAGCATTGTGCTCATTCTGTTTTCATTCTCACCAGCACAAATCAGGAATAAATACCGTCACCAAGATCTTGCTAGATGTAAAAATGGAGAAAGTGAGTGGTGAATGAATGTGTCATAAACAGTTGAATGGGAGACTTTTGGTAAGTTAGCATCTTTGTTTTATTATCTGGTCGTGCTTCTGTGCAAGGCTGTGTCTGGACATTATATGTACCTTTTTTCAAAAGCCAACATTGTTATGGGATATACTGGAGACAGTGTGGGTGGAGCACAACATTATTAAAAAATAAGGAAATGTCTACTTTTTTGTTTTTCTGTATAAGAAGAAATCACTTATTCCCCTCTGGATTTCACGAGTGTGTTATTTACCACTGTTTACTGTAACTAGCTTCCTATTATTACAAAAGTTGGCAAAGTCATTGTGGGTCTGTTGCTTGCCCAGTTGCATTCCAATTCCTTTATGCCAAAAATTAAAAAATGGGTTTTCCATGCACCTATCACATGTAGGAATACGTCTGACCACATTTCTTACTCCTACTGTTGCCAATGACTTTGTCAGAAAGCGGTCAGGAGGGTGCATAACCCTCCCTGTCCAACAAGCACATTCTTACCAGCACACAGTCACAGAGCTGCAGAGCTGTTGCACAACACCCAGCCTGGCTTTAACCTGGTTAGTTTGGCTACTGTACACAACAGCACTAGGCCTGAACTAATTCATCCCAAGGAGGAGACAACCATGTCTTTCTGTGTAACACTCAGTCACCTCTTCATGAATGCCCTTTTACAGGGTGTCAGTGTCAGTCTGATGCTCCCAGCCTTCCCCTGCTACAAAGGTGTGCTGAGCAGTGTGAAAAACATCACACGGATCAGTACCACGTGCTTGTACTTCCTAAAGTATGCAAAGACAGGGACTATGCCTGATGATGGCATGGCCAAGCATGGCCATGGAGGAAAATGTGAAAGATGGGCCGCTTTTGAGGAAACAGTCCCAAACAGCATTAGCCTTGGGGCAGTTCACACTGCAAACAGGATTAATTTGGGGCCAAGGGCTTCTTTGGATGCCACTGGAGCTACACGAGCACCGTGCAGGAAGGGATGCAATGGCGGGGTCAGGTCACTTCCCCATGAAGGATGAACAAATGTGGTCTCAGCCGAGTTTGCATTGGAGAATCTGCTCTGGGTTTCTGCTTTCCATTTCCATTGGGGCCTGTGTCCTTTGCAAAGAGAGGAGCTGAGTGAGACACAGGAAGAGCTGATACGCTTATAAAGGTACTGTCCCAGTAAACAATCAATGGGAATATATTTGAATCTCTGCTTGGTGTTATTTTCTCTTTCCTTGGGAAAACAGTATTCTGACTGCAGCCTAGTCCTAATCAAACTGCAGGGTTCTAATAAAACAAATCCAAACTAGTAAAGCACATTTTGCGAGCATTAATCCTCTTAAAGTTATCAGGTTTTCACATCCCTAGATAGGGTACTGTCTGACATAAAGTTGGGAGATAAAAGTAGGATAAAAGAACCATTACCATACAACTGCACTAAGACAAAAATATAATTGCAAAGGCTGAACTTGATTATTATTTAAAACATGTGTTGGGTGGAGGCACCAGCCAGCAGGAAGCATCTGATGCTGATGAACCCACACAACCTCAGCATGAGTGACTTTTGAGTATGAATGTAAAAGATTTATTAATTTCAGTTTTTAAGATGTTCTATTTGTTTTGAAAACATTCAGGGTTGCAAAACACATGAATCCTGTAACTATTTCCATAAAGCCTGGAAGAGTGAAACATTAGAGGTGGGGGGGGGTGGGGAACATGGGTATATTTTTTTTCTAGGAAGAATTTCCATTAAAATTAAATCTAGTTTAATTATAGCTCCTCAGCAGTGAGTATGTGATTTCTGATTATGTCCCTGGTGGATGCTCAGGTTGGTACTGCTGTGGTTGGTTGGATTGAGGTCTGCACCATTTCATTACTTTTTCCTTGAAGAGAAACCTCACTGGTATTCGTGGAAACCATGTGTCGGTTTGTGCAGTATGTCATTATGCATTATCATATCATACAGTTTAAAAAACATTGCATTGTTGCTTCTGGTTGGATTCTCTTTATGTGTAATACAGATGGCATGATTCTAGGTAATTCTCTTTTTCAATTCCAGCCCTCAAGCCACTCAAACAAAGAGAAAATTGTGGATGGATATGAACTAATTTCTTGGTATATATCCAAAACCCACAAATAATTAGGGATGGGAGAAACTCAAAAGCTCTGCAGATTTGATTTGGACACACGCTCAAGTCTGACTCTTGTGCAAAGTTGTAGGGGAACCTCCATAACTGGGGCTGTGCTCCATTACAGTGGTGTAAACAAATCCAGTGGTGGCTCCGGGGGGAGAGTTCAGAAAATGACCCCTATGGCTGAAGATCTCAGGAGAAAAGATTTTGTGTGAGATTTCTATTACTTCCTGTTTCTCGTCAGGTTCAGGTCAAGAACTGCTTTTCTCACAGTGCAGGGGCACTGGTGTTCTCATCTGCAATGGACTGAGAAGCGCTGGGGAGCATGGAAATAAAGCTGAGAGGGGCACAAGAGAGCTCTGCTTTGGGCTAGGTCAAAGCAGCGGGCAAAGGTCGATTTTTATTTTGTCTGAACTGGTTCCTGCATTCAAAGTGGCAGTATGGAAATATCAGCCTGAGAGTTGAGAGTATGGTAACGGATCTGTGCCGCCTCACCTGCGTGGGGTGACTTGGAAGCTTGTGATCAGAAATTTGTGTCTGCACGTGACATTAACAACACTTCTTTCCTATTTGCAGAGCATCCCTGGGAGCAAGGACAGCTATCTGGTTTCCCACAGTTGTATGGTTATTTCAACTTGGGAGTAGTTGGAGTTCCATTAATAGTAGCAGTTTCATTAATGACCTGGTCTCCCCTTGCTTTTGAGGCCTTCACAGCAAAGACAAGGGGCATCAACTACAGAGAAGTGCAAAAGAGCTTTAGCAGAAGGCCCAGTGCTTTCTACATGTCTGTTGCAGAGTGGCATTCTCTATCTTCTGGACACTTTTCAGAAGTGTTGTCACTAGTTCTGAGGCCCTATTCAATAAGGGCTGGAATTTATGTATTAGCAAGAATATTTTACTGCTTGCAAGGTGAGAATGCAGAACGAGTGTTGTTGTTTTTTTTATATGGATTCAGCTGCTCTGCTCAGACTCACAGTCAGGATAACTTGGCAAGGAATGGTTTTCTGTTCAGCATTGCAGAAGCCTGGAAGAAATACTGTTTGAAAGGGGTGCTTTCATCTAAGGAAATAACCTAGACCACAGATGATCTGTCTGTATGAATCTCTCTGTCTGAGTAAGATATAGCATCAGCCCCTGACATTGATGTGGTAGTGGCCCTAGAAAAAAGAAAGAGATAACAACAACAACAAAAAAATAGAAACAGCATTGTAAAACAAAGACAGCTGGATTGACAGCAACCTACACAGACAGCTGTGTCCAGCAGTGACACTGATTGAGGCAGACTTCTCTAAACTGGCAACAGACTCTGAATGCCACATCCCTCAATCAGTCCTAAGTGACACAACTTCATGTGGCTGCTGCGATTTGGGTGCTCCCTCTTGCACTGAGAACCTATACAAATGTTCTGCATTGTTGGACTCCAAATATTTTTCCTTGGTGAGTCCTCAGACAGAGATTTGGTGAAAGGATATCTGTCTGTAAATGGGAGATACCTTCACAAAACACTCCAGGAAAAATTTGCACTTAAGGAGCAGTCATCCAGCTCCAAATGCTGGGGAAAATGCACCCACTATCCAAGCAGCATTCCCACACTGAGGTTGTCTTCGGAAGGTTCCCTAGCAATCTGTCTGCTCTGTTCACTTTCATTTTATACCTGTTCATTGCACATCATTTCTAGTTCTTTTTTACAATGAAAAAGGAGAAACCAGACCTTTCATCCCATTGAGGTTTCTGCCCCAGAAGTGACAATGGGAACGATCCAAAAGCTTTCTGCTGGCTAAAATATCGGACTCCCATGTTTCAGAGAATCTTGAGGACCTCTGTGTCCAAATCCAAGACTTTGGGCTTATTTCTAGCTTCTTAATCCAAGATAATCATAAGGTGTGGTGCAGTTGCTCTTGGAGTGCTTGCCACAATTATTTCACTGAAGCTTGTATCCTGCAAAAGTCTTTGGGATAAGCTCCCTCAGGGCAGTCTCTCTGCTCCACACACCTCTGTGACCCAAGCAGAGTGGCTTTCACCATCTCCCAGGGCTGCTTAATGCTGTGAGGTGGCCCTGGGTACTGGTTACCAATAACTCCTTTTTTTCCTAAAAACCTCGTTCAAGCAACCTGGAATGGAGTGATAAAAAATACAGCTATGGGAACTATCCTCTCTGAAAACACCCCTCAGTCCCTCAGGCAGGCTATAAATGATCTGCTATTTAAGGAAGCTGTATTGATGGGTTCTTCCTGCCTGAAAGAGGCATCAGAAGTACAACCGCATTAGGACCAGACGCATAAGCCACAGTGCCACTGGGAGCAATGCACATCCCGCTCACCAGAAATGTCTTTCTTTTATTTCTCTTTATTTGTTCTATTTCTTTCTTTTTCTTTCTTCTATTTCTCAACTTCCACTTCATTTGTTCAACTTTCATTTTGGAGATTTGCCTCTTCTCCCTGGTGAATAGTGATAGCACAAGAGGTAACGTCCTCCAGTTGTGCCAGGGAAGGTTCAGGTTGGATATCAAGAAAAAATTATTCTCAGAAAGAGTGATGAGGTTGCCCAGGGAGGTAATGAACTCACCATCCCAGGCGTTGCTCAAGAAAAGGGTGGGCATCACACTGAATAGTGTGATCTAGAGTGGTCACAAGCAAGGGTAGGTGGGTGAACTAGATGACCTTAGAGGTCTTTCCAACCTTTGTGATTCTATGACTCTATGATCAATTCACTAATTTACCCCTTTCTCCTTCTTTTTTCTACACCCAAAAACCTCATTCCAAACCACTTAGAGCTGCTACAGGACAGAGCTGCTTCAACTTATGATGGCACAGCTCAGCTCTCCCTATCGAGTCCGGACGTGATGATACATAACGGGCAAAATGATGAGTATCCTTAAATGTGACTGATATTGTCAGCACTTCAAGGAAATTGTATATACAGATCTACTTAGTTAATAATGAGACGTGCACACCTTCTGTGCACCTCACTGAGCACACATTTAAACATATGGCTGCTGAGATAGAATATATCCTGCCAGCCTTTTTTCTTAATTAAAGTTATGTGAGTTATGAAATACTTTCCTTTATATTAAGCTCTTATGCCTGTGGAGAAATTTCTATTTGTTTTTATCTCATTTGAGCTTCAAGGTTAATCTTAGTTTAAGAATCTTGCTCGCTGTGCTAGCAACGCTTCATTCTGATCTGTGTGCATGGGTGTGTGCATCCTTTTGTTCCATGCTGGGGCTGGATGCTGCTGGCTGAGTACCCTCTGTGTGCTGGTTTGTCCTGCAGCCATTAGCAATAGGTGTAGGTGGCTGGGAAAATGGTACATGAAGACTTCTTAGCAGATAGTGTTTAGGATCATTAAAATAAAACCAAGAGATCAGATGAAGAATTTGTGTCTTGTTTTGCAAGACAACGCAAATGTGAGGTGATTCACCCTCTGACCTTTTGGAGGTGGGAATTCAAGAATCATTGATCTATATTTCCTTTTTTTATTCTATGACAGCAGCAAGTTATAACTTAGTCCAGCATGGAAGGAGGAATTTATAAAGGAGCAAGTAAAAAGAGCAAGGCATTTAGATCAAATTAACACACCAGAAATAAAACAATAAAACCACCTGCTTTGTCCACAAATAAACTTTTTTATATGGCGATCTTCATGTCATATCTTATGCATGTACTGAATAAATGTAGCAGCAGTACTAAAAAAACCCATCACAGTTATAGGTACTAAAATGAGTGTCTGAATTATTTACATAGGTCCATCTTTCCTTGGACCTTGGGATCTGCAATAATGGCTCAGCTCTTTCCACTAGTTCATCAGTATTATGTTTTTGCAATCAGAAAAAACATGTTCTCTTTCCTTTTTTCTTCAGGATATGTAACAAATGATATCTTAAGGAAGGATAAAACACATCATTTTTAGTACATTATTTTTGCTGCCACCGCTGGCTATTACCCTTTTCTTCAGTTTTTGAAAGTACTGTGGTATTTCTCACTCACTGTATCTGCTCTCAAACTCTTTCCTTTCTTTCCATATTCCTCTTGACTTCTATCTCAACCTCTCATTTGGCTTTTACTTTTGCTTTTCTAATCCCCGTGCTGTCTCTCACGATAATCCCTCGCCTACACATACTTGCTTCAGCTCTCTCCTCATTTATTCCATTAGGACTTAAATGATTGGCCACCAAGTGCTTGTTATATAGTTCAGTTCCATGCTAAAATCATCTTTGTGTAATGTTCTGGGTAGGAAAAGTCCTGACATTATGCACTGTCATATGGGCTCTTTCTTACAGAAGTCATTATTCTCGCAGTGGGCTCAATAGCAAAGTGGAACTCTTGTAAAATTCCTCTGGACTTCTGTGTGCGTCCCAACATGAGGATACCACTCTATTTGCAGCACACAGAGGGATAAGGGACTTGCAGAGAAAGCTACTGCATGGCAAGAGCGCAGCATTTTAACACTGACAGGTGTTGTTTTCCTTTTTTTCCTAAAAGAATTTGGGAGACAAAGAGCGACCTCTTTGTTATGTAGAAAAGGGCTTTTTCAGCCTTTTTAGTGAGGGTGTGATTTGGCGTGTCCATTCTGTAACTCCATTTAACCAACAAAAAAGGTTGCCAAGAACTAAAAGATGAAATATAGATCTACTGTTCGTTTCTTCCCCCACTTGATCTTTTGTGTTTGATCATAAATGCACATTGTGAAAAGATGTCTTATACCTCCAAGCTAAACAGTGTTTGCTACTCATTAGTGATTTATAAATGATATTTTCTCCCTGGTGACATATCTTTTGATATGATTCTCTAATAATAACATCCACCAATATTAAAATAAGAACATTCCCATGTATTGTGATCACCTTCAACCACATTTCCTCACTAAAATTAAATTTTAGCACACCAACTGATATTGTATGCATATATTTGTCTACCGTCATTATAAATCTCCTAAGGGTCTCTATAAAATGATAGTTTTGCCTCTTTGCAGTAATTCTACCTAATGCTCCAAAGCAAGAAACTAATTACATGCTGACTTTTCACTAACTTTGATCTTTCAAAACCCATACTCTGAAGTTTCTATAGGTAATCATATAATTACAGTACACTAAGTGGGATGAAATTAGCCATCAACTTTTTTTTTCTCTAAATAGTATCAACTCCTTTTACAAATAGGCATTTAATTAAAAAATATATTAATTATTAAGTAGCTTGCTGTTTAGGATATCCCAATTCGTGTTTGCTTATCAAAGATTTCAAACCAAAATCTAATTATTTACACTGATGTCTGTAGCAAATGTCTTATTCTAACACAAAGAGTTTCAGTGGAAGGGGATACGCTAAGAATTCCTGAAAGATATCTTCAAGGAAGGCCGAGGATAAACGATAGTGGTGTTAGGAGATTACTGAGATTTCCCAAGGGAATCTTTGAGCCTGTCAAAAAAAATGACCTCATTTGTATTTTCCCAATGAATTGGCATGATATTTCCTGTAAAAAAAATTGAAAACAATTGTTGCTTTCAGTTGAATTCTATTGCTGAGGAAAAAATATCTTGGATTTCCTCTTTGAAAAATGTAAGCTTAGCTTACTTTTATTTTCAAGCACAATTGTAAGAAAGTCTGATTTTTAGAGAAAACAAACTGTCCCAGCCTTCCTAGACAACAAAGAACTAACTGTGCGGCTTGATGTTTTTTCCCTTTACACTTTAAACCTGCTATTTCAGCTCAGCAGTAAAACCTTAAAATCCCCCCATCCAAAATGCCCGGCAGCTTCCCTGCTCTTCTTGCACACAAATGAAGACAAATACAAATTCAAACATGCACAGTGACAACATGCCTCTGCCTCCCATCGGGGTCTGCGCTTCCATTTCCTCCCACATCAGTGCCCCATTGGCTGCAGACAGACAGACAGACCTGGCTTCCAGCCCCAAGGAGGCAAAGCAGAACGGAATTACCTGGTTTTCATGCCTCCATCTATTTTATACCCCAGTGCAAGGAAGGACTATGCACATGAGAAGGGTCGGCAAAACATAACCCTGTGTGAGAAACCTTTCTCCTGGACGAGAGCTTGAAATTAAAGGAACGGTCCAAAATGGTGCTGCGTTTGTACACTGTGAGGAGAAGGCTGGTGTTCAGTAAATGGTAAAATGTGATAGCGGGTGCCAGTTTGAGTGGCAGCCATGGGGCCATGGTGTGGGGCAGAGAAGGTGGCTGGTCACTGCTGGCCTGCACCAGTGGATGCTGCAACACTCGCTGCAAGGTGAGCGAATGAGAGATGCAACCCAGTCCATTCTGTGGTGTCAGGGACTGCTGTGCTGTACACTGCCCATCCTGAGTGGCCGTGCAGATGAGTCAGCAGTGCAGAAAGGAAACGCGCTGCTTGTGAAACAGGCCCCTACCTTTACTACATCCCATATGTGCACCTTGTTTGTCTAATAACATTCAAAACCACAGAAAAATCTGAACACCACATTCACTTTAAAGCTGAACAAACAAAATTTGTTTTGACTTATCATCAATCATGCCATGTGATCAGAGGGCATATTGTGTGCAAACGGCAGTTGTTTTATCTGGAGCTTCAACCTTTAAAAAATTCAAAACAGTAAAGTTGTTTATTTGACACCAGTCCTGACCCCCAGACTTTAGCGCTGCATTCTGACGAAGTGAAAGAAAGAAAACACATTTTGCTTCTTCACTGCTGTGGCATAAAGGAAACCTGACTTCTCGGGAGAGTTTTGACACATTCCTTGCATTTGAAATGTATCAATAGGAACTTTATCTCATTCCTTTTTATTTTTCTAGAAACCAGAGGAAGAAAGGTGTTTACATGGTATATTGCACGTGGTAGCAACTCTCATTATGGGGATCTGCAGACACACAGTATGTGCATTTAGCTTTGGGAATTGCATTACTTAAGAGCCCTGTGGTTAGAAAGATGAATTCGGGCAGACAATAAGGAATAACAGTTTGAAAGCCATGCTCATAAGCCATTTGCACAGATCCAGTAAACAAGCGATACGCTTACAAATATTTCTTCTGTGAACCAACTTGAAAACTCACTCTCAACTGTTTTTGAAAAAAAAAAAACCAAAACAACAAAACACCACAATCTTCTCTCTCCCTTTCTTTCTTCTATCAATAAACAGACATGATGAAATTATAACATAGCTGTATCTCACTTTGTGTTTATGTGTGTTTCTGTGTCTATTTGGAAGAGAGAGGGCATTCTTGTCTTCAGACAGGAGGGATGACAGAGCACCTACAGAGGCTGCAGATTGCTGAATAATACGTGGCCATTAGATATGATAATTAAACTTTCCTTCTTTTTTTAAACATCTAAAATTAACATCATAATTTTCATCTAAGAATAAAGAGCAATTATACATCGGGAACAACTGAAGCTTTCACTCCGTTCTGTACGTGCATTTTTGTGCTATTTTAACTTCACTATGCTGAGGACAAACTTTCAAATTCATCATACGCTCCTGAAAAAAACTAAATGCATTCTGCTGTTCCACTTCTGTGGCACAAAGGAAAACTGGCATGCAAAGAGAATTTTGCCTTATCCCTCCATGTGACAGGACTGTGGCTGAGGAGAAGGGCAAGGACTGATTTCATCTCCAGACTTCCTATTTTATCTTGGATAAGTCTATTCAATTCCGTTTCCTCACATTTTAAAGATGATAAAAAATAATAATTAACTTCCAAATAAAGACGATGTGATACTATCTAGAGTAATGTTTTTAAAGTGGCTTGAAGTCCCCAGTAACAGGACTATAAGAGCTATCATAAACAGTCCCAAGGAAAGGTTTGCTGGCAGAAGTAATGCCTTTTATTAGATCAAGGCGTATATTTGGAAAAAAAAAAGGATCCACTTTTGGGCACATGCAGATTTGCTGCTTCCGTTTCTGCTCCGAAGAAGAACTGCATAACCACTTCTCTTGGTCTAATGAGGGATATTACTGCCTTCCAAGTCTGGACCGTGTAAACTTCAAGAAACATGTTTCTGCCACATAAATAATTTGTGCTAGGGTCTGGGCAATCTCATGGACTGTCTCTGAGAGCTGCCAGTGTTGTGCTCTTGAAAGGCAGAAAGGAGAAAGTTCTTATGTTGCATTCAGTGTGGAACAACTAGCTCTTCGGTGCTTTCTATTTCATATTCCCAGTGAATGTTCTAACCAGTTCCTTTCTACTTGATTTTCCCCTTCACTTTTCGAAGTTGATGCGTGCTTGCTTCTCAAATTCTTATGCATGTTTCCATCTCAGATTTCATTTACCACGGTTTACATGTAGGCCCTGGGGATTAAGCCTTAATGTCAACCAGTTGGCACAAATAACCTCTTGAACCCATCAGTCTAATCCCACTGAGTTGTTTTTATCTTCCTGCTTGCTCTCTCTTCAATGCATCACCCTGTTACTATACTGAGTGACTGCCTCAGAAACACATCCCATCTGCAGCAAGTGTATTGATGGAACTTCATCCAACTGGGCAAGGAATGAAGTCACTTATAAAACAGAATAAGGGAAAAAAGAAGGAAAAAGAAAACAGTCCCCATTCCCTCAAGACCAGGAGTCCTAATGTTCTTCTTTCCATGGGAGGAGGGGGAGAAAGGGGGCCGTGAAGATGACATATTTCTGCTGTTAGTTGCAGGTAGCTCTATTCAAGGTAACGGCATACTGTTGGTGTAAGTTGGGTCAGGATCAGGTCAGCCTCACAGAGTGCCTCCATTCCTCCTCCCCACAGATCGGTGTGCAGCTAATTGTATTTAGGTGACTAATCTAATAAAGATGTGACCTTTAATGCCAATTGGTGGCTTTAATTCTGATTCATAATCAGTCACCTCGGTGTGATCCCTTCTCATATACGAGCAGCAGTGAGGCCTCTGTGAGTATTTACACACAACAAAACAAATATGGGCACAGGGAGGCATCCCATGGGGTGAATGCATATATTGCAGATCTTAAAAAGAGATTTGTACATTACTGGATTCTGAAGTGAATAAAAGTGAATAAATTCCTAGGAATCAAAGATAAGTCAAAGGGAAAAAAGGCATTCACAAGTAGAAAGCAACCCCCATAGCTCATGAATAGCCTAATTATGAGAGAGCCCCACAGGCAAATGCAGAGTTACCAACACAATTGCCTTTGGAGCTCACAGAGGGGTCAGATGCTACCCTTAGAATATTATCTTCAGTAGCACAGCACCTGGGTCCTGTACTTTACAGTGCCATTCAAAAATCACACCAAGGGACAGTCCAAGGAGGTAAAACCTGACAGAAACTCAACATGAACATCATCATAGTGCTCGTACATTTGAGAATAAGTTGCCTTCTCTCAGTGTAAAGCTTTTTCTCTGAACACAAACATTCTCAAAATTGATAGAACTTCTCTTCCCCAAACTCTCTACTACATTTATAGGTAAAAGGCCACTTGAGGCCTTCAGCTCATGGTAATGGTGAGAAGTGCAATGCAGATAGCATCGTGTGGCAGAAAAATTTTGGGACGCTGGAGGTACCACCTTCCTGCCAAGATACAGAATCTTGGTTTCCTCGATTTTGTGAAAGGAAAACAGCTTTCTCCACCACCTGCCGCACAGTAGAAGGCACTCATTCATCCTGGAGTTAAGAGTATGCTTGGAATAGTGACAGCAATAGCGTGTCTTGGCCAAGCACATTTCCACCAAGTTTGTGATGTACTTCTAAACTATCTGGAGCCAACGATATGCAAGAAATAGCAACAGAAGTGAAAGGTATTGAGGAAAGGTGCTCAGACATGCTCAGAATGAAAACGATGAGCTTTGCCTCAACTTTCTTTGCAAATACAAACCAATCTGATAATGGCTGCTCTCCACCCTCCTCATTTGCTCCAACCAGCGGCAATTTTGCTCTCAATCCCACCCCTATCTCTTCTTCAACCTCCCTTTCCACAGGTTCTTAAAGTTTGCCTTACTAAATTTGGTCCTTTAATTCCACATCAGTACCAACCAACCTGGGAGCACTGGCACTGCTGATAACACTGTGCAGAATAAATCTCTGTGAAGATTTTTGCTGGATTTACTGCTCTTCTCTTTATAGAAGTGTTCTTCATAACCTGAGTGTTAAAGTCGCTGTGCTCGTCTCCAGACTGCTTAACAGGACACATCTCCTGTACAATGCTAAGAGGTACCAGCCTGCTAATTAACAGTGCAATATGGTCTCTTTAAATCCTTCTTACAATAATATCACATGTATATTAATGTGCTTGAAGGATAAACATACACTAGCATTTCTGTGTATTTCTTCCTTTCTTTAGACACTGCTTTCCACTTGAGATAATGAACATCTAACTGATGCCCTGGGTTACAGAAACCAGGAGAAGAAACCAGTAGAGAAAATACTCTCAGTACCTGCATTCCCTGTTTGTTTGTGTGGACAGAAACTCTCTGACACAAGAGTGGATAGAGATCAAAACTGTTTTTTGATCTGCCTTAGTAGTGTACAATGTACCAGTCACAGTGCTTTGAGCTTGCTGAAAGTGGCAGTTACTTCATCCAGCTAAATACACCTAACATTACCAGAAGCTCAATGGTTGGTTCATCCTGATGTACTCCTGGGGCAAGGAGTAGTTAAGTACACTGCCCTTGGTTTGCAGTCACTGAAAACACACAGAGCTGTGCACGCTTATTTGGTATCCAGTTCAGTGCTGGTCAGGTCTCTTGTATACTTCAGTAGATATGTTGTTCTGAATTAGTTAGGAGAGTTCAGGATGGGGGGAGGTGAAAAGGCAGAAGAAGCTTATCAGTTGCAAATGGAGCTTGCAAAGCTTCTGAGCAAAATAATGTAATGTATTTTTCTGCAGTAGCGGGCAAGAGATCTCTGCTCCATGGTCCAAGAATTCCTAAACATAAGTATAAGGTTATCTCTCTGTTTTTACTTAATAAAGAAGCCACGTTTTCCCCATTAAATGAGGGAAATATGAAGGCCTGATTTCATATTTGCTGCAGTGAGATCCAGAAGAGCCATATAGTTTCAAAAGAGTCAGTTTAACGAGATTCAGAATTCATTTCTCTCAAAGAGAATCTAGACCGAGTCAGCATATGTGGTTTTAACTAAAATAATATTTTGTTAGACTCTAATACGATGTTAATACCCATACAAGACAGGATAATGCCATTCAGTGTTCATCTTAATTAACTAACATTAACTATCATTAGACTTCTATATGGTACAATGCACATTACTCCATAACTTCAACACATATCACATACGGTTAGATTATAAAGCATAATATCAATCAAAGTTTTCTCCAGGCTTTCCTAGCACCTAGCTTTGATTTTGAAAGTTCAGGTCAATGTTAAGTGTTACACTTCAGCTGAAAAAGTTAAAATCAATGTTAATTAACAATGTTAATTAACAATGTTAATCAGTTAAATGAAAGCATTTTTCATCCATTTCCCCTATAAATTGTGGTCAGGTAATCTTGCATACATCGTTTCAGATGCCATATGAGTATGTCATCACCCTTGGGATGACCAGGAGGGAAGTCCAACACAAAGATAAAACAAATCGCTAATCTGAGCGCAAAGGCAACTAAATTGCACAAGAAACCGAGAGTCTGGAATAGGAATTTAAAGGCACAGTGAGACAATACTAGTCCGGATGGTCATGAAATCTGAATGTTAAAAGAGTTTTGGGCAGCTCTGAGCCTTTGACTCTTCACCCAGATGTATGGCAATGGAGCCCCTGTGCCTGGGTGTATCAGTAGCAAGAACTGGGAGACTTACATCCATGTTCACTGAGAACCTGCCTGGACATATCAGCAGCCACACGTCCATTACACATTGATAGTCAGAGACTTACATGACTCGAGCGAACTTACATAACAATGCAAGGACTTGGGAAAAAGCTCTTCAGCTCACCCTAAAACCATGTATAAATCATCCACTTGCTAAAATGATGAGCCCTTTTCTCTCCATCTAGTCATAAATCTGTCACATTCCTAGTGCATTTGATGTCTACACATTAAACAATAATGTAGATAATGAATAATAGCAATTCAATTTGTCTTGTTCTAACATTCTCCTCATGTTTCCAGGGGGTGGACATTCATTTTCTTGTGTTTTAGATCTAAGAGCAGTAGCTGACTCCTGGGAAAACAAGAATTTAGGGCTTTAGTAAGAGAACCAACAGCTTTTATTGTTACAGGCCTTCTCTTTGACGCTGTGGAATTCACAACTGCATGAGGCAACAGTTAGTAGCTTATGGGCCAGTGTGGATGGACATGGTTAGCCCTGAATTATCTCAGATTGGATATAAATTCAACCTCATAATTGCATGCTTTACTTGAGTTATTATAAAAAAACTGAATGATTGTGAGTCATACAGTACATGAATTCTATAACTCCGCATCATGAGTTTATCATGTGAATGTGTACAGTCAGTACACACTCCTAAACCCCACAATTATTTTCATTCAAGTTCCAAAATATTGTATATAGTACTGTACCTGGTGTATATATATACACATATATATGTATATAGTGTGTATATATAAATACGCACTATTGTATATAATAGATACATATTACAGACTGGGAAATTTTAAACAAGACATAGTTCTTCAAATGCCTTTGAGATATTGCTTACAATTAATTGGATTTGAAATTTATGCTCCAGCTGGATTTCAGTCAAACCCACAGTTCCTTGCACGTTACAGAGATGGTTCTTTTGGCTGAGAATTGAGGGATCTACCTTGTCATGTAGCAAATCCATTAAAAAAATAAAATAATAAAGCAATGACATTATTGACTGTGAGTATCAGCATTTTGGTTGCCAGTGGAAATCAGTATTTATAGTGTGGTTCCACTTTGAAGTAGGTTCATATAAATGTGCTGAGCTTTCCTCTTCAGATCTGTCTGGCCATGTGTTCATAGGTTCATAGGTACATTAGGTTGGAAAGGACCTACAAGATCATCTAGTCCAACCATCCTCCTATCACCATCTCTACCCACTAAACTACTAAATCAAATCCCTTAGCACCTCATCTGTTCAGGTAGACAGATTCTGCTTGTGCTGACCATGTATTACCGATTTCCTTTGTCTTTTCCTTCAGTCAGTACTAAAAAGCAAGTGCAAATAAAAGAAATCTAGTGCTTCTACCAGTCACCCATGGGTGCTGGCTCTCTGGATTTGAACATCAAAGTGAGCATGAAACCAGGTTACGATGGTCATATTTTCCACTGGAGTAAGTGAAACTTGTACTCCAGTCCTTCTGCTAAATATCTAATTGGTTTAGGTTATATTTTCAAGGGATCAGATGATCTTCGTAACACAGCAGTGGAACAGGCATTTAAGTCCTAGATTTTTATTCATCCTGGCTCTCATTTCTCTTCTTAACAATTATTCAGTTGACCCCAGCAACAGCTTCACAAGGGCAAGAAAAGCCCTCTATAATCCCTGAAGCCTTCTATGATGCCAGCAGATACTCTCCTGGGAGTAAGGAAATAAAGGTTCAGCTACATAATTAATTGAAGCTGTGAAAAAAGTGTTGTGATGGACATAGGTATGATCATTATCTCCCTTTCCTTTACCTGTCTCCATCTGCCATGGTCTCAGAATTCATACTTGCTCCACAGGCCAAACAAGCAGGAAGAATGTGACTTGTGGAAACAGCAAGGCTTGGCACAAGGCACACACTGGACTGCCAAACACTGTGAAAACTGACAACCTTTGGAGCATGCCAAACTCTGAGAGTCCAAATGCAGTCTCCTCTGAATTTCAGTGTTTCCCCTGTTAGACAACAGCATATTGGGATCTTAGAGAATAAAGTGTTGGACTAAGTGATGAGAGAGGCAGGTAAGAGTGTAAATCCTATTTGAATTTGCTGCTTTGCAGCCTTAGCAAAATACCCACACCACTTTCTCCTCATCTGCGTAGTGTCAGAGATGGACTGCTCATTTCTCCTTTCCTCTTCTCTGCCTCAGACACAGTGCCACCTTCCTTGTGTGTCTGAGAAGCAGGAGACATCTCCATTCCTACTCCTCCCATTCCTAAATGCTGAAGTTACCAATTAGGATGTTCCTGTAGCCATGTGTCTAATGGATATTTCGGGGAATGACCCCAGGATGTTTTTCCTTTTTCTCTAGCTAAGGAAACTATCTGGGGGAGAGCGCAGTTCCTAGCAGGCTGGAGAGTGTGTTCCATGCTGCTTTGGCTGAATAAGATCATTCTGGGAAGAGATCTTTGGCAGCCTCTGTCTGGGACAAGGACGTCAGCAGAGTCATCATTCCAGTGTGGTCATAGAAGAATGCAATAGAAAACTCTGAACGTGTAAGAAAAAAAACAAAACACCTAGAATGTCCTTAATATATCAGTTGAATATAAATAGTTGGCTGAACATCATGTAAGAAAGCATTTGTAACCCATTTAATTATTTCTAAACAGCTGGCACATGACAGAATATCAGGAGGTGCAAAACAAGAGGCAGGAACATACTCAACAGCTCCAGCACTGCTGAAACCAGGGAAATGCCAGAGCATTTCTGTCTCAAGATTTCACAATGATGTAGAGAGACTCCTGGCTGAAAAGAATAGTGATGTGGATAGTGGGAGAGGTAAAGACCACCTGTGCTGAAGGCCAGCATGACCCCATGGCTCTGCACAAGTCAAATTTGTTTAAGCTTAGTTTGATAAAATACCAGTGTTTTTAGCAACACTATCTATGTGCTTATTGTTTTGGATCCAAAGCCTTTCTATCACATTACTTCTGTGCTTTCTCCCAGTTGTATCCTGCCCCGTACTGCAGAGGTGCAAACACAGGCTGTGTCTGCAACGTATAAACTTGTCTTGTAGAGCTGTAACTGGAATAGCTCTGTTGTGCCATCAGGCTAAGGGGATTTCATGAGGCACAGTGGAACGGGGCACACCCTTTGTCAATGCAGGTCATCTCTATTTAGGCAGAATGAGAGAGGCTCTGACTTATCTCCTTGCTGAATGTGTGTAGGAGATGCCCAGGAAGGGATGGCAGCACATGGGTGGCAGCTCCTCCCAGCACGTGGAAACGTTTCTCATTCCCAACCACTCAGCACATCGGAACTGCCATGAGATTTTGCTTTGGGAAGAAAGTAGGGCTGAAGACAAACAGGAGCAGCGTTTTTAGGTATCTTGGCTACTTAGAGATGACTTTGGGAAGTAGGGCATAGGTAAACACAAGAGCTTTTGGGGTCAATCAACAAGGAGATGGAAGGCCAAAAGGAAAAGAGGCTTTGGTTAGGATCCTTGGTTTTTTGATATACCTGTCCCATGACTTCTTTGGTCCTTGTTGAGAGAATAATTTTTGAATAGAGCATATGATGCTGCTGTTGTATTTGAGAACTAATCACTGCTTTAAAGACTAGAGGACAAATTGAAAGAAAAGGCTGTCCACAATGGGGTCTGGAGAGGTGGTCACAGCTCTGCTTCATGTCCCTCACAAACTAATGGAGCATGTAAAGATTTGTTAAGATTGTCTTTTCTTACTGCACTGAAAAATCTCCATTCTATCTGATATGGAAAGATTTCTTTTTTTTGTTTATTTGTTTTCTTCCAAGAGAATAGTGTAGTAACAAGCTGCCAAGAAAAGAAATGGGTGTGAGTCACTGAGAGGAAATTTAGGAGAAATGATAACACTTTACAAAAATGAAAATTATTACATTTACTGTACATGGGAACAGTAAAAAGTCCTTTTTTTTTTTTTTTTATTATACTTGGAGCTAAATAGGAAAGGACTGACATTTCCATGCTGGTATATAATGTAATTTGTTTGCCAGAAGCTTTTTGGTGTTTTTTTTTTGTTTTTTTTTTCCCTTCTTTTTTTCCTCTTTAAATGCAAGTTGTTTTGACAAATTTCTTAGCAATACAAGACTTTTGTAAGAACCTGTGCGTGGCCACTGAAACTATGTAGGAGTCTATTTTTCTGGCCTTGTTAATTGTAGTAATCCAATATCTTATTTCTCAAATGAAACTTGTAAGCTTCCTGCCCAGCAGCATCTGGCAGTTTCTGTTTTGCAATAGAAATAATAACAAACAAAAAAAAAAAAAAAAAAAAAAAAAGAAAAGAAAGAAAGAAAAAACCCATGGAAAATACATATAAGGTGTCTCTAACATCTTTTATGGCTGAGGATAAACATTTTTTTTCCCATTCATCTCTTCAAGCAAACATACCTGAATAATATTCCTGTAGAACACATCAAAGTTTAGTATGTTAAATATAGGATTTCCCAACCCTAATCTCAGTGGAACATACGAGGATGATGCATAGCATAAGAAATGTTGTTACCTTATTTTTCATCTGTGGATTTGGTTTACTTTCCTAACTGTTTTTGTTATTTATAGGACATGCACTATGATGAAGCCTGTTTTCCAGCTACCACGAATAGGACCTTCTGCTGCTTTTCAGTCTGATATCATAAACTTGGCTGAATAATAGTGATATTCTGATACTTTTGGTCAGTGATCTGAAGATTCATTTATATGAGGCTCTTTGGGTAAAATAAACTTACTTATGGAGGACCTGTGCAGACTTGTATGGAGAACTAGGTCTTCTAGATAAACCAATTGTTTTAAGAATTTAGGTGCAAAAGACTTCCAGTCTACAGTATTAGATCTGGTAAGCTTGGTAAGACATAAGCAGCTCGTAAGTGACTTTTAGGCATTAAGTAGACATTGTGTATAGGTGAGAAACTTACACTGAGTCTTGGACTGGAACATGGATAAATACAAATCAACTTCTCTTGGATGGAGAGAGAAGCTCTTCTATATGCAGCGCAGAAATACCTTCCTTTGATCAACATAAACTACAAGTCCAAGCTGGTAAGTTCGTTAAAATGGGATTATGGAAAAATGTAGCTCTGTAAAACAAATTAGCCTGTCTCAACTGAAGCTTTTTTCCTCATCTGTGCCCAGATGGGATTTTTCTCTTTTAATTTTCTGAGGTGACTTCCAACAGACAAACTCCTGGAGCCAGCATGCTCGGAGCAGGAACTGAGGGGCATGGAGCACTGGGGCTCAGAGAGATAAGAAAAGCTCCAAATAATACACACACAGTTTCTTTTGGAGACAACACCTATACCATGAGGAACATTTGGAGAAGTGGACTTCTTCCTGAATAAACAGTGCACTAAGAAAGGCCTATTGACTGAGCTCTGCTAGTCAGACATGTTTAAGTTACAGTGCCCAACTTCAGAAAGAAGAGAAACCAAGACAGGCAGGGAGCTCTGATACAAGGTAGTAGTTAATCAATCCCAAATATACATCTAGATTTCTAATTTCTCCATTTGTTTTTCCTTTGCAAAGATTTTGCAGCATTTTCTTTCCCATAAGTGAGCTCCCCAAGCTTTAATTTTCTAATGACATAAACCAAATATACTATTTAGTTTTACAGCAGAGAAGAACTACCTCTGGTGTGAGAGGTACATTACAAAATGTGAGAAAGGAGTGTTTGTTTTTGTACTGTTTAAAATATTGTTTCTTTATTTTCCTCCCTAACTCTAAGAACTTTGGCATTTGACTAATTTACCGTGCGTTTAAGGCTGGTAGCAATATTGGAAAAGAAATATGATAATCACATGCTGCCACAAAGCATTCTATACCTCGCTCTCTTTTCCAGCTCTAGTTTCACATGTGTTGGTTCAATGGAATATTCAATAGACATTTATAGGAAATAAATTGAGAGATGAATGTAAACCATATGGCATCTGGAGGTTTATTTGTAAAGCCCCTGCATCAAAGCTTTCTCCAGATCACACTATATTAGCTATGTTTTTCCAGTCCAGCAGAATCAGGAAGGTAACCACAGACTTCCTTGATGGAAAACACATGAAAAACAGAGCAAATCTTAATATGTAGCTACAGCAACTGTTTAAGTAGCATCATTTAGAATAATTTTATTACAAATGTGTAAGGAGTATTGTTTAGTGACGGATTCCAAGCCAAAAACCAAATAGAAGCTCATTTGCTAAGTTCCCTGTTAATTTGTAGAACTCACAGACCATTAAAATGTATCAAACCATACATAATTGCTGTTTGTACTTTTAAAGCACTTAGGACAATCAGATACTTTCTTGCAACAGAAATGCTACACAGGATTTATATAAAGAGATTTTCTCCACAGAAAGCACTTCATGGCCAATAGCATCCTTGTAAGTAATAAAAATTATTGATTCGACTGAGCAAAAGTTAGTTTTCAATCTTATTTATTTTTGTAGCAAAAGAAAATTCGAGCCTCTCTCCATCTGAAATGCTTACTGTTTGCTGGAGTTCAGCAACAGCTGGCATTGCATCTGAAATCAAATTAAATTGTATTCTCATGCAGTATGTTATATAAATCATTAGGAAATGTCAAGAGCTTGTATATAGTTGTGTTTTGTGCTCTTTTTTTTTCTTAAGTTTCCACTTACTTTCCAAAATAGTTTTCATTTTTCAATGTCAACCCCTTTTCAGCTGCTTAGACCAGCTATAATGATTTGTGTGTTAAACTTGCTTGTCACATGAATATTTTTAATAAACCATTTAATATTTAATATGCTGCACATATTTGCTGGGCAAGGAAGTTACAAGGTACAATGCCAACTCCACGCTAGTACTCCCAGTGGTGCCAGCATTCACCTTGTGCATGAGAACACACTCTGAAAGCAAAGTGAAGAAGACAGAAGAGTTTGTAGGGCAGCTGATTTGCCTTAGTTTATGAAGCCTCATTCAGGAAGCATTTTTCTCTGGGATGAGACAAAGGACTAGGGCCTGTTTCAGTACTTAACTTCTGGCAGACACTTAGGTCTCTTTGACTTTAATATTAAGCATGTGCTTAAAGACAGACATAAAATGCACTAGCATCTGTAGGAATCTTTCCATTGACTTTAATGGGCTTTGGATTGCACCCTGATATCTCAGCTCAAAATAGCTGTTATTACAGTAATAAATGATTTGTAAAGCCATTCTTTTGAATAGGTACATTTATACTATGAAATCATAATGACTTCTTTAAAAATCTTACTCTGCAAATTCATACATTTGGGATAATTGCTCTCCTCTTCATTAGGGCTTCACACTTCTGTAGAGATTTCTAGTCCGATAGTTTGAAATCTCATTATAGATTTAGATAAGTATTTCTATTCCCATTGTACAGATGGGCTAAAGTATGTGGAGAGAGACAATGGGCTTCATCCAACGTGGGAAGCTTCTGATCCACTCAGATGGGTGCCAGACCGTATGGTCCAGCCTTCTAAAAGATACATAGGTACCTATTCCACAGAAAATCCTATGGAATTAAGTATCTAAAATCTTTAGCAAATTAAGCCCTCCCCCCAGAATGCATACTCCATCAAAGCACAAGTCAGAGAATGGTTTATTCACAAATCTTGACCTCCAGTGATCTGTCAACAAAGTAATTCTTCTTAGTAGCAATTCTGGCACAGAGCAATGAGAATGGTACTTAAAGATCCTAGTTAATGTCAAACACGAATCAATAAGTGACATTTGGATCCCAATCTGAAAAGCTCCCTAGTCTGGGAAGACCAAAGACATTTGTTGGATCAGAGGCCTCTAAGGAAAGAATGGTGTCCCCATGATGCAGAGTGATTAGCTACTTTCTAGGCAAATCTTTCGATGGGGAGAACTTATAACTGAAGAAAAATGGCAATCAAAAAAAGTAGGCTGGATGTGTTAGACTTCCTACCTATATATTTTAATTCTTGCACAAGACTCAAAGTTTTGTGTAAACAGTAGTGAAGTCAGACATGAAATAAACCTTTGTGAAATCTGGCCTTGGTTGTTTGAATTTCAAATACCTTCAGAGTTAAGGTAATATATGGACCTAGCATTTTAGTCTGAGCCCATCTCTAGCTAAAACTCTCTTCTCCTCATCAATCTCATTCATTCATCAACATACAGGTTAGCTTTTAAACATATGGCAGTCAATGAATGCCACTCACAAACCTTCGAAAATAAGTATGCAAGCAACATCAGTTTAAAAATATGCAGCTAACTGCTGGAAGCTATTAAAACCCAAATAAACAAAAGAGATTATACTTCAAAGAAATGTCAACAGTTTTTCCTCTCCTAGAACAGAGCAGTTTTCTTTGCTTCTATCCCCAGCCACATCTGGAAAGTGCTTACTGCTTTACACATCTCTAACGATAAAATTAGTTTATTGATTTTTCAGAATTTCCTGATGGATTTATGCAATTTCCAAAACAAAGGTAAATTCACATCCTGTGATGTGCTTAAAACAACAACAACAACAAGAACCTGGTGGTAAGTACAAGGAATTCATGAAATAATAAAAAACACAAATTACGTGAAGAAACAATACCGCTCACTTTCTAAATAATACTGTACTTTTGAGGCTACCATTAGATAGCAAGGGATTGTAACTTAAATGACGTGTATAAATGAAACAAAAATTGTTATCTGACTGTTATTTATGGGTGGTGGAAAGTTGAAGTGAATGCTCATTTCTAAATAAATGGGCATTTTAAAATGAAACCTGCATATTTTGTGGAAAGAATTAAAGAAGAAGAAGGAAACACAAAACATGACTGTGAATTCTGGCCAATAGAAATGTTCAATATATTAAATATATCAGCCATTCTGACTAACTGGAAATTAAATCTCTAATTTCCATGATAGGAAATTGTCTCAATTCAGGTGGTCCAAATGTTGGATTCTCAATTTGCTTAAAATCCACATTTCTAGCAGCCAAAATCTGTAAAGACTGCTAATTTGATTTTGGTTTACAATTAACTAAGCAGTAGCAACTTAGTCTATACAGAAGACTGCCAAGAAAAATGATGTCTTTGGTAAATTACCAAGGATCAAAATGTGGACAACAGATTTTTTCCCCCTCTGCTACAGACTATTTTTAACTAACAATGATGTTTTTGATAGAGTAGAAGTATTTAATAGAAAATAAAATGACAAGGTGCAAATTTTGCAAAACAGTCCAGAATTTCAAAAGTAGCAGTGTATGTTTGGAGCAGACAAAAAGAAACCCCAAACAATTTAAGCATTAAGCATACAGTAAGTGCTCTGTAGTCAAATGAAAAGAAAATAAACTCTAACAAGACTGCTGCAGAATGGGAAAAAGCAGGTCTAGTTTGTTTATTTATAATTTGGTAACAAGTAGATTCTTTCGCACTAACTAAACCAGACAGTAATTATAAACACAGATTGGTTAAATTCCCTGCACCCTATCAAAGGAAATGAGCTCCTCTCTTTTCCAAACATTGTCATTTGTTTATTGAGCCTCTTTTGGGCTTGATTTCATTAAAAACGATGTAAAGTCCACATCTGCAACCTCCCAAACAATGTTAACCTTGTTAAGCTGATCCAGAGTCCTCATTACAAAGAAATTTGCAGGCAACATAACCAAGCACTTTAGAAAGGAGCCACTGGAATACAGAGCAAAGAATTTGGATTATTTTTGTTCCATTGCAGAAAACTTATATTACTATGCAATAGGACAGGAAGCAAACAGTAACCGCCTCAGTAGTTCTGGATAATTAGTTACCTAAATTCACTGAGGTGAACAAAATGTACTTAGATGGGAGAACATTACTGCTCGTATGCTGAAATAACAGAGTCATCCTGGATAAAATGAAAATCACAAATACAGGAGGAAAAAGTCATGTTTAAAATCATTAGTCTTTATCAGTAAAGTACAACGGAGTTCCTCATTAAAGTAACAGTTTTATTAAAAAGGGGATGATACTGCCTATATTAGCTAGTGGCAGATATCAGATTTCAACAAACTTCAACACTGTAGACGCTATTAAAACATCATTATTAGAGTTGCCACGCTTGAATGATTTGGACTAAAGTGAATTTTGTGTGTTTGTTGGAAGGCAGTAATAATAAATCCTGGAGCTCAAGCTAATAAGAACTGACCTGAAGTTTGCAGACATGCAGGTAAGAAGTTTTCCACTGGCGTAGGTGAGAGCAGTGTTGGTGAGACTAACCCTGGACATTTACCAACCCCTTCTATACAAGCCTGAAGATGTGCTTGGGAGATGCTGTTACATCTGGTGGAGTTCCCTCTGAGACATTTGTGTGATGGCACGGCTGAAGCAGAAGTACACTAATGAGAATTACCCCTTCTTGGGGCAGACTCCCCCACCCAGGTTGGGTGCCACTACTGCCGTGTGCCAAAAGGTGTGTGAGATTAAGTTCTCCTCAGTGACCGAAGAGAAAAACAGACACTGGTGCAGCACGATCAAAGACAGAGCAACATGCATCACCTACTGCTCCCGGAGCAATTAGACTGACAAAGTACAGATGTCTTTGCAGAACACATTATATTTATTTACTGATTTGTGGCAGTGCTGAGCAATTTGCTATCACACGGCTGCATCCCCCAGGAAGGTAAACGCTGAGCATCCCTCACCTGTGGTGAAGGCCAATCGAGAGAAAACAAACAGGCTCTCAGAAGGCAAATAATCTCTCTGACACAGTTCTGTCCTACTGATGTTACCACTGCCTAAGATCATCTCCCTGACAATATTTTTCTACCCATGAAATACTTTCCCATGCCATCTACCTAGAAGTCTCACTTAAGACAGACTTGCTCCTACTCTTAACACAGGTACTCAGATATGGCAAACACTTTGAGGAAATGAAGATAGTGTTTTTCTGCTACTGCACTCTACCACTATTTTATGACGCCAAATAAAGCTTCCTTTTATTTTTCAATATGTAACTAGAATTAAAATATATACGAAATTTCTGTTTAAAATAGAAAAGAAAACAAGGATCATTGAGAAGATGGGGGAATGTTAACAACTCATTTTGGTAACTCATATACTTATATTATACCCTTCCATCTCAGCCCTTCTGTATAACTTTGTCTGATCCAATACTGAGATTTCCAGCTCAGCTTGTCACAGGGAATTTGGGGCAGTTAATGTCTTGAAATTTTAGAATAATCATGTCAGGAACTTTGTCTTTCTAAATGCTCTGCTGTTTCTCAGGAATATCTGTGGATCCTTGAAATAATAAGTTACACTGGGCCAGATCCTCAGCTGGTGCAAAGTTAGATTTCTTCATTAACTTCAAAGGAACTATGCTGATTTACACCAGCTGAGGGAAGATGTGGCCCACAGTGTCCAGGTGGATTTAAATCATACACATGAGAAATACCTCAGTACATCCAGGTTTGTGCTGAGGTTGAACATAAAAGGCCTGGGTAGTGGGAAATCCATCCCTTTTTATTTTTAAATGCTCAAATGTTTACCAGCTGACCTTCCCCTTTACTGCAGATCTGGGAATCAAGGTGCATACAATAAAGTTCAAACCAATCAACTGCTTTCAGCTGTTCCTGTGCAATGAATTTTTAAACATTTGATCATTAAGACCAATCTAAATGCAGGTCAGTTTTCTGAACAGGATGGGAACAGTTTGGGAACAGATGCCAGGGCACTGACTCATGAAGAGGAACAGGTAAAGAAACAGGGAATGCATTTATCTTGGCCCACCCATTGGGTGAACACTACCAAGGCCATCTCTTTGCTTGTTGGATGTACAGACCAAAACAGTCAGTCTCTACTGTAGTACCTTCATTAGTTGAACTGAGGCACAGTTACAGTGTCACCAGCAGCATTAAGATGATTTTCTTTTAAGTTGCAAACAAACATCTCTACGGTTATTGGTTTTTCTTCAGATTATCTCTTATCATTTCTCTCATCAGTTATCTCAGCAGCAGGTCTTGAAAACTGTTACAGACCAAGAGCCATTCCTTATGTTATACACACAGTTCATTGATTGAATTCCATCTTTTTTTTTCCAGGTAAGAAAACTGTAAGAAACTGTTGCTTTTGTACTTATATAAGTCTTTGCCTATGTACCTTTTTTGCATCTGAATAAAAGCACCTAACCATGATGCACCTAAAGTTGCCACACTGGTGTCTCTGGAAACACCAACAAAAATATCAGAAAGGTAAAACTGATACATTTGATTTGAAAACGCAAGTTGCAAATCACAACTATTTTTTTTAATTGCTCACCTTTATCCCAATTTTTCTGGTACTAGAGTCAAGACTTATAGACAACAAATTACTGAAATTCCTGGGCAAATGTCTCTGTCTCTGCACAGGAGCTGGACCAAGTGATGTCCTGATGTCCCTTCCAACCTCAACCGTTCTGTGAAATATGTACCCAAACCTCACTTCCGTGCACTTAGTGCCAGACTTGAGCTGTTGGTAATGTCAAAGCTAGACTTGGACCAACTGAAAAAACCTCAACAGAAAGACGTTTTGGAGAATATTTACAGGTGCTGAAACCTGTCAAGGCTTTTGTATTGTACCCATGCACCATGATCTTCTGATAGCTGAAGTAGAGTATGGTTTGACCCCCATGCTAGCATCTGAGTCAAAGAGCAGGCTGAAGGATATAATGTGTTACCACAGGATGACTGAAAGCCCACTTGCAACTGTACAAAGCAATGAGGAATAAGAAACAGAAAGCTGAAGGTGCAAGTCTAATTCTAACACTCAGCAAACACATCATCTTGGCAACTCACCCAACTTGCCTGTACCTCAGTTGCACTGAGATAATAATACTTAATCACCTTTGAGAAGAAGTGGGAGATCCTCTAACAAAAGCAGCGGTAAGTGTGAAGTATTCATTATAATATTAAAGAACAGATGGCAGAAGCAGAGATCCAGTTAAAAGAACTGCACAGAGTTATAAGAAACCTCTTGCTATGACGTATGCACTTTATGATGTGCATTCCCTCAGACAATACACGATGAGTCGGCTGCAGCAGTTTATGTTCTGGATTAGAGCATATGCATAAATAAAGCTACGTTTTTATGTGATCCCAACAAATAAATGGGAAGCACGGACAGGAATGTCTAGCTGATGGAAAAATGAGACACCACAAACAAACCACAGCTTGATGATAAAAAAAAAGTCTAAGATTTATATGGCACAGCTGGCTATGTGTAGTGCTTTTGTAAGCCTGCAGCATCTGGTCACTTGTTTTAAATATCTGAATAGATAGAGGCCTGAATCTTGCCCAACTGTGGAAAAAGAGGCAATGTTTCATAGCAAATTGCACTGCTACACAATGCACAATACCTCACGCACATGGAGATCTGCCTGACTTCAAACACTCAGGTGAGAAGGAGTGTGGCTGTCTGTCTGCATGGCTCTGGGTCTGGCTGCAGCCCTGGCGTGACTCTGAGAGCACAAACTTCGTGCAGGTGGAACTGGTGGCAAGCTGCCTGGCATTTAACGTATCCTGTGCATGTTCTTGTGACCATCTAAAATCTTTGTGGTTGTAAAGATGGCCTTGAAATCAATTCAGTAGTAATGCTAAGGAAGAACCATGTATGTAGACATGGAACGAGCTGCAGTCAGATCTGCTCATGGAATCTGCTTTCTGGTCAGAGCATCATAGAGACATTCACGTACCTACATCTTTCTTAAGTTCTGCTGGAACTGAAGCATGTCTTCCAGAAGGACATCCAAGCACAACTACAATTGACAGTGGTGTTACCTTCTCATGACAGTATCTCCACTGTTTTCCACGGAGATATATTAATGTACAGCACCAGAGAATCTTGCCCACCCTTTTTTAAAAGCTATAAGAATCCACCCCACACTACCCTAGATATCACCTTATGAATGAGCCCAAATAATGCTTCTTCATCTGTAAAAAATAAGGTATGACGATAAAAGTCTGTTGTAAAGAGAGAAGGAACATGGCTATCTTCGTGATTTAATTGCAGAATACTTGAGCTTTCCATTTCTAACAGATGATATTTTTACCCAAATGTTCAGAAGAGACATTGCACAACAAACTGTGGGAAAAGCAGATTCTCAAGCACACAGAGTGAATCATTCAGCAGAAAGAGTGAGCAGAGCATGTCCAGGACCACCTTGGAGCCATGGGGATGGCCAAAGAGTGGTGATGAGGGAAGAAGGCAGGTACCTTTGTGGGCTGCATTTAAAAAACCAGTATGGAAGTCCAAGAAACTGAACAAGAAGAAGATTAAATTAGGCTCCTCAATAGTCTAGATAAAAGATCAGCCCTTTCTCAACAGTAGGAACATAATGAACACAACAAGCTAAATCCCTGAATTTGTGCAGGCTGCTTCAGTCAAGGGAGGACGTGTTTAAGAACCTAAATGTTTCTACAACATTTAAACCCACCATGCTCTCACTGGAAAGGTAAGACATTGTACACACAACCTCTCATTTTTAAAAGTCTCACAAAAACCCAAAGGTTTGTGCTCCCTCTGTTGGTTTTGGAAGAGGTTTTTTGTGTTTGGTTTTTTTTTTCACAACTATCATCCTTCATTTTGTTCTGACATCAGTAGAAGGACAAAAATGCATTTGTGTGATGAGATGTTATTTACACTGAAGTTTCTCTTGTTTAAACAAGAAAATGGACGTGCTAATTTCAGCTCCATCCCAAATGCAAAGAAAATGAATAAACATTTAATAGACCAACTGCCAAACTGGAGGAAGATTAAAGTATTTCAGTTCCGCTGAAGGAAATATCATAAGCAAATGGGGGATAACACCAGACACACATACACACACACACACTTATGTCACAGGTATCCATCTTGGTCAGACTCTGTGCCACTGTTCGCTGGCATACAGATGCCTAAATATCCCAAATCATGCATTACTTGTGTCACTTGCGACTGCACTTACTTTCCCTTTGGAGTTGGCAAAAGAAGAATAATTGGTTAAGATGAAAAAGTCGAGTTGCAAAAATGAATTAGGTGAGCATGAATCTGTAAAGATATGGAAGATGGGTGATAAAAAATTACGACAGAAGGATGGATGAAATTACTGCTTTTTTTTTTTTTTGCTGTTAATTATTTACAATATATATTTATTATCTACAATCTGTTTTTCACTGTATCTTTGTTCAGCACAAGGAGCCCTATCTTTGTGGGGTTTTAAGCTGCTACTGCAACATGGATACTAAAATATAATATCAGATAGATTTGTTCAATTATTAAGAACAGAATGTGAAGCCCTTATTTGTGGAATATGAAACCTTCAGGCTTAAATGGGGCTAATGACTTCGGTGATGCTTATTGGAACAACATGTCTACACCCAGGCCCTGAGAGTGGGGCTGAATCCAAGGTCTCTGGGGACTAACCCATGGCTTTACCCAGCACTCCCAATTTAAGAGGGTGAAAATTGATGGGTGCAAGCAAGACATGAGGCAAGGCTGCATGTCAGACACACTATGTGCTCTGGTAGCTTTGAAAGTAAAAGATGGCTTCCCAGCCTGCTCCTATAACTGTAGACTGAGGCAATGTATTAAGGACAAACTACCAGGTTAAGCAGCTATTATTTAATGCAGCTGTGCAGAGGGTGGCTGGCTGACCCACAGCTTTAACGTATCTGACAGCAGTGCTGGTTTGGCATGCACACTTGGAACTGCTGGCTCTGTGTACATCCCCTCCCTGCCTGGCTGAACTTGTTTGTCTCTGGCTCCCAGCCCAAAACTTGTGACACTGCAATTACACCAGGGTGGCATGCAGAGTCTGTAGGTATTTTAGTCACTCTGTCAAAGCTAGAAAAATCCTGACTGAACTGGAGCAGGAAAACAATTTGCTGAAATATCACCTGGAGCAGGAAGTTATTAGATGCTTGAGTGACTTCTAGAACAGAAAACTATGTATGAATATGTACACGAGGCAAAACAGATGTTGTCTTGACCTCTGTGCACTGGAATCTTATAGCTGCTCTGTTTACTCTCTGTTGTCCATAATGCATCTTTAAGCCAGGTGCTGCCACTTATCAGGTATCCACATCTCTTGTTTAAACAAATGTTAACTGAACTTGACAGCAAAGGGGACCCCTGCAGCAAAAATGGCAGAAGACAGCTTTAAAGCTTACCTTCACTTCTTACTCCTGAAATAATTGAAGTTTTGTGTGACTAGGTAAGGAGTGAGGTTAGGAAGTTAAACTCTTGACCCCATCTCCACAGGATTTCTTACGCTGTCTGGCTGGTTGTCTGCTGAGCACAAGGCTCAGCTCTGCAGGCAGGAAGAGAACTGGTCTTCAGGAGCTGTGGGGCCCATTGCATGGGATGTCTCCCCTGCCCTCAGCCTCCCAAGGTCCTCTTGAACTAGTCCCTTCTCTGGCTACCTCTGCAGCTACCGTTCGCATCACGACTCTTGATAACAACTCTCTCCAGGGCCATTGCTTGAGAGAAAGCTGCAAGAGCAAACCGTTTGGTGTGCTGCAAGTCTGGGAGCTGAACACTGACACCCTGCTTTCCCAATCTGGCAGCAGGATGTCCACTTTTTGTTTTTAATTTTTTTGTTATATCACCAACAACATACACAAAAGCACTAGGACAAGACAAGGCCAGAGAGCTCTGGTGGCTGCTGCAGTCCCATTGATTTCTTGCACCATGCCCATCACCATTACCATGCCAGCAGAGCATCTCCACCAAGGGGGTACAGGTTTCAGCAGTCCCTGTGCTACCACTTATGGTAGGTGTGAAATTAAACTGTCACCTCTTTGTTAAGAGCAGCCCTAGAACTGTTCATCCACGAAGCAAAGACAACAGGATCTTAGAGCAGGTTTTACAGAAAGCTTCCAGCCTTGCTCCTCTCTTTTCTTCTCCCACATGGAGAAGTGGAAGAACAAATTGGTGCACACAACTGAGATAAAGGCTCTGCAGAACCACATGAGCTTCTGCAAAGGAATGAATTAGTGAAACTGGGAAACACCACCATGAGCAGGAGTCTGGGGTAAGGGGTTTGCCAACAGCAGAGAGACAGACAGCATGATCAAGACAGAACCAGCTCATAGTTATTGTAACATGCTCTGTTTTCTTGGATGTTATAGAGACTTTTTGGTGTCCAAGAGAGGACTGTTTATAGGACTCAAGCCACTATTTCACCATCTAAGCACTGGTGAAGAGATAAACACTTACCAAAGCTGGCTTGGAATTGAAATTTCTGATGGACAAGATTCATTTTTTTCTAAGTGTCTAACATCATCTCCTCACAACTGCCTCAGGAACTCGGACACAATCTGACAGGCCTCACATAAATACCTATATCATTTCTCCACCAGTCAACCTATCTACATGTATATTGATCATATATGAATAAAGGCCACAGCAAATAGGTAGTGGTAGCATTGACAACTGTGAGAGTGAGAGCTGAAGTTCTGCCAGGATCCCGCTAACCAGATGCTCATAGAGAGTTCAGGAAATCCTAAAAATGTGGTGGGTGAGGAGCTGTGTTCAACAGTAGAGATAAAATTTGAAGTTGGTTTCAGAAGACTATGACAAGTGCTCTCACAGAACTGGGGAAGTCTCTTTCCTTAAGCCTTACAGAATGTGAAATTACAGGAAATAATTTATCTCTTTTCATTCTAACAAAATAATAGACCTCTTTAGTAAGAAGCTTGCAATGTGTCCAAAAAAATGTCCTTTGAATATCAAAAATGGTTGTGTGGTGAAAATAATGTACTTTCTGCAGTCTAGAATGCAGCTGCCTCAGAGCTAAATCTTGATGTCCAAGGTCTATCTTTTGCAAATTCACTGAGCTGTGCCTGAAAATGATACTGAGGGCAAAGCTAAAGGTCATAAAAAAAACAACAAACATTTTGCCCCAGCAGAGGCTCAGGGTGTGCGCATGCTGAACTAATCACCTGGAGAAAAAATATTCCATTAAAATGTAGTCTTCTGGCCTTATATCCTTCACTCACAGCCAGCCTTTTACTCCCTGCATCAAAAGACAGAAAGGGAAAAAATATCGGGCTCAATACTTCTACTGTCACATGGAAGATGAGTTCTAGAGCTCATTTGTTCCCACGGTTCCTTCCTTAACATGTTGTATAAAGGAGATCTGGTATAATAAGATCTCCTCCCCCTCAACTTCTTTCATGTAAGGCAGATGCATACAAAGCAAAATCACACTCGAAGTATGTAACTGAATCTCTGTCAGTAGTGATAGACTCAGCATATTGCCCTAAACTTACTCAATTACTGCTGAAACTGTGGGTATACACTATATGCATGTACTGCATATACAAATTCCTTCCTGTCTTTAGCTTAATAAGCACGCCTTTGTTCTGATGAGGCTGATTTATGCTGGGGGTTTCTACTGATGTGTGCTCAGATGGGCCAAACATTCCTATTTAGGCTGGACGGCCTGAACCTTTTTCTTCAAAGAAGGCAGCACCAAATTTCTTGGACAAATAATCTCTTTCAATAGCACTGGGAGGACTGGCAAAGTGCTAAAAGATTTAATATTATTTAACCCACTGTTGTATACACAGCTATAACGGGCAGCAAGGGGGCCTGTTTTCAAGTTCTGAAGTAATCCTGATCTCTGTGACCACAAATTTTTGGCAAACACCTTTGCAGAAGGTTATGCTGCTCATCTCAAAACATCGTCAGACTGTACAGAATTAGCAGCTACGTACACAAAACCCTGAAGTTTGTCTTTCTTTGCTTTAACACAGTGGCAGTGAAGTGTTATATATATGCCAAAGTCTGGATAACATTGGTCTGGTTAACAGATAGAGATGTCTCTCCCATTGAAGCCCTCAGACTGATATTAGGGAGAGCAGGGATTTGTTGTAGGAAATCTACTGTGCTATCTGAACATCAGAGGATGGAGATTTGCTGATGAAATGAAGTCTCATGCCGTTCCTGTTGTCACACTGTCCATTTAATGCTGGGAGAAGGAAAAAGGGTGGTGAGAGTTTACTCACCCTCCAACCACCAGATCAGACTGTGGGATGTGGCTTGCATTGCCATCAAAGAGAACAAGAAAGGTCTGGAATGGACAATACAATAAATAATGCCTCAAAACAGAGCCTAGTCCTAGGCTGGGATAAAATAAAATACTATGCAGCTGAAACAGAATGGTTGTGAGCATGCATGGACTTCAAACATGGCAGTCTAATTCCTTATGTGACAAACTCTGCAATCAGCAGAACCACACTCCACCAGAAACACAGCACCACTAACAGTCAGGAGGATTTTAGAGCAGGACAGTCTATTCCTGCTGCAAGATGTGTGAAGACTAAATGAGCTCAGTAATTTCTGAGCCTCTAAACCTGCCGCTACATGTCCTGCTGCTGATAGTGCAGTTATCTTGTTACTTCTGCATGCATACTTCCTCCAAGTATTTTAGTGTTACGGCTCTGAAAGCATACTGGGTTTGCTTCAACACCAGGAGACTAAAAGCTACACTGAAACAAAAGACACACCTACAAGGAGATGAAAAGAACCATGCATATCAAGGAAAAGAGGATATACATGCTCTGTGTAAACCTGTTAATAGTTACAGAGCAGCTGAGATCCACCAAAGTGTATAATTTACCAACCATTGAGGCTTTGTTAATATTCCCTTTTTACAGGTGGGTTTTTTTTTTGCACTGGCTGATTAGCTAATTAAAGATGTAGGCTGTTTCCTTTCAATCAGAACTGTGAGTGTGTACCAGATGCCAAGCTTCATGACATGCAGACAGTCAGATGAGTGCGGAGAGATGTCGGGGTATAAAAGAGGCCAGCTCAAGCAGAATGTCCCACTGGCAAAGGGCTAATGTACCGGTTTGCCCATTCATCCCATTCTGGAATGAGTTTCACTGTACCTCACTGTGAAAATCACCCAACCACCATGAAAAACCAGCACAGTGTTAGGTGTGATGGTCAGGAAAACAAAGATACCACTGAAAGACTTGGACCAGCTTTGTGCAAGCATGGCTGTGGCAGACAAGAGGAACAATGACTTCTAGATTAGCAAAACCATCTCCATTGAGGCTTTGTGGGATGTACTGGCATATAGCAGAGAAGTGAACCCCGTTCAGCTGAGCACAGTACCTTCCAACCTGAAAATCCTTACTGACACCTTCACCTGGAACTGTTCAAAACATTCATGGCAAAAAGGTAAGTTTTCATTGTTAGCAAGGTGCATCCAATAAGGAGCTCATCCAATACTCTCCATAGAGCAAAATCAGCACCTAAATTGGTGTTGTTTCCTGAGGTTGTATGCTGCCAACTGCACAGAAGGAAAAACCTGGGAGCTCTTTGAGATCACCTGGGTCAATACTTTCCTTGCTGTGTTACCAAGCAAAGAAAGCGAGTGCCTCTCAAACGCAGTGAAGCTAATCTTTGGTCTGAAGATGATTAGAAGGTCCTTGGATGGTCTATTATTTAGTTAAGATTTCTGTGGAAAATGTGTTTTCATAATCAGAGTTCTCTCAGTGGACTTTTACGTCTCTGATCTAAAAAAAAAAGGTTTATAAGCTAAAAAATAACAGCACCTCCAAAATGCATTTGGCTGACTAGCAGAATACAGCTGGGACACGATCTGAAATGGGGTTAGTCGAGGTAAACATTTCCCACTCCTCGTCTAAAAAGGATGGAAATTGTTGTTTAAGTGGAAATTGCCAGAATCACCAATTAAAACAATTTGGACTTGAAAAAGGCAGTGTGATATAAAACTTTGGATCCCCTGTAAGGTGACCAAAGTACAAGATAACAGGGAGGAAAAGATCAAGGCAATCTAAAAGTTCACAATTTAAGGGTAAGCTGCAAGATGCTTTACCAGTGGGACCAAGGAACCTTTAAATTTTTAAAGATGGTGGTTTTAAATGCAGATTGGACTCCTTTCTTGGCATTGCAAATTTTTTTTTCCATTTCGAGGCTAGCAAACCTCCTGGAATTTTACCAGTATCCATGAAAGATTCAAAAATTGAGTAACTGTGGTAGGAATGTGCATAGCTGGTAAACAGGAAGAAAACACTTGGATTCTATTACAGTTAGTCCCAGTGGCTCACAAATTTCTTTATCTAAAATTATGGTGAATTGAAAACCTAAGCTAACATTCAGATGTTTAGCTCAGAGTACAGATACACACATTTTATACAGAGGTAGCAATATTTCTTTGGCCCGGTGGAGCTCACAGTGTTAGTTTGCTTACAACCAGAGGGATCCAAAAAGAAGTAATGCCAACACACTAGGCATATTTCTAAAATATTCTTTTCCACTAAAACATGCATCATTCCAAAAACGTGTCTGAGTGGTTATATTTTGGGTGAGGAACAAAATCATTGACAAAGTGTCAAATATATCTTCAGACTATGAAGTTATTGCCTATTATATATGTAAAATGGTTATTTACAGGAACAGAAGCTTGATATACACAAAAGGGGGGACAAGCTTATATTTAGAGTTTGACAGCAACACATAGCAAAGCTGCAGGCAGACCACATAAGTCAGTTAGGTCAAACTGGGTCACTGGGAAGGCTAAATCCTGAGGCAGCATCACATCAGCAAGAGCCCTCTGTTTTTTTACCAAGCCTTCCACTTCTGCCAGACAGACATATTTAGCTCTGTGCACCAGTTGAGTTTGTTGCTTCTGATTTCTAATCAAGGCATTGGACGCATGCGATGCCACTGCTCTCTCCACAGTGCCTGTAGGGCCTTTTGCTTTGATTGCATCAATCACACTCCTGAACTATTTGCTGCTCTCAGGCAGAGCTGGAGCCTGTGCACCCCAGGGGATCCATTCTCTTTTCCTGTCCCTCCTGGAGGCTGGTGACCTGCGCTGGGTCACCTCTCACTTCACCTTCAGGGAGCAAGGCTTTGCAGATCCATAACTAACTGTGCCCAAACCCCACCATCACTTCCTGCCCTGTGAGGGCTCTCATCCCACTGGCAGATTCCCAGTTCCTGACTTGCCCAAGGAGCTGAGCAATTCCTACTACCAGAAGTTTCTGTGGCTGAAGATATTAACAAAGCTCAATAGGTAACATGTGACTGCGGGAATTTTGGCAAGAGAATTAGGAGTTAACATAGTAGGGAGCATAGGGAAAAGGTTACAAAGGCTAATCTAAAGCGACGCTAAAGGTTTTACAGAGCTATGACTAAAAAGGAACCTGTAAATAATGGTTTGATAGTCTTTTCTGAGGTTTATAAAATGACATTTCCCCACCGCAATAATAGCACGCATTTGATATGCTACATTTTTCTGGAAATCTCGCAGGACATTGAAAGCTGAGTGTATCCTATTCATCTTTCTGCATGCAGAAAAAGTATGATCTTGAACTTTTCAGAGTTTTCCATTTGGGGGAGTAGAAATTTCTCCTCTAAGAATCAATTAATCATTGCATGCTGTGAGGCACCTCAAATGTACAGATTTAACGAGACAAGCCTTCCTGCTTTAGTTTTTTCCACCTTTGAATAAGTACTCCTTTACACATAAAAATCAAATATAAACAGTGCGAGGACCAAAACCCATATTCTTGGAACTGCACCTAATTTAGAACTGTAAGAACTTGGGAATGTTTATATTTCATCCCTAAAGTCTTCATCTGTTTATATCTAAACTGCAATCTGAACATAGACACAACTACAAGGCTCAGTGAAATAGGAGAGTGTTCCCTTGAGCCATAGTCCTGGAAATCCACCATCTTTTTTCTTCATTAATATCTAATCCCCATTTAGTAAGAATTTAGCTACTTTTATCCTGATGTAAAACTTCAGGGCTGCCTGCTTCACTCTGCTGCCTGCTGCTTCTAAATACAGCAGTGCTGGTGGCGGAGGTGGTGACTGTGAGTCATAAACACTCTGTCATTGTAACATGTCAGATTTGTCCAAAAGAAACATATTTTTATATCTTAGATTATTTTATTATTAGTTTAAGAAGGTTCGTTTAGCTCCTAGCAAAGCCATAAGGAAGAATTATGCACTTAAGCAGTTCTGTCTCTGATGTGTAGTGCCTTGCAGACATTTAACATGCTGAGACAAACAAGAGAATCCCCAGAGTGCTCATCTACTACGGGACTTATTTCATACTGCATCAATAATGTAAATTGAGATGTGAAGATAGCTCCTTGTTTTTGTAAGGTATGATTACACTAGTGCAGACAACATCCACTCAGCTTCTCTGGAAACACTGAAGTCAGCTCCCTGATAAAAACCTGGCTTGTTCTTTATCTAACAGAAGAAAAAACTATACTATCAACAGGAAACTGTTGGGAGCAGACCCATGTTGGATGATCGGTTGTTTGCTGTGACATTTTCCAAAGACCAGGAGAAGTGTTGAAAAGCTCAGTGCAGTGGCTAATATTTCTAGCTGAAATAACTTCTGATAATAGTTTGGGTAGGTCTGAGTGAACTATCCTGGCCTGCATTTAATCACCGTGGTGAATGCTTATCATGATAAGTAGACCTCATGCTACTTCAGACGAATTTTTTGTCTGTAGGGGCTCACCCACTGAAAACTTTCATCATCTAACTTGATGTTTGTAGTGGACCATAGAAGTCACCAAAAATCGCATTTTTTCTTAATTGTACCTCTCATCTGCCCTAGTAATACACATAGCATTATGCCGAGTTAACGCAATGGTGCAGTGCCCATATCTACTATTATACAATACATAGAACAAACATAAAAGACATCAATCAAAATCCTCAAAATGTCTTTTTCTGCCAACGTTTCCTATCTCCCATCAAATTATTTTAATTACAGCTGCTGAGCTTCATAATTATTTTTAGCCAGGCTGCCTTTTCTGCTGTTATTAAACGTATTATATGCAACGTATTGCACTTCTACTTATTACTGGATTTTGTTACAGCAGAGCGACTCCTGTCGCTGAGGCAGAGAAGTGTGTCACTGTATAAACATTTATACTCCTGCTGGAAATTATCCATCTTTGCTATCTGACTAGGACATGGTTGGGGAGGAGGGCCCTTCTTCCCCTCAAGATATTTCAACCTGATGAGTTATTAGATTCATAGAGCTCTAAAAAAAAGAAATAGAAGATAGAATAGATATAGAATATAGAAAGATATATAGGAATATCTATCTATATATTTCTATATAGAATATAGAAAGATATAGAATATAGTTCTCACCAGCGAGGGAATCTAAATTTCTTTTTTTTTTTTTCCTCTCATGACTTGTTATAATCAAGACCTTTATAATTTTACGATCTTTGTTTTCAACTACAGATCCTTAACTTGACTTCAATCTAGGGTCTCTCCCTGCAGGTAATGAAGCGTAAGGTAATTACTGAAAGAAATACATTAAAAAAGTAAGCTTGGCTTTGGCTGAGCAAAAACAATTGGGTTTCAAACACACACCAGCAAGAAGCCTGTATGTTTGAGTGCTACTGAAACACCTGCCATTTATAACACGACAATAGCAAGACTTTTCTGAAAGACACTGGTAAATGTGCAAGTCACTTACCCAGGAAGAATTTTTATTGCGTTTCTGAAAGCAAAATTACAATAGCTGACAAAACATGAAAGTTTCATCATGGTGGATTAGAATGCACACAAGGCATTCAAAGGAATTTATCGTTACTCAACATTTCAGCTAGCGCTCCTTTAACACGTCTTTGGGGAACAGATTTGTCTCCGCACTCTATAGAAAACCCGTGCACATAAAAAGGTTAGAAAACAGAACTCTAGTAAATAATATAACAAACAGCTAGTTAGACTATACAGCCAGACAAGCAAACGTGTTGCTTCTACACTACTGATCCCCAAAGAAAACATGGATTTCTTTGCCTCTAATACAATTGCTTCTTTGCTCAGGAACTTCCATGACTTGAGGGACTGGCAGCAGATTTTAAGATGCCTCATCCCTCTTTACTTGACATGGACTGTGCCTGAGCAGGTTTCTTTACATTTCAAGTAACAGAGTGCTTGTAGATACAAAACTTGATGCCACCTCTCACTGTCAAGGAATGTTCTCAACTTCTGTGATCGCCAAAGATCTGTCCAAAGAAAGGACAAGGAAGGCAGAGAGCTGATACTGCTCAGACATAAAAGGTTTAGGATAAAAAAACAAACCAAAAATATATAATTCTACTGGCTGAGTGGAAACAGAAGGCTATTTGTTTTGGATAAGATCAAGAAAATATTTAGCAACCTTACATTATTATTAAGACTACAGAGAAAGAAGAGGGGAGAGAGGACATTCAGTTCTCAGTCAAGTAAGTACTAGTCAAGAGTACAGCAAAATAATCCTCTATGGTAGCTACAGAATCACAGGATACAGACCTAAACTGCGGAAAACCAACTGGGTGTAAAGCTCTGAGCTCTATCTTGCTGCATATGGTACCTGTTAGAAAGCTCAGAAACAGGCACACTTCATACTGCAGCGTAGAGGTGCCATTGGTAATCTGACTTTTCATGTCTTTAATTTTTTTTCTCTTTACTCTTAAGAAATTCTGATTAATAAATGAGAAAACATGGCAGCATTTAGTGACATCTTGGAGGAAATCATTTTTGGCCTTATGCTGTGTAACATCTGATCACATCCAGAGATAATCAATGATTGACACAATTTGTTCCAAAAGTGAAACAAAGTTTGAAACAGGAGTATATAAATTTGAGGAAGAATTATTGAAATTGATAAAGATTGACTATAAACTTTCTGAAGGCAAAAAATTGGGTATGACTTTACACGAAGTTATGCATCTAGAAATTAAACCACAAAGACTGCACTCTGACTGTGGGGCTCAATTTAGGGAACAAATGGCTCTGATGAAGGCGTGAGGATGATCCACTCAACATTCTATTCAAGTGTTAAGCTGTGAACTAAAGAACAAACTCATTGTGAGATGCTTAAATGGGAGTATATTTAGCAGGAGTATTTCTGTACTTCAGTGTGCTGTTCTGGAGCCACACTTTGAAAAGTACATTGAAAAATTAGGCAATAATAGAGGATAGTCATATGGAAACATTAAAGAAATTGAAAAAGATGCTGCATCATGGAAAAACTCATTTAGCTGAACTCTAATGGGATCACAGAGCAACTTTATCACAGTCGGTAAGAATTAGACAGAAGCTCTGAAAGAAGGGGGCTGGAAAGCTCTCTGACAGCAAGACTGCTCACCAGCTTCACCTCCAGCTGCTGCAGGTTCTTTACCAGTGGAAGTTTTTATGCTGTGATTTCAAAAATCCCTCAAAGAAAATTTCCTGCTTTTTTGCCTTCTAAGCCCAGGCTGCCCAGGATGACACAGAGGTGGTCACAAATGTTCCTCCTGACTTTACCTAAGATTCAGTGCTAGCATCCACAACTGACAGCGATGATCATGAGCATATTTTAACATGCAAGAACCCCATTAAAAGACCATGGACTACTGCAGCAACTCACAGGTGTCAGCTGGGTAGGGTAACTGCCCCCAGCACCTGCAAACACTGCACTGTGACATTATTCTGGAGCTGGTGTTACCACTCTGCACAAGGTTCACCTTATTTGGCTCCCAGTGGCAGGTATCACTTCCACTGTCCAGAATGCCTTTGGGCTAAGACAGACTTCATGATTTTCTTAAATCAGAGAAATCCCTGCATTGATTGCTAACTCTGCTGTCCCAGCGAGAACATCCCCCATGCCATCTCTAGGAAGGATCTCTCCCTGCACACCCTCATCCACCTCCTGGGAAAAGAAATGAATGAGGATGTGGCCACACACCCTAATACTGAATATAACACTTTTAATCATCTTCCCTATGAAAGCTGCTGCGTAAGCTTTTTTTTGTCTCCTGGCAAGTTTTGTATTAATATATTATCTCCCTGCAACTCATGACTACTTCCAGCTGGCGCCAGAGAAATAGGAAACTGTTTAGATGCTTTCTCCTGTTCCTATGGCAAAAAATCAAAGAAAGAAAAGGAGAAAGTATATCACAGAGAATTGAAAACAGGTACCTTTTATTAGTGTAGCTGATAGTGCTGTACAGGTCGCTGTTCCTGTTTAATTGGGCTACATATTGATTTGATTGTTGCAATGAAAATAGATGAATGTTCCTTAATTACATTTTAAATTCAGCTTTCTGAGGTTGTGAAGGTGTTTTTGAAAAACACACATTGCTGCCAGCCTCACTGCAACATGGGTTGTCTTAAAGTTGGGCTAATGCTGAGTGGCTATATCCAATGCTGAACCAGTGCAAAGCCTTCATTAAAATAAAAAGTAGCTCTATAATGATATTTACATTACATTCAAAGTGCTCTTTGTTCCTATAATAAAACGTATTCCAGATATTTCCATGCTACTATCCACTGTGCCTATCTTTCAGTTTAGTGATTTTTCTTGCATAAGTGAAGTTTTTCCCATAGCACGTCCACTAATTATTACTTTTATAACGAAAAGTTCAGAAGTATTTAGGCTTCTAGGAGAGTGAAGACAAACGCATTAGAGAAATAATTCATTTAGCCTCCAGGAGTAACCCTCAACTCACTCATAAAAGCTCTTGCCAGTCAAATCTACAGAATGCGATTTGATTCAACTCTAGGGGAGGAAAGAGAAACACTTGCCTGCCTCCAAAGTTCAAGCGAAAATGCCTGAATTGCAGCTGCCAAGATGGGAGGTGGCAGAAAATGGAGGATTTGAATCTAGGGGGAGAATGAGTAAAAAAATATTTATACATTCTGTCGTTCAGTTCTAATTGCTTCAAAGATTATTTATTTTTCATTTTTTTGGAAAATAGCTTGCAGCTTCTTAACATATTTTTCAAAGAAGGAGCTGGAAGGCATAATAAAAAGCAAGCAGGGATATGCTTTCTGAATAGACTGAAATAATTAATGTGAGAATGCTTCCGCTTGAGCATTTTTTATGAACAAAAAATACATTATTTTTGCTTTTAAATTGGAGATAATTTGTTACACGGAAGTGGTGGTTTCTTTAATCTTGCAATAATGCTAATTACAACGGTCTTTGGAATCTCAGTTTTTGCAAAGCTGTTCCATTGTTTATTGCTGACATAACAAGGCTACTGAAGGACTTCATGGACTCCTGGCCCAGTCCCTTTTGTCTGCCCACTGTCCTTCCTGTCCCAGGTCTTGTTACCTGCTTGATTTGGACCTGTGTGGGTTTTATCTACTCTTGTTCACAGCCTCTCCACGAGCAGTTGGTTAGCACAATCTGTGGTCCAAAGACAATTGTCTCATGCTTCCTTCATTAATAGCTCTTTCCAGACACTGACCAAAGCTCACAGTCACAGCTAAACCTAAAGAGGGAGAAATATCTTCCCACATTACACACCAAAGTCCATTTTCAAAGAGGAGTCAGGAAGGTTTTGTCCATTTTTTTCCTACTGAAATGTATGTTTTGCTTATTTTTGTTTTGCGTACACCAGAATTGCCAGGGAGCCCAGTCACGGAGCAGCACTAGATACCTGCACAAGCACAGACTAAAAGCAAAATCCTCATCCTAAAAGGCCTAAAGAACCCAAACCCATCTTTGATCAGGCACATGGATGTACAGAACACTTGTTTAGCATCCATCTCATCTCAAATCGAAATTAATTTGCCTTAGCACAGAGCCAGGTGCTTGCACAAGGTCCTTGCTGAGACCCGGAGCCCCATGTGTCCTTTCCCCATTGTAGACAGCAGCACATGGCCTTAGTGCATTGACAGGGCATTGCACATGGTGCTGGATGGGGCTGAGAACTGCCTCACTTCCATCACAGAAGACAGCACATGGATCTCCCAGAGGTTTTTGCGGCCCGGCGGGAATTCAGTGGGTGTATTTACCTTCTGAAAAGCACGTGTGGACACTGTTTCTGCAGCCACAGAGTTTCGTTTGGCAGAGGAACTGGTGCTTATCCACCAGGCAAGCCTGACACTCCCTCGTCTCTAATCAGGGTTGTGTACACAAACAGAAACAACGCGCTGTAAGTACATGTACGCACCATGTTCCTTTCTCCAGGCATCTTTCATTATTCAGCATGTTTTCACTGCTGAACAACAAATTGTTAGTGGTGTAACAAGGCAGGAACATGTGTTCAGGTACGGCGTGCTACCTGCAAAGCCTGGCATGCAGAGCCACAAGCTGCAGTGCTCTCTGTTCTGCCTCAGTCAGAGAAGCAGCTTAAGCAGCAATGAAACCTACAGCGATCTTGTGAATGGGTAAGGTGGGAAAGCCTGTATTTATCAAGCCTGGAGGATAAGAAGATGATGACGAGGGGCCATATTTTTGAGTCATTTATCTGAGGAGATATTTCCTCTCCCTGACAAAATACAAATGTAGTGTGGAACATGAGGCCAGGCGAGGTTACCAGCTAGAAACGACGCGCAGGTTCTAGACCTGAGTTAACAGTGGCTTGATAGTGTTACTCAGTGTGATCAAAGAAACAGAAGACGACATAGGGAACTGATTATAATGGGATTTTTTTTTTTTATCTGTGTTGAAATTGGCAAAGAGTGAAACATCTGCAGTGATACCTGAGGAAGGCAGGCTGAGCTTTTGTTTTGAAGTATGAGAGCTAAGTCTGGAGTAGGGAGATGGATGGGTTTGTGAATCATCAGCATAGAGGTAGTACTTAAATGTGAGTTTTCAGATGAAAGTGGATAAGGACAAGCCTCTAAATGAAAAGTAGAAATACATCTGTGAATGATGAACCAGCAAAAAACAGAGACAGAAGACCAAGAAATAAGTTTTAGGAGGATACAAATGAAGGGTATGCACAGTTCAAACCAGAGAAGTCACAGGGTTCTCTGGAGGTCACCTGGTGCATCCCTGTGCCCTAAGGCAGGATCAATTATCCTTTCTTTCATTTCAGAAGTCTGTCTGCTCTGTTCTGGAAGGCCTCCAATGGTGGAGATCCCACAACCTCCGCAGGCGTCTACCTTAGTGCTTTATTATCCTGATTGTTATGAAAGTTTCCTGATGTCTAACCGGAATTCTTTGCTGTAATTTAAGCCCATTATGTCATGTCCTTTCTATTATGCACAGATTGTTTCTGTCTTTTCTACCACTGTTTCTTCTGTAATTGCTTTCATGTCCTCTCTCAAGTGCTTATTATTTAGGCTAAACAACCTCGCTCATTCCATCTGTATGGCTAGGTTGGGATTTCTAGACTTTGCATTCAGTATTCTTTCCAAACAGGCTGCACCTTTGTTGTTGTTTCTTTCAAATAAGGAACCCAAGCCAGGAAAAAAAGTGCTCTGTCTAGCTGAGGTCTGTGGCAGTGTTGTGAGAAGGGATCTCTTCCCACATTTCACAGACAACAGATCTGTTGGAACACTGACTTTGCAACTGCCTTTATCACAGCAGGATGCTGCAGCTGACTCCCAGCCAGGTTGTGATCAGCACCGATCCCAAATCAGTCTGCTTGACTCTGTGTATCTGGGTAGCTTCTTGTGCTTAAATGCCACCTATTTGTAGCTATAAGACTTCCCTTTTTGTACACAGCTGCAGCCTGCTCAGAAGAATCATTTAGATGAGGATACAGTGTGCCTGCCCACTGTATTTTTTAGACATTTTTATATTACTCCTTCGGAGAAAATTCCAAAAAATAAAAATAAACAAACAAACAAAACCCCTATCAATCAATCGGAATTGAAACTACTTTTTCATCAGACTTTAATACCCATTGCATCAGGGCAAAAAAAAAACATTTAACGTTTCTGTTATCTACTGACTCTGAAAGTCTATGAATGATTGAGAATAATGTTTTATAAAAATATGTTTTTCTGCAAACTTCTTTTATGAAATAAGAAAATCTTCTGTTTCATGTATTAAAACGTATTCAGATATATTTATTTCAAAAGCTAAGCCTGTGATAATTTGAATCTATCCGTCTTTGGGAAAATATTTTCCATGATTAAAACTGAATATGCATGCTTTCTTGTATAAAACTTCTTTCTACAGAACATCTACTGAAAGTATAGATTTCTGACTCACACAATGGCCCAGCATGACTCTATATCTTCCCCAAAGCACTTGTCCCATCAGACACTTGAAACAGCAGCTTACTCTACTTGAGCAATACAGCACACACTTACAGTTCCCCTTTTTTCCAAGCTATTAGTCCTAGAAGTCTACCTCCATTGGCAACTCTCAGTGCTATGCAATAATTTACCAGCTACCAGCACCCTGGTGTGACATGATGGTGTGGCAGCACAATCATTAGTTTCTATTCCGCAGTGGCAGGATATGACAGGGATTCTACAATTTTGGATGATTCTGGTGTCAACTAACTGTGACACTCCATCAAACCCTGCATCCTTAATGTCATAGAGAGTTACATCCTTTCATGGGTGATAAAGCATGGGCATTCTGACAACCCCAGTTTAACTGTCCTCGTTGGCCTCACTAGGCTCATGTCACTTCATTGTTTTATAACTTAAATTGTCTCATATTGAAAATGAGGATTCAATTTGAGATTTTTATTGTTAACCTTTAAGGGCCTTGGAGCTCAAAGTCTACTCTATCTACTAGAGTTAAGTGAAGTTTATGTTCTGGTTCTTAATCTACTTTCAGTTACAGATTTCTGCACACATACTCCACTGCTTCCTGATAGCTGTCTGAAAACTTAGTTTTCAATAGCAAGAAAAGAGAATAAACATACATCTTTGGCAGTGTTCAGGGCTGATTTTAAATAGAGATTCATTTTATTTCTGTTTGTTTGAATCTTTCCACTTGTTTCACCTTAAAATTTGATGTTAAAGCTGGAAAAAATACTTCTTGCACAGCCTTCTCTTTGAGGAAAGTGCTGTTAAAAAACAAAAATTCAATGAAGCTTACAAAGGGCAAATGCTAACTTCTACATTGAAAATGCTTTAAATTCTGGTTTATAACACAATTCTTTGTTCTACAAGTGGTCACTTTTCTTTTAATAAAACCAGTTATTATCACAGAAGGCACATTCCTCGTGAAATGGCATCTGAGTAGTCAAAACCCCAATTTTCCATAAAGAAATATTTCAAGGGGAAACTTTTTACACGCCCTACTAAGCACCAAGTCTTTCCATTTAAACACCTCCACAAGTGGCCAAAGTTTCAAAAGAGATGCTCTTCTGCTTAGGCAACCGAAGGAAGTGTTTGAATTCTCAGCAGCTTTTGAAGCGTCAGGCCACCTTGTTTGAGGCGTGTAAGAGAAAGACGTGCCCTTTTCAAGACATAGCTCCAATGAGAGGTCCTTAAGAACTTTTGAAAAACTCCTCTTTAAGAAGAGGATTAGATCAAGATGAGAATATTACAGGCATAAATACTGATTTAATTCTGAAATCCACCTCAATTGTGTGTATTTATGTGCTATTACTGCGCGCTTTCTCTTTGTGTTTTCAGAGCAAGTATTTTACACATGGAATTGAATGGATTACAAATCAGCTATCTTCAGAACGACATGATAATTATTGCTGTTGAGAAAGATGTTTTTGTTGTACAGAAACACACCTAATTTCTGTTTGTGCAGTTGAGATTTCTTGAGGCCAGGGCTGACATCCAGCATGCCATTAGGTACGGAAAGAAGGCCATTGTGCTTCAAACTGGCAGAGAGCTTGCAAAAACTAAGCTTAAACAGAGGTGGATCCAAGCCAATCCCACTGTCAGCTCTCAGATCTCTACTCCCCTGTTCTTTCCCTGGAACAAGTAACCTTTTGCCCTTCCATTTTGTAAGGCATAAAGTAACTCTTCTTAATTAGGATTATTTTTCCCCTGCTGGAAAATGTATTAACAAAGATTATTCTCAAAGCACAAAACTGCTTCCTCTTTATCTGGCACAACACTGCTGTAGAACAACCAAAAGGTTCACAGACCTCTAAGACATGACTCTGTACAGTACAGTATTTGCAATAATAGCTGCAACAAAACCATGAAATTTGGGGCTTTCAATCACATTAAAGGGTACTCCTCCTTCTTTCTTTATACCACCCCTCCCTGCCACATAAACCCATCAAGCTCCATTATTTTTCCTAAAAGAATACGAACCACAAACCAACCTGTTGCTGAGAATATTAATTTGGAGGTGCTTCATGGGATGCTAAGAAAATATTAAACTTGAGGAAGGTCTCCTTCCACTTCCACAAGGCTCTGCAGGCAAGTCAACAAAACCTCATTGTCAACAACATCAAGGACTGTTGACAGATCTAATAAAATCAACATAGATTTATTTTCTGTGGCCCTTGCCAAGTAAAGATCAGCAAGAGATAACTACCCTTATATTAAACACACATCTAAAGACAACACAGTAGGGATGAAGGATGCTTGCGAAAGACACAAACAGGCTTCTTCTGTTTGCATCATCCCAGAGATACTACAGAGATTAAAAATTTCTGTCAATACAAGGGCTAAAATCACCTGCTGTGAACAAACTCGTGAATTACAAAGGACTGGTCATAGCGTCAACAAACCAGAAGATATTATCATCAGAGCACTCTGCTGACTCCTCTCTGCTGTAAACTCTTGCCACACCAATTGCAATGAGGGCAATCGCATCAAACACAAATGTAACAAGGACACATGTGAAACTGGGAGTGAGATTTTCCCATACATCCTGCTAGGAAGACAAAGGAGTTGTTTTTGTGTCACACATCAGAAGGATGATCTGATAAAATGCTTTGCTAAAAGTTCTTCTGGAAAGATAAGGCCATCTGCTCTGGTAACAATACACAAAGAAAACAACAACAGACCCCAAACAAACAAACAGCCCCTCACACAGCACAATGCGTCCAGTGAGGAACTGAACAGGCTTCAGCTGTATTTACTCTGATAATCAGAACTACCTCCCTCTAATAAATAAATAAATGAATATAATTTTCAGATGGTCATTGCAGACAAGATACTGGACACAAAGTCTCACAGATTTTCCTGGTGTTCCTGGGTGCCCTATTTAAAAGTGCACTCCATTGACTGCTTTCCAAACTTCACAGGTCGTTCTGAACTAACAACTAAGTGGAGAAGATAAGTCTGGTGACGCAGGGGAGAGCCCTAACACATCCACTTGGATTCTGAGTAGAACACAGCAGACAGAACTCAGCTGACTGATTGGGATTGGGAATGTAAGGGCTGCAATTCTGCCGTTTGGGCTCAGAGACGTTTTTCTTGCAAGCAGAGCAATGTTCTTTAAGGACTGCAAGGAAACCTCTAGTAATACATCCACCGCTGTCGTCCACTAAACCATTGTGAAGCAATAATATCAATGAACAGGGAATCTGAAAGTATTTCCCCTAAAAGGGCAAACAAATCTGAATTGCGCTCACATGTCTTGACAGAAAAGGAAACAAAAAAACCAAAAAAATAAAAATAAAAAAAAGAGGTTTTGTAGTTTGGCTGCTACAAAGCTCTGCACGATAATGGAAATAGCAGCCATTTGCAGTGATCCTCAGCTGCTTAGGAGAAGCCACTGTAGCATCTCTGGACCAAATCATTGAGCACCCAATGGGACTCTGCACACTGTCTGATTGGCAACATTGCAAGACCAAATATGTTGCTGATTACTTCTATCCAGATGATCGGCTCCTGGAAAATGACGTTCAAACAGGGGACATTAAAGGGCACACATAACATTTTTTCCCCTTTAAGTGACAAAGCTGCTTTAAAATTGCAAATGGAATTTAAAAACAGCAAAACCAGACGTGTGTTAAGCAGTATCATTAAGTCCATATAAGATGGTGGTAAAGATCTTTCCAGCCAGATAACTCATTGACAGGGCTTAGAGGAGAGGCCTTGGTGAGAAGTACATCAACAGGGCTATCACAATGCTCCTACCTGACATGTTGTAGACGCTGTCTTGAACCACTTCTGTCACTTACTTTCACTTAAAATTGCTCTGAGTAACTAATATGAACACACATATGATTTATAAAATGAACTAGTTTGCTATGCAATATCATCTGCCTTCTGGTTAAAAGCATAAAGAAATTCTTGATGTCTCCACCTAAGCTTTAATTTTGTCCATGAATTCATTTTAATTTCCTTTGCACTTCTGGATTGCATATATTATGAGAAACAAAAATCCCATTTCCAATCTGGCAGCAGTCCAGGAGCACCTAGAGCTTGCAGCTAGGGATTTCCTCCTTCACACCTGATCTCCATCTCCTCTCAAGCCACAGAAGAATGAGTAGTCATGGAAGCACAGGCAATCCCCTGGATGGCTCCAAAACAAGGGCTGATCTGTGTTTGAGGCCCATCAGCCATTGACATGCACTCCAGCCACTGCTGGCCCCTTTTTCCTTCTTGTGTAGGCATCAGAAGAAGGAAACAGATCAAGAACAGTTTTTCTTTGAGAAAAGTCCCACAAAGCCATCTAAAATTGGAGAGTAAAAACTGCAGTAAAGCACTTCTCCAGCAAAGCCAGATTCTCCACTTGAAGGCAGTCACTCAGAGGCACTGCAGGTGTAACAGCACCAACACCTTGTGCATTACCCTGCCTTGCAGCTATTTTCTGTTCTGCCTGTGGGATGTTTCTGGGCCGGATACTATCAGCTCTTTGAGATAAGGACAGAGATCTGATTGCAGAGCAGTTTTCAAGGTGGCCAGGGCAGGGAATGTCCATTCTGCAAGGCTTGCAAACCCTTGAGCACTACCCAAATGGTAAATAGGGGACTGCAAAGAGTGATGCTAACACACCAGCCTTTTGCTCCACAAGATTTCTGGTACTATTTGTGTGTGTCTGGGACATAAAAGTTGCAGCTTTTTGATGTTCTCGGACTTAAAATTGCAGATAATATTTTTCAGAATAAGGGTTGTTTACCTGGAAAAGATTTGCAGAGACAAACAGAAAAGTGCAAGGATCATAGCCATCCCTGCTGACAAAAAGGGTCTTAAACACAGTAAGAGCACAGATGAGATGTGATTCCCTTCCACCCTTACATTTTATTGCTACCAGGAGGACTGGGAAGTCTCACCACTTAGCAGGTACTCCTCACGAAAAACAATCAGGCATGAGGTAATTAAACAACGCTTTGTAAGACCACAGATTTCTTTTTAGACCATCCTCTGCTCCATGTCCCATGTTTGTGCTACTCAGAATTTGGTGTAGGATGTGCAGCTGATTCACTAAACCTAAGCTACTTGAGAGCATCAAAACTGTAAGCTGATGTTGTCCTACAGTCAGTGAAGAATGGTCAAAGGGACTTCAGCTTCCAGTAAGCTTAATCCTTCCATGAGTGTAAATTGATCACTTTACATTAAAAAAAGAAAAAGTCAATTTTGCATCCGACCTGTTCACCTTCACATGACGACATGACATCTTAAAATCATAGTAAGTATTAGAAAAATTATGTTTTAAATATGGGCCTTTGTATCTTTTACCACATTCTCTCCTGAGGTGGTTATTACCTAATAATTTTTGACACTGGTGATTAAATAGAAAAGTTTTACGTTTTATGATTCTATTTAAAATACACAATTGCTAGCATATATATCAAGGCAAAAATTAAGCCCTTCCTAGAAAGTCCGTAATTATATTTATGCATTAAAGTGTCAACTGCATGAAGTGAATGATTTCAAACAATATTTTTATGTAATTGTTTCAAAAATCAAACTGTTAATCAGACTTTGTCATCAATCTCAACTAACGGTTTCACTTCAGTTTTTTAAGCCATTCAGAACATCTAATAATTTGAGAAGTCCTAGTTAACTAGCCACACCTAAACCACCTAAACCTGGTCAATAAAAGCTTCTCCGCAGCAGAACTCATGTTAGAGCAACAGCAAAAACCATCACCAAGAAGGCATTTCATTACGCACAAACCCTACAACGCTCAAAATATAAGAGGAAGGAAAAACGGAACTTTATTGAGGACTTCAGGAGCAGGAAACTTTTAAATTTTTATTTCAACAGCTATAGATTTTTCTGGCCTCTGTTTCCTAGATCTTTTTATATGCTTGCTTAGGAGGCAGATCTGTCAGTCAATAGTACATATACAAAAGAGCCAAGTTCTGTTCTTCACTAAAGCGGTGTTGCTGTTCCCAGCCAGTGTAAGTCATAGAGCAAAACTGGGTCCCTGCATTGCTGAAATTGCTGATCACTCAGCTATGGAGTGTACAGATCACATCTGAAGTCACAGGAATTTTTCATATCTGTTTCCTAGATGATGAGCTCACATTGCATAATAATTTCAGGCCAGCAGCAGACCCTAAAGAATTTCGGATGTAGCAACAATTGGACTGACTGGAACACCCCAAGAAGAATGAATTAAAATAGAAGCTCATGTATAAGCGTTTAAATAATGTGCCAAGGGAAAAAAAGAGTCTTCTGTACATCTGCCTACTTTATTTTTAGATCAGATTTCAGTCACTGAATTATAAAACAAAACAAAACAAAACTGAAAAAAAAAACCCCAGTCCAAAAGAAAACAAACACACCTCAACATAAAACGAGTGAGTAGATTTGCATGGGGGATGATTTATTCTCTACTTTGCCCGCCAGAAAAAACAGAGCAATATTGCAATTTGATAGTATTCTCAAAAAACACATCTAGCTCAATCACAGACAGAGACTTCTGGATTGTAACAACAGCTTTTAATTTCACTTTGACAAATTGATGTAAATAAAGAGACTTGGAACGGACAATCACTAGAAGTCTAAATCTCTTTTAGGCAACCTTTGAGCTTCACTACTGGAAGCTGTTAACTGGTTACGAATTAATGCTCCTTTCCCTCCACAACCAGTGTGCAGGTGAAGGCAGCGAGAGGTGGCCACCACCGTTTCTGCAGTCCCTCCACTCTTTACAATGACCCTTATCGATGGAAGTGGTCTTTGCTTGGAGCACCTCTGCCATTAGGGAATCCAATACTTGAATTTCTCCCTCAGGTTTTGATTAAACATACCCTAAAAAAAGTAAATGGTGACTTAGTCTGCCATGTTCCTCTTGATTTCACATCATTTCCACCCAAAATTATAACTCAATCTGTATTTGTTCATACTTGGCCTGAAATCGCTTGACACAGAGCCCATTTTTGCCAAAACCTCACTCAACCTGACTTACAGCTCTGGATTTGTAACAAAAGCTCAAACAAAACAAGTTTCACCTTGTAGCAAGTTTTATTAAGGAAACCTTAGCACCGCTCGAGGAATAGCACTCTACTTGTTTAGAGGTTAAGAAAAAGTTATTAAAATAATAAGATTGGAACTCACAGTCCAAATTAATCTGCCCAGGACTGCAAGATTGCTGGATGAAACTAAAGACTGTTGCAAATAATGTATTTTACAGCCTTTACACTGGACACTGAGGATGACACTTCAGGTTGGATCACAAAGACTTCAACAGAAATTTGTAGTGGCCCCAAGAAGGATATCCAAGGAAAAAAAATATATAAAAGATTTAAAATGTATAGATCTGGCATGCTGCAAAGTTTGATAGTCTTGATGAATTTGGCTCAGATACTAGAAGCATAGCCCCAGGTAAAAATTAACACACTTTCATGTTCCACATTTTGATGCTTTTTGGTGCAGGAGCACTGCAGTGAATGGAAGGGCCTCTCACAGTCAAACTCCTCAGCACCAAAACTGAAAACAGCATGAGGATGAAACCAGCAATAAGGAAAGTATCACCAGATTTCCTTACATTACTTATTGCAGGATGAAATTGTTTGAACAGTAATACTTTCAGGACCTTTTGATTCACCAGACAGTTAATTTTGCTCAAACTGAACTTCATCTCCTGTTTACTCGTAAATGTGGAGTACACCAGGAAAGGAGATTCATGAAGAACCATCTGAAATGTCAATGGCTCCCTTGCCTATTACTAAGCCGGGTTTGCTTCAAACTGTGATGAGGAGTGTATTCTTTTTTTGTCCCAACAGTCATGGTAAAGCATTTGGTCTATACTGCAAACATCACTGCTTACCAAAGGTGCAGACAGTCGGCTTTACTAGGCGATTTCCTGGCTTTTAAGACTGCATTCTTCTAGCCAATCTTGCTGTATTTTAAACTGCATTGTATGAGTTTCCCTTTCCTTTTTGGAATAGTATAATTTGCTTCATAAATTACATATGGTGGAAGCCTGTTGAATGAATAACCTTGTTGCACAGAAAATTAATTCTTTTGACAGGTTTATTCCTTTAACAGATATTTGGTGGAGGATTTTACTGCATTATTGTATATATTGTGGCTTGCTGCGCAGAAAATGTTTCACAGCATTTCAGCAGATTTATTCCTTTAACAGAAATAACTGTTCCCATCCGTTTACCATTTGTTACCTATGAAATAAATTTCTTAGTTACAGATTCTTAAAAGAAGCTAACTTGTTTTGCTCCTGTGTTTCATTTGAGTGCAAAGAAAATGCATTTTTTCCTTCAATCACTATTCATTTAAATGCATGATAATATATACAGTTGTAATGAACCATATTTTGTTTGATTATGTTAATCTGTAACAGTGTTAATTTCCTTATATATATGTTTATGTGATTTTTTCCTTTTAATTAACATTTTACCACGTCTTACTAGAATATCCTGGATTATTTAAGGCTCTGTACACTATCTTGGCATGAGAATTACATAGCACAGATAGCACGACGACAGCAAAGGAAGTCAGATTGAATGCCACATGACCTGATTTGAGCAAGGCTAATTATGTAATTAAGATATAGAAACAGGAGCCAGAATCTCTGAGTGCTGCGCTAGTTTCGCCAAGAACCTCCGGTGGAGTATTCAGCATTTGGCTTTTCTGTATGCTACTCTTCCCTGCTGCAGATGAAGGTACTGACTTTCAAAAAGGCGAATAAAGCTGCTCTGGTTGCATGGCTCACAGCACACCCTGGCTCAGATGTGCAAAGTGTTTGTAAAATCACTCCAGCATCTTGCATGGCTCTCAACTTGACGTATAGCTTACACACACAGCAGGAACTCAGATAAAGCTATGAGGAAGTGTGGTGCTTACTGCTTGTTCATTAAATTTAGAGAAGAATTAGTAGGTTGCGTTGTTTTGGAGATGGATCATTCTAAAATGCTTCTAATTACTTAGCATTAGACTATTTTTATGGCTCTGATGTGAGAAAAACTGCAAAGTAGCATGATGAATGTAAAATTAAGGATATTCAAGGATGACATGAGTATGGTGGTAGAGAGTTGTAGAAGACAAGGCGTAGGCACGCACCATAGCATTCCAAAGAATCTACAGTCACACTGATTTCCATGCCGAAGCATTTCAGAAAGCCTGCTCCATTCTGTGCTCTGACCACCAAATGATTCACACAGCTTGCTTCTGATGCCCAAGTCTCCCAAGACAATGGCGTCAATACTTAACCCAAGTGCATGAAGAAGGGGAAGTTTTAGCAGGTCACATAAAGACCTCTCAGGTGGGTGAGCGAGAATGTGTAAACCACAGTGAACACTTTGAATGAGATCCCTACCATTCTACCAAATTTAGCAGCGTACAGACTCCTGTATACCAAGACCATGGCCTTTCTATGTAGATCGCAGAGCTCTCAAGTAGTACTCATGGTAAACCAGAAATGGCCTTCATGCTATTGAGTAAACCTGCTCCCTTGTAGGGATCTCTAATGTGATAAATGTCCTCAGATACAGCAAAAAGAATATTCTTGTAGTTAATTACCTCTTAGATCAACACACTTTTGGAACTCCTGCCAAACACGCAATTCTGATATGGCAGAAATCTTTCAGAAAAGAAAAGCTATACCAGCACAAACACCTCAGCAGCAATTCAAAGTTAGGTCACATTAAAAAATGTAGTGTGACTGATTAATGTTTTTTAAATACAGAAAAGAGGAGTTATATACCAAGGAAATCAGTGGAGATCTGGACTAGCAAACATCCAGAGTGAGTTATTCCTAGAGCTATAGGCTCATGCAGAACAGGGTCATGTGGCCACAGCTCAAGTGAGCTTCTAGGGGCTTGGGGCAACAGCACAGACTAATGTGGTTTGATTCAAGTGTAGAGAAGCATTTCAATTTAATTCCTTGTATAAAACCCAAATCTGCTAAATGCATATGAAAAGAGATAGTGTTTTACTGTGCCATCCCTCCCCACCTTACATGATTTCTCCATACCTACACGACTGTACTCACTGAATTTCCTTGAGATTAATGGCAAAGTCTGCAAGGGACCATGGCACGCTCCTCACCTTTTAATTTCTGGGGAATTCCCTGTCTCAGTTACTGTTGTTTAATTGCAGTCTAGTAAAAAATAATTCCAAAGTTCTCTGAGAGAGAGGCCAGCACATATATGGAAAACACATGAATATGTAATTTTAACAGCTAGAACTATATGTATCTGGCAGGCCATACCTAATGGTTGCACTGAATCCCCTTGGCAAGCTTATACTAATGTTATTTTTACTGTTCCATTGGTTTGTTATATATGCAGAAAGCACAGTATTTTATCCAAGTTGCAAGGAAGCCAGTCCATTCATGATAGGTCCAAAAGAGATTTTTGAAATGGAAAAGGACAAATACGAACTGTTTTCTACAGAGTAGTCAAGTGTCTACTCAGATTCACGGCTCGAATGTGTAGCCTTGAACAATCAAACAAATTTCCAATCAAGAAGTTACCCACATCTGGAATTTGAGATGGTAAATTATATTTCTCTAACAGACCCTGGATTTCACAGTAAGATGAATTTTTTTTTCTTCTTTTCACAGAGACCAATCCAAAACATATAATGCCAGGGAAAATATAGAGTTATGCTCTGAGGGATTTGGAAAAGACTGTTTAGCAATCACAGCAGCACTTTGGCATTTGTGTGAGAGCATTGCACGCCTGTGCAAGCACAACCTCACATCTCTTCCGTTGGACTTGACTTTGTCTGTATTTGCATCCAGCTGTCTTCCTGCACAATAACCAGAACACCGGAAATTTGCTGAGGATGACACACACAATCAGTGAGGAGATTTTAGTCATTGCATCAAATTAGCAAATTCTCAATCCTGACTAAGATACAGCTAGGAAACAAGCTGCCAGCAACACCCTCTGAAGCAGATGGTTCCCACCACTTGGAATGCTCCTTTCTGTGCACTTCAGCAGCTCCTGAAATAACAGAATGCTGCAGAGTGGAGAAAGAAGATGAGTAGAAAGTCAGACATGGTGCTGAGCTCCACTCAGCAGCCTCTTAGTGGTGGTTTGGTCAATGCTCTTCCGCCCTCTTGAGAAAATTCTCTGGCAAGTCATTACTAACAATACATCTACATCTTGCAAGGTGCTGCTTTATCTTTTTTTTTTTTTTTTTTTTTTTTACTTTTCTACTGGGCATTTTTCACCTTGTTTATCTGGAAGTCAAAAAAAAAGAAGGATGTCATAAAGCACAGGCTACCTGCAGATCATGGAATAATTGGAGTACTAGATGGAAAAGAATATATTCTACGAATTGTCCAATAAAATAAATTACTTCTATAAGGCATCTCAAAACATGTTAGAAAGATAGGAATTATGGGCCATATCACACTGTGAATCAAGAGTATGTTTTTAATAGTTCAGATAATTAAGAAAGGGCACGCTTTGCCAAGAATTGTGAAGGCCATCGGTCATGTGATGTTTTAAAAATTAAGATCTCATGTCTTTCTAAAATTAGGCTTCCTTTAAGTCGTGAGCTATTTAGTTTGGTGCAGGAATAGTGAAATGAAATGCTAGGGATTTTGCTCTGCAGGATGTCAAATTAGATTATCCATCCTTTAAAGCTATAAATACATGAATTATTACACTTTTTTTACAAATGAGAAAACTGAGGCATAGACAATATCACGGGGCTTTATAAATGTGAATGACTCAATAACATTCTGCTATTGTTTATTATCCATATTTCTGTTTTTAAATGACAGAACAGAGGCACATAGAAATGAAATGACTATCTAAAGTCACACCAGTCTCCTTCTTTAACCTGGCAAATGGGTAAGTAGGCATGCCATTTTGACATACTAATATATGTGTTAAGGTATTAATTTCCCATACTTCTTGAATATATGGATCATTGGGGAGCAGTTTCTGTTGAAAACAGCAACAGTCATATTTTTCTCACTTCGAACTTTTTTCGTACTGTGAGACTTCTATTTAACTGGAAAAAGTTCTTCATTTTGTCTTAGCTTGGCAAGAACAAAGCATAAGAAAATGGAGTAATTTGGATGACAGAAAAACAGTGATTTACTGTTGGAATACACAGAAACCAGAGCTCAGGGAGTGGGACGCCATTCACACACTCACTGGACTACAGAATATCAGTGGCAAATTCCTCCCAATCCATTCAGGGTGGACTATTTCGGGTGAAAAATTAATCAACAGTGTTTCAAGGTATTTAGGAGGGCAAAGAAGCAATGTCTTTCCTTTATGGTTACACTGCAGTGATCAGTGCCTCTGCAGGTGTGTAATTTAAAGAGGTGCTAGGAAAAAGATGAACATAAACAGAAAGGATACAGGGTGTACGCGAAGGTTACTGTAGAGGTTGCAGCTGAATGACTGCAGGGCTACATAACCCAGCCTCAGATAATGCTCAAGTTTATTTGCCTTGATCTGAACTCTCTGCTTAGAGCCAGGACAGAATGATGAGAGGTTAGCAGGGCGATGCCACACAGAACAAAATAACCTGCAGAGAGAAGTTTCTTACAGAATGAGACATGACAGTCTAGGTCCCTACCACTGTGTATCAGTGCAACACCTCATGTATTTGTAGAAACTCCATGCATTTCACCATGCGGCCCAGGGCTGCAATACAGCTGAATACTGCAGCTCTTAGACCAGCCCCAGTAGCACCAAACTCATGTCTCACGTCCCAGTAACCACACAGCCACTTGGTCAGTCTGGCTCAGAAATAATTAAAAAAGAAATTTTCTTAATGGCATTGACCCCTGGCAGAAAGCGAAGTCTTCCTTCATCCACTTATCTCTCTACTACTACTAATAGTCAGAGATACACCAAAAAAGAAGTGGCTGACTTATCAACATTATTTTCCTTGTTCTTGATCTAGGTCATCAAGTAGATTAATATGTAGTTGCAAGCTGTTCATTCATTGTAGAGGAGCATGTACATAGCAGGAAATATCTCCCATGGCGCTGATAAACTCTCAGAGGCTATAGGCCAAGGTGTTTATGCTCCAATGGAGACATTTGTGCCAAGTACCTGCTCCCAGTGATATAGTTATAAGCATTAAATTCGAAATGTAACTTTAAAAATCTATTACGGTATATGGCTTTTATTATTTCCAAGACGGACAACTGTGTTGGTTATTATCAATATGTTGTGAAAGAAGCTTTGACGCCTGGGATTTGAGGCAGGGGGATGGGGGAGAGGCATGCAGGAACATTTAGGCAAAATATTAACAAACTGATAAAGCGTTACAAAAATGTTTGAGAGAAACGTTTCCCTTTCCTTTCCAGCCTCAGCTTTCAGAATGCACCCAGAAGGAACAGAGCCAGATAACCTTTCAACTGATAGCATCTAACCACTTGCTTGCCAGGCTCCCTCTTTCCCAGTCTCTCAATTGCTAGGATCTTCTCAGTATTCCTAAAATGCTCCCGATCTATTTATCTCTTGTCCATGTGATCTCCCACAGTGGAAAGGACTTACTGATTTACCTCAACCATCACTCTCTCTGAATTGACTCTACCTACTATCGAATTGTGCCTTTCTTCCTCTTTCCTCTGTGCTCAACTTTGTCATCTCCTGCAAGAACAAGCATCTTCCTTCCTTCATTAGCAGGTTCTGTCTGAAAGGCAAAGCTGTCCCTTGTCTGGTAGGTCCTCCTCTTTGCAGCCCAGCTCAGCTTTCTGCTGGGAGCATCTCTCATTAACTCAGACTCCCTCTTCCCTTCCTCCGATTTTCCCTTCTGGCTCCTGACCTCCTGCTCAGCTGTAGTGGCTTAACAGCCCTCTAGGTGTGACAGAGGGGCAAGGGCTACTTCTGGATGGTGGTTCCCTGTCAGGACACTTAATGTCTTCTTCCAGCATAATGACAGGGAGGGGGAAGGAGAGATAGCAAATATGAAGTTACAAAAATTCCCACAGTGCCTACAAAAACAAAGAAACAATGCTCAGAAACAGCACTGAAATGGTAGATTGCGAAGTCAGATCACCTTAAGAAAAGCATTTCCAACACAAAAAGACATGGGAAGCCAGAATATGCTTAGAAATCTCTCCAGCTTAATTTACGTCTTAACTGCTTTGAAGGACAAGGACCCAAAATACATATTCTGATAAGTACTTACATTTTTTGGTTCTATAAAAATGTGGAACGTAAACAGCAGTGGGTGTTTCAGGCTGTTTACCAGTAAAATTGCTATTGCACCCGTTGTCATGTAGCATTACACCACTTAAAATGTAGTTAGCTCTTCGATGTGAATTCCGGAGCAGTAGTACCCACATATGGCAACAGAGAACTTAGCCTTCAGCATTTTGGAGACATAACACAGAACTAAGCCCGAGAAGGCTGTGATTTCTTGTCCTGAATTATGAGTTTTAATAGTTTCACAAGAAAAGCTGTAGCTCACTTCCCCTAAGAAAGAAACTGGGCAGCCTCAAAGCTACGTATGTGGATTAGAAAAACATTTGCACGCGTGACCCTGTTATTGCCCAAAGCTTTTAAGAAAGTAAATCTATGCTGCTAAATCCACTAGCATCACTTCATTTGCAATGATGGCAAAAAGCAGATCCAGTCAAGAAAACATTTGGTTTCTGTACAAACCCAGCCAGGTTACTTGCGGCCATATGAAAGTTTTTCTCTATTAACTGACATAATGAAGATTTTCTAATTTCTTATGTTTAAATTATGCAATAGTCCTCATCTATCAAATGAAGTTTCTGATTCTTTTCCTTTCCTGGATGATACAACAGGAAAGAAGTAAGCATTTACATAGGTACAGTGCAACGAACCAGCCAGAGTTAAACTTGAGAAATCTACCAAGGAAAATGAATCAAGAATAAAGCACCAACTGTTTAAAAAACATAGACGTCAGCAAAATTATTTTCTTACCTTGTTGTGACATTATGAAGAAAACAAAAACGAGAATGCAAGTTTTGATTAAAAAATCTGTCAGTCAACATGTAATTTAATATGAAGTGACATATACTGCTAAAAGGTACATTTTAGCATTAAAGACCAAAACTCCAATGATTAATATTACAGTGATGACAGGATGGGAGTGCCTTATTTTAATCCACTGTTTATCTCAGCAGAGTAATTTATAGATCACTCGACATGTTTTAATAGCAGGCATAAAAAGGTACCCTCTAATATACACTTGCTTGCAAGATCTGACATTTGGAGTTACACGTTCAGAAAATATCAGCAAACTGCATTTGTTGGACATATATACAAATAACCAGTCATCCTACACACAGTTTATAAAAAGTGATCTATTAATAACAAAACAGCTCCAGAGACATATGGGCTCTCAATATTCAGGTGGAATATCAAGTGTTTAAGTTAAAATAAGGGCAGGAGCACAAAGAGTGGTCAGAGCATTGATTTGGCTGCCAAATATAGTTTTTACCATCATAAATCTCCGGCTGACAACTGTACAAAGGCTGCTTTACCTAAACCCTGCCAAGGAAGGGTGTTTGCTGCCGGATTGCCTGATAGTCACTATGACAACTGATGCCACAATTAGACAAGTACAATCCCACTTTCAAACAGGCACACAAGTCATTAATTCAGCAGGACTTTTGTTGACAATATGTTATGAGGGAAATATTTAATACAATTCCAAGGCTGATATATTCTCCTGTTATCTATAGTAAAATAAATGGCAAGAACTGATGAAAACAACCATTTAATTAGTTTAAAGTGAGCCGGGGAATCTATCCCGTACATTTTGGTTTAATAAACTCACAGGTGCACAAAGCTACTTAGAGTTGCTGTGTACTATTTGAAGAATTCACTATAAAAGGGATTGCATTTAGGGGGAGGGTAGCAAAGGAGAAAGATAATAAAATCTTCTGAAAAGTGAGCAAATAAATGTTGTGCCCCAGTCTCTAATGCTATGAAGATATCTATAAGCCTCTTTTTCCTCATGGGAAAGAAATTCTCATAAGGACTCAGCAAGCTGATCTGAGCAACTGCAGATGAGTAAGACTTTAAGATGACCACCATTACAATGACATTTTCCCACCTGGGAGAAGTTTTCAACACTTTTTTCCTATTTTTTTTTTTTTTTTGCTGTTAGAAGCCTTTGGGAATTTCAAGAGGAAAGCTAAATAGCTGTAAAGGAATGAAAATTCAGAACAGAAGGAGCCTCATGCAACTATGATTGAACTAAAATAAAAACCATGGAGAAGTGAGCAAACAAACATAGATCAGTAAAATACTGATTTGAATATTCACAGCAATGACACGGAGAGCTCCAAGACCCCTTGCCACTGAGTTCTTACTCTGCTATAAAGCAATTGCTCAGGGCAGGGGGATGCCAAGGCAAGGAGCAATTGCGGCCATAGCTGGCAGGAAGAGGGGAGATGACCCTGGCTTGGACAGAGGTATGTATGTGCTGGAAGATCTCTTAGGGTCATTTCAACCTACAAAAGGTCTACCTGCAAGCACTAAGGCTGGGTCTGAGCTGATAGAGATTAACTCCGTAGCTGGAGCTGCTGAAGGCCTTGGAATCTAAGTCGAATTCAATCCATTTCAGCCCCACATGAGCCAAATTTTGTGAGGTCTCTGCTTTCCTCCCTGTCCTGGTCCCAGCACATTCAAAAGCAACATTCAGCACTGCTGGTGAGACTGGGCATGGGGACAGACCAAAGTATGCAGGTGGTATTAATGCAGACAGTGTAAAGCATTACACCTTCTCAGGAGCAGACCTGGACAGCTTCCCAGGCAATCCATAACTGCATCTCATTTCAGCAGCTGGAGCAGAACAACGAGGCAGTGAAGCCAACCTGGTGTGGCGGCCCCTCTCCCCATCCCTGCAGTAAGTGGGCACTTTCCAAGCACTCCTCACCCAAATGGCCTTGGGCAGTGCAGCCAGGAGAAGGACAATGAGGCCATTTTGCACAGGGCATCAATGCCCTTATTTCTGAAGCTGCTGAAAGGAAAAAACCTCCAGTGCTGCTGGCTTGGGTAAGCTCTTCTGCTGGCTTCAATTAGTTATTTCCCCAATAAAGACTGACTGCAGCTTACTGGTTATTGAGAAAATTGTAGAAAACAGTGCTGTTCTCCTTTGTAGTCATAAATAGGCAGATGGGTCTGCAGGTTTTTGGTTCCCCTGGACCTTGAATATGAGCACAACGACATGCATAGTAACCAAAAGATAGGTTTTCTGGCTTAAGTATGATTTAATCACTCAAGAAAGTGGACTCCACAGGACAGACTGCACCATGGTGTGTGGTATATGGGTGTGTGGATGTGCCTGGAGATGCACCTATGTGATGGCTGCCCCAGTCCTGCTCTGCAACCTCCTGTATCCCTGTTACAGGAGGATCAACCATCCCCGATTTCAGTTATTAGTTGATGCATAGAAATAGGAAATGAAGCTTTTTTTTTTTAACCTTACTAACCAGATAGCTTAAGGCATTCCACCCTAAGAAAGGTAGTATCAAAATTTACTTGACGGATAAATGTCACCTATGAACCTTCTAATAGCTGAGTTTCTCATCAACACAGAAATCTCCATTTGCAGCTGCCATGGAGGATGGTCACAAGGCCGTGGAAAACCCTGTTGTACTGCTTAAGCTGAAATCATGAATATCTTTAGAAAGTGAGAAATATACAAATAAATTAGTAATTTAGTGCGTGATAAACTTAGAATATTTTTGGACTTCATTTATCCTATACCAGTACAGGCTACCTAGGAGCTTGCTGCTGCTTTTGCAGTTCAGGATTGCAATAGTGTGCTTTATAAAGAAGATCAAATAGAAGCACATTGATAAATTACATTAGTCATGCTACTTTCTTCTTCTCATTGCATTGCTTTTAAAAATCAGGCTAGTTTACATCATTTTCACGTAACATGCACACGAGTACACAGAAGTTAAATGCTTTACCCAAGATCAAGATGTAAATCAATGCTCATCTGTAACATTCTACAGGTGTGATTCTTCCCGAACCTCCAGCTCACTGGCAATGAGTGATGTGTCCTCTGAAGCATAGATTAGAGCCTGAATAACTGAGTCAATCCATTAACAACAACCAGAGATGTACAAGCAGTTTAAGAACACAAGTGACAGATGTCTCACCAAGAATCCACAGTTACGTGGAAACTCTGACTTTCCTTCCACATGCCATTACCTTCAGGGAAATCTACTGAGGGCTTAGTCCAACTACATTACACTCAATCAGGCTTCTGTTTGCTTAAAATCATTTTCTGCCCATGCCTCCCCTGATCACTTCACACTGAAGACTACAAGTAATTCAACTTCCAGTGGAAGAGGAAACACAAAGATGCAGCTATGGCACTCAAATTCAGACACCTTGTAGCACTAATGCACATCTGACTGCAGATTTGGTGAGTTTAGGCTTTTTTTTTCCTAGTAGTTTTAACTTGAAGAACTACCTCTGTAATGTGCCTGTTTTCTTCACTCAGTTTTTCACCCCCACTCATTGCACTTGGCTTACATCATGCCTTCTTCCTAAGAAATCTTCTGGAAGGCCTCACCTCCACAGCCCCACTTTCTGATAAGGCGCTGATTTTCCATCAAGTTTCTCGTGTTTCATTACATCATCCTCTTCTAGAGAATTGTGTTAGCACAGTGCTATTACTGACCAATTGTAGCAAAGCAATTAAGGATGCATTTTATTTGAACACTCTCAGTTGTTCTATTGTCTATAATTAGGTATATTAACACCAGTGGCATTAGTAAATGCGAATAAATCTTTCAGAGGGATATACAGGCAACAGAGGTACATACTCCTATTCTACAGATTCAGGATGATTTTGATGTTGTTAGGGTCACTCCTATAATCATGATATAGACAGGATCCTACATTACAGCAACAGACTGGGTTTTCATTGCACAACAACGTGGTTCCAGAAAGCACATACTTAGTTTTCATGGAAACTTCTTGTTTCTACTAGGAAATATTAAATAATCAGTCTGCTGTGATTGAATCAATAAAAATGCCTGCACAATACACTGCTAAGTGGCAATACCCACATTTATCTTTTCCAGGAGAGAAGTTTACTGCTTTTTCAAATGAATGCATTATGGCATTATTAGTGCCAAGTTCTTATGTAAGAGTTATTAGATATTTAAACAACAGTGTTTGGAAGTCAGTTGCACACTTAAAATAGATGGCTGTCAGATCTTGTAAACCCCCAAGCAGAGATGGAATGTTTATCTGATCTGAAAGCCATTTATTGAAACTGTATTTTGTGACTTTAAAATGGTACTACTATTATATAAGAGGAAAGCTGGAACTAACACTGCAGAACCCTAATGATCCTCGCCTGCCTTGCAGGAGTCCAGTGGACCAGATCCAGAATTCATCGGAAGTGACAGGCGCCTGTCAATGCCAACACCCGTGGTCCTGGGCAGGGAGGAGGGTAAATGACAGTGATAAGGGAATTGCAAATGGATTAGTGGTCCCAGACATGGCTTGATGATGGAAAGAGTGATAGGAGTGACAAGTAGGTCTCCCTCCCCACTCCCTTGGGTGACTGCCCCATCACCTGCATTTTAGGGTTGTTATAATATGAATTTGGTGGGGAGGGGACTTTGGGGGGAACAATAGCAGGCTTTTCTTGATGCTGGTTGTTCAGTGGCTGCTTACACCATTAAAGTCCGGAGAACCAAGCTGTGGCATGCTTCTGATAGAGTCCCATAGTCTCAGGTGACCTATAGGTCAACATCATTGTTTAATGAATGCTATAAGAGCTCTACTTCTAACATTTGGGTACTTGAGACTTCCCCAAGGCACTGATCACTGTAGATTCCAGTATTTACTGAAGGAATACATCAGTGTCTCTGAACAGCCACCCAACAAGCAGCGCTATTAAAAAATAATATTCATGCTGCTTTTATTTTGGTCTATGAATAAATACACTCTGCAACTTCTTTCCAAAACAAATGTCTTCTCTCGCAAGGCCTGCCATGTTATGTTGCATCTCTGCACATTAAAAGTTAAAAAATTATTTAGCTTGAATTGTTAAAATTTTCATTAATGGCAATTTATGTCACTCAAAAAAGGCTCCTTGGGAAGAACATGGCATACTTGTACAGACCTATTATGAGAGTTGTCAGAAACATTTGTCCTTATGAAATATAAATAGACAGTATGTTAGATGATTTAGTGAGGGATCTGTTATTTATTTAAAAACAAACATGTTTTTTTCATTTCTCCTTTCAAGAAACCAGGTCATGTCGCTTTGGCGAGGAGGTGCTTGGGATAAGGATAACCTATATGTGAACACCATGGGTTTACCCCTTTGAGGCAGTAGGGACCAGAGGGCACAGCGGGTGGGTGCCCAGCACTGACATCACCTTTGTCATCCCCCTTTGCCCATGAGGATGCACCAATGGTTCAGTAGCCCTATTTTTTTCCTGTCTGTTTCATCACCCACTGCTATAGCCTGGCAACATTTGCAGCCAGCATCCCATTGTTCCAACACACTGCTCCTGCTGCCTCTAAACTTAACTCTGCAAAAAAAGAAGGGAAAAAAAAAAAAAGGGTTTGGTAGTCTCTGAATTAGACCTGGATGCATAAACAGAGCTAATCTCTTTGTTCTCACTGACAACAGCTTAAGAAATCTTTGTGCAGAGCTCCACAGTGACACAAAACTTATTTGCTACCACTGCTGAGGTTTAGAACCAGAATCCATTTCAGGTGGACATAAAAATCCAGCCCAATATTTACTTGCCACTGGATACAAACGTTACCTAGTGAAGTCTGCACTAGTGTCAGAGAGGTGGATAAATCCTTCAACTTTGTTAAATGTGGAATAAAGGAGAGAATAACTTGAATTAAATTCCTGTGCCCACTTGAAATGATGTCTGGCTGTGCCTCTGTACCTGCGCCTGATTTTTGCATGAAAATATTCTCTTTGTCCCTATCTGGTGTTCTCCTTCAAAAAGGAATTGAGTTAAAAAAGAAGGCAATAATGTAAGATTTTTAAGCAAACAGTTCAATATTTCCTTTAAAACGTTCTCTGTATTCAAGAGCACTTTGATTTCTATCTTTTTTTTTTCCTCCAGGCTTTGAAACTGTACCTCTTTTAAAAAAAGACCATCCCTGATTTTAGTCTTTTGTTCCTTTATGAGCTTTGTCCCCGACTTTTAAATGTGGAGAGAGTTGAGAGACATGTTGTGAGAGGAGGGAAAATAATAAAAAAAAAAAGTAAAAAAAAAAAAGAAAAAAAGAAAAAAAAGAAAAAACTTGCAAACTGTGTTAAATACACCTTTTGTTCATTACGTTTAATATAACGTTCGCTATGAGGATTGATATTGAATTATACATTAATTTCAATGCTAAATAACTCTTCTATTTAAAAACCCCTTAGTTTTCTTATAATGTACAGTAATTAAAAAGTGAACGAAAAGAGGCAGCAATAAATCAGGGTGCACAATGCAGTAAAAATATTATAATTAATATTTAACATACGTTTTGATTACTTTTAGAATAAGTACAAGAAATATCAATTAGAATATATATTCAAACTTTGCTGCCTTTTCCCCATTATACTCTGGAAAGGGGCTATTTTTAATTCTGGATATTGCATACAAAATAATACATAGTCCCTAATTAAATATAAGGCTGCAATTCAATCGAGAGTTTCTGCTGATGTCATAAATAATAAGAGCACAGCTCGAGGTATCAATGAATGGCAGCCAAAGCCCGAGATTGAATTACAACTTCAGCATTCAGTCTGTGGATCCGTATTGTTATTTGTAATAGATGGAAAATGATTATTATTATTTTTTAAATACAGACAAAAAGAAGGAAATTTGAATTCAAAATCTGTGATGGGGAGGTAGAAGATTAGAAGCCTTGTGATTACAGACTGAGGCTTATTGGAAATTGAAATGTACAAACGTGCCAGGTGGAATTCTGCAGACCACGCTCTGTTCTGCCCTTTTGTGCTGGTTTTTGGGGCCTGGGAGGGCAAGACTTTTTCTCATGGGCATCGTTCATCCCTAGCAAACCAGCTGTGGGTGCTGACCCAAGAGCTTCAGTGACACTCACCCAGCATGTGCCCAAAGGCCTCACTGCCAGGGTGATGTTGGTGATACCAGTCCTGCAGCCCAACCCCATGCATGCATGGAGATTTCCACCCCTACAGTCTTTTAGCCCCTTTGGGTTTTTTACATAGAACCCAATTATTTATCATTTCCATTCAGGATGAACGAGGGCTACAAGCTTATGTGGACATTTTCCCCAAATAAATGACCTCTTAATAACCAGAAGGATTTTTATTTATGTAACATATTCTATTTCAGTTATGTTATGGAAGCAGAGAGAAGGTAGTTAATCAGAATGAAGGCTTGCTTTCAACAGATCACACAGCACTCAGCATGACAAGATCCCCTTTTGCTGCTCCATGGGTCGCTCGTTTGTACTGTAGGGCCATTTTTACTTGCTGACCACATCCATCTAGCCATGGAGATGTACATCTCTCCATCTGACTTTGGTACGCAAAAAGTAAACACTTTAAAGGTGCTAAATTTCTTCCAGTCCTGAGCAAGCAGGGATAGACAGATGTAATGCCATAAAGCAAATTTTTATATATATATCCTTCAAATGTATTTATCACTCAGATTCTCTCTAAACCCATGTTCCAGTCCCCCTGTCCTGTCCTGGCTCAGTCTGTGGTTATCCAAGGAAGAAAAGGAATTTCATTAGGGAGCAAGCACACTGCTGTCTAAGAACAAATACTCTGTCTCATTTACGCTAACAAGAACAAAGAGCCAAGCAATCCTGAACACGAACACTGCAGCTTCTTGAAACACAGTGATTTCTTTTCATAGAGTAGCTTTTTTTTTCTCAATAGTTTAAATGATATCCTATTGTTCTTAAGCACATCATTTTTATTGTCTTTTCCCTGAAAAGAACCATTTCCTTACCATCTTACACCTCATGATAATAACTGTCACGATAATGTGTTTATGCCTTTCATGTGACTTTTTGAAGGGCAAAACATGTTTTTTCTTCCAAGTATTTGCAGACATTTTCTGTAGAAGTTTAGATGGATCACGATCTCACTGCCTGGAGAAGTGTTGGGTAACAGTGTGCTTGGAACTGACCAGGCAGACGTGGGCCCAGAACTGTCCAAAGAGCCTTCTAGATGGCAAGGAAAAGCCATTAGATATCTTGTGAAAGTAGACATGGGAGCAGGGCAAACAAGGTGCAAAATCCTGAGATGATCTTTCCGATCACAGAATACATCTCAATGCTTTTCAGGTTGAGCAATGCATGCAACACGATTTATTGCTGAAATAAGCCTGACAAACACAGATACTTTAATACTGCTGATAAAGAGGTATTTCAGTTTGTAAAATATATGCTTCCATTGGTAAGGGAAGATGTTACTCCCAAAGTGATATTCAGAAAACGCAAACAGCTTCCTCCATCCCCAGGTACACATAAAGTTGTAATAATAATCTTCCTCCATGATAAGCTGCAACAGGTGCCTATGTTACCTCTTTCCTATGTCTGACTTGACTCTGGATTTACTGACATTGCTTTTTAACTTTTTTGTCTTTTTGTCGAAGGAGAATCTTTCCTACAGGTTAAGAAGGCTGAGCTCTAGAAGAACATCCTGCCAGGTCCACACTGAGCTCCTGGGTTTGTGTTGAGTTTCTCTTATACCATTGACTGTTGTCACCAAAATACATCTGCTGCTTTATGCAACTGAGGCTTCCTATGCAATGCATATACAGGCTCAGTGATTCTTATAATTACAAGCTAAAAAGAACTTTGCATATTCATGACTATCACACTATTTGTCACAGCTGCAGACCTCCAGTAAGCAACGCCTGTGATTAGGGCTTTGTTCTTCCCAAGTATATATTTTTCCACAAGCCCTTATTGGTTCTGAGAAGTTATGATCTTAACTCTCTACTCCTGTCAAACACAATTTTCTTTCTTTTTACTGCCAGCAACGTGAATGAATTCCTGCCTCTGCAGCCAACAACCGGCCCAGCCGGAACTGGAATGCACATTGATGAGGCAGTATTTTATTTAACTAATGTAACAACCTACAAAAATCTATAGTTGAAGTGACAATAATTTCATTACCCTGAGTAAAGAGCTACCCATTCATTTTCTCCTGCGTGATTTAAGGCTACTAACCTCCAGACTGTATTGCTCATAAACAAACAGGTTTTGTGGACCTTCCTAGGTTCACAAATGAGGTCAAACGAAATAATAAAGATCTGGTCTGTTACAGGATGTACTAACCATTAAGCAGCAGATTAAAGATTGAAAGTTTCTGAAAGCTAGACAGTTATGTATGAAATCTAACCCACCCTATGGACATTTCAACATAAAATGGCACTAGAAGTGAGAAAAGTAGACTTTTTTCCTTCTGAAGCTGTATTTTTCTAACACAGAAGACAGAGAAGTGTAATCAGTCATGGTCAAAACCCTGCCAGTGAGTATTACTTATTTAGCCTCATATTCCAGGTGACTCACAACTTGTCTACCTGCCAACATCTGAAAATAATAAGTTATAGTAAAGTTATTAACTAGAACTATGTGAACTTTGAAGTAGCTAAACCTAAATTAAATATAAACATACAAAACAGCCTGGGGCTAATTAATCTAATTTGAGCTCAGCCACCTCACTCCCTTTCTGTTTGTTTGCAGTTGTTTTCCCCCTTCCTCCTCATATGTGGTCTGCAGAGAAGGACGATCTAGAAGCTAGATGCAAAGACTGCATCCTTCCGTTCTTTTGATCAGAAATATGCGGTCGCTTTTCCAAGAAACCGCTCTCAGCAAAGGGCAGTTTTGCAATGAGCCTTGCACGCTCCTCACTCCTGATGAGGATAAGAGCTGTACCAAGCAACACGTGTGCCATTGCTGGGAAGCCTCATGCCCATGTAATAGAGTAGCTGGAAGGGGAGCCTGTCCTCCCCCTGGCTATCAGATAGACACGGCATGCTGGAGGCTTTGATGACAACACAGTGCTCCCTCCAGGAGCTGCCTCTACATTTTGAGACAGCTCATAAGCTGAGCCTGAAAGCGGCACCAAGGGGATCACCTCCTGCTTGTCTATTAAAACACGTTATGCTTATTTTCCACCAACAGAGCTGTTCTTCCATCCTACGTAGGCTGACAATATACCCCCAAATTACACAGTACTTCCATGATTCTGTTTAGAGGGACTATGCTGGCCAGACTGTTTTTAGTATTTTAGAGATCTGAACTTTCTAAGAGCTTAAAAAGCGGAGGAAAAACCAAGCTAAAAATAAGCACCTGATTAGGTGTGGGAAAAGTGAAGATTTGAGGGGATCTCAGGGCTGCAGCCCAGCACCAGCTAACAATGGACTCCAAACAGAAAAAAAGTGTCAGTGCAGTTAGCTTGTAAAGAGAGGGAAACACACAATAGCACAACGGTGAGTTCACCTATTATATAATTGGGGGCTGTGTGTACATGTGCAGACAAGAAGACAGAATAAAAAGCCTCCTCTAGGAAATCCAAAACTTGGCAGGTTTGGCCAGGTAGAGTATGAGGCGGGCAGTGTCTAACAACAAAAAGAAACAGTCTGTAACTAAGGTTTGAATCAAGCTGCAGCTCTCCTTGCTAAACAGCAGACGGTTTTGCTGCTGCAAAACCCATAAAAACAAAGGGAGAATAAGTCTGGCACGAGAAATAAGGCACACGGAGAGTGAGGCAGAAAGAGACACAGAATTAAATACACTACGGCGGGGTTGTCCATCTGATTTCATATGAGGATCATTTGGAGAGCTATACAAAATTAAGGGAGAAGATTTCATTCATCCTGAGTCTCCACAAAGTCCAAAACACCTTTGTAAAGGAAATCCACACTGATGTGGGGTAACCTCTGCATCTCTGCATTACTCTTTGGTGTCTGGGACCCTAATGCCCTTTGCTGTCTGTCCCAGTGACCATCCCACTCTGAGGTTAACAGTACCAATCTGTTATTTGGGCTAGTTTGTGGGGATTTTAATTAATGTATTAACAATCCTTTCCTCGGTGCCCTTGGTTCTCACTCCTGCTGCTGCATCTCCCTAATCTCAAGGGCTAGCAGAGAATTTCCGATGCATCCTACTTGGTTTAGCTGTTCATGAGTGGATCTGAGATAAGGAAGGGTAGCAAGAGCCATTGAGATTGAAACCCAAAGCATATAGAAAAGGGAGAGGTAGAGCCCGCTGCCACTAATACCACAGATATTTCCAACCTGATTTCCAATGTTCCACATACGCACAAGATGACTATAAGAAAACTACAATCAAAGCCATCAACTTCCTTCTGTTACATTTTCTTATCCACAATATCAACCACATCCTTCTGTCCAAACGTTTCACCTTTTTTTGACTGGATTCTTTTGGGGAATTCCTTTTATGTGTTTATAACTTCGCATGTGAAAAACATACTAAAAATACACAGATAGGGAAAAAAGAAACGGTGGTGTTGTTATTTTTTGTTTGGCACATTTAATAATACTCTCTTATCTGTAGGAGTTACCAGTTTGTCTGACAAGTATAGCTGTGCTATTGTGATTCAGACCCTGATCCTGCAATTAAGTCGATGGGGAACTGGTCAGCACAGTGCATGGTCGCTTCTCATGCAGGCTTTATTTTGCAGTTACCAGATCGTCTTAATGTTTGTTTTGATGTAACAGAATATTAACTCTCAGATTATAAATGTATAGAGACAAAAGTATCTGTTAGCAGCATCAAGATTAAAACGTACTTGAAAGCTAATAATACCTTCTTTTCATTTTAAAGCACATAATACAGTAAATACCTTACAAATGATGATGTATGTGCTCGTAATTGACTCATTAGGAATTTGTCCAAACTAAAGACAGAGTCATAAACAACAAGCTTTAAATATTCAGTATTTTGTGGAATGCGGGCTGCATTTGTGAAACAAATGATTCCAAAACTTTCCTTCCTTCCCACATTAAATCCCAATTTTGACACACTGCTGACTTAGACTTATTAGCTCAGGAGTTTAGTTTGTTTGTTCAAAGTAGATGACAAGCACGTGGATACAGGAAAGAACTCTGAAACTGCAGAAGGCAGCTCCTCGCCAGCTCTCTTTTCTTCTCATTCCCTAACCGTGCATTATTTTCTGTCTTTCACTTAAGCAGAAGGCTTTGTAGCCACCAGTGCAGAGACAGACTCTCGGGAGTACACAGGTAAGGCTGTAAAGGAGAAGAAAAGAAAAAAGGAATCTCTTTTTGAAGAGACAGGTTCCAAGCAGGAAGACTGAACTTTCTGCAAGGTCAGACCAAATCCTAAGTAGGATTTTGCTGTAGACTTTCGGCACCACAAGCAGGAAACCAGCCACCTCTGAAGTTTGGTCATGTTTAAACTCACAGACTCAAAGATGGTCGTTTAGACCAACTCTGTAATGTTTACCATTTCAGGCCAGCTCCTATAGATATGCAAATGCACTACTCATGTGAGCAATCCCACTGGGTACTATTTGCATGCATAAAGCTAAGCACACGTAGCATTGTTTGCAGAGTAAGAGTATGATTGACAAAGTGCTTATGACCCTAAAAACTGTAAATATGTAAAAAAAACTGTAAATAAAAAAAAATGTACCAAAGGGCACAGACCTGAAGAGCAGCTAGGCAGCTGCCTTGCATAGCTTTTATAAATATGAATAGTCATGTATTCTAATTTTTAATTGCATAAATACATTTGTAAAACTATCCATTAATAACTGAACCTTAAGCTTCAGGGGTATATTCTCAAGAATGACTTTCTTTAGATCTCTCTGCAAAGCTCATAATGTTGTACTTATGGTAAAGTCACCTGGCAGGTGCAGAATACAAATTTATCCTGGTGAGGAATAGATGTCTTTTCATTCCTATTCATGAACTGTGTATTATTTATACAATGTTTGTGGGCTCAGCAATGCTGTGGATATTTTTAAAATAAATGTTTATGTTCAAATAACTTTGCTAGTCTTATCTAATCTACCTTCATCATCTTAAGCACTGCAGGTGATTTTTCAAGTTTGCAAAACACTCATCAGCTTTTACTATTTGGTTTTGGCAAAACCCGGTGATATTGTTGGAATATTTAGCAATCATGACACAAAACATTATCATTATACCATCAAGTATTTTAAATTGTACGCAGTGCAGCGTTGGTAATCTATGGGTAGGAGAGATTTTCTTCTATTTTTACTCAGCCCAAACTCATTCAACTCCATGCAGCCTTTATCAGGCTCGCACACCCCAGCACTGGGCATGACAGGTAGATGTGAGACACTTCAAAGGAGAGATGGGCAGCACAGACTAAGCCCCATCATCATCAGAATTTCCCTCACTTGAGGTTTCCAGCAAGTACTGAGAGTTGAACCCATAAATAGCTCTGAAAGTCTAAGTCTGCTCTGCAAGTTCCTATCTTTTTTTTTTCCCTTTAATTCTGATAATTATTGATTCCAGTTATCCCTGGTGGTTGCAATGAGCTCTGCAGCTCTGTGGCACATTGGCTGTGTATGCACTCAGAGCACTTTGGCAAAATGCTCTGCCCATGGATATGAGATGCTCTGCCAAAGTTGAGCTTGTTACAGTGGGGTTTACTACAGCCTTGCTCAGGGCTTATATCCCATTTTGTAAGAGAGGTGATGTGTTTGGGTGTCAATTCACAGGAGAAATTTCACTTGCCATTGTCTGATGTGGTTGAAGTACTCAACCCCACCAGCTGGGGTCTGTAATAGAAACGCCCACTCAACCTTAACTCTGCCAGGCACAAATGTTGCACTGTAATGCACCCTCACTGGACCTACTCAAGCTGCAATCTGATGATTTAGCTTGCCTTTAACATGCATCTCCAACAACTGCCAACCACCAGGTCTCTCCTGATCGCTAAAGTGTTTTGTCTGAGCACATCTCAGACTTGCTCATCTTGTGAATGCTGTCTTGAGGGCTACTTGGGGACGAAAAAAAGGGAGATCTTTACTATTTAAAGTGACAATAGACAGGAAAATAAACATATACTTTTGAAATAGCTGCACTGATTGTAGTGTTCTTTTGCCTTACAAATGGCACAGGTGAAAATTGCCCTCTTTGCAGGAAGCCTTTGCTATGCCTCTTGGACCCTCTGAGCTCTGCGCTGGCACTTCCCAGCTACAGAGCAGAAAGTTGTTACTCAGTGCTCATTGTGGGTTGGAAGGGGGCTGTGGAAGGAGGGAAACAGGCCTCTATGGTCTTTGGAAGCTGGCCAGGGATGAGGCCATTCAATCTATATTTAGGAGGGGTTTCACTTAATAGGGCTTGCAGCTGTGCATAGGTTGGGGTGTGAATTCCATTTCTTCCCGCGCACAAAACCAAGCCTTTATTAAAGAAGCAGTGACTTTGAGCCATTCTGAAGTACCCTATCATTTTCACTACCCTGTGCATCTGTTAAGGCATTTATATGACACATATAGGAAATAAAAGCTATCAATAAATCTTGTATTTTGATTATAGTGGTGCAATGACCAATAGTGTTAATAATCTGAAACAATGTGAAAAGAAACAATACTTTGTACAAATATGGTTTTTCTAAAATGATTGTACAAAAGTATCAATCCCTAACCACTAGTGTCAGAACTGGAAATATTATTATCTCCATTTTATACAGAAGGGCTTTGTGATTAGCCAGTCATGCACAGCCATACCATATCTTTATGTCCAAATCACTGCATATAACATCTACTGCTAGGGTAGTATCAGTTGCTATGTATCTGTATAGGGCTTAATTCAGCGAGCACATCCAGCACTGTCCAATTCTTCCATAGAATCCTACAGATGGCCCAATTTAAAGATGTTCCCATCTTAACACCATTAACAGAGATTCTTCCAGTGCCTGAGTGAAACCAGGCACCTCCCTACCTTCTATCAAACAACCTCATCAAGAGAGAACTTGCCCAAATGCACAGCCTTTATTTTGTAGCTTTTCTCTAGAGACAGCCTCCAAATTTTTTGTAATTTTTATTTTTTACCATGGATTAAAACAATCCACATTTTTGCAAGACCACATTTAAAAGTAAGAACTTATGCTCCATCTTTAATTGAAATTTTCCTCTAAATCTTTACATATGGCCCAGTCTTGCAAAACATGTCTGCGTAACAGCTCTCAGACATGACCTTTTCCATTAAGCCACAAGAACACAACTGTGCACTGTGATGCCCAGCACCCTATGTCCTGTTTCTTATTTCTTCAAGCATCTCTCTGTTTTTTCTTTTTGGCCTGGATGAACATGTTTTATTTGTGATAGTGCTGCAGAGATTGTTGCTCTAACACAAATCTCTTTGAATTCTTCCTTCTGATTGCCAGTTCTCTTCTAAATTAAAAGCTGTTTTCATTCACTACAGCTCTTTATAGCTCTAGCTTCTTTTTCCCATTGTCTCTAGTTTGCCATTAAAATGTACAAAGTGCTTTTAGACCATGATGCAGTCTCCTTTGCTCTAGTTAAATTTTCCAACATGCATATTCTGCTTTTCCCTAGTCTATCCCCACAAGGAGAGAAGCTCCTCATAAATACCTAAAGAGCAAACTCCTCCACTTAGTTATTTGTTATTCCTCTTCACCAGCTCTGCATTGACAACAGGTCCAAATGAAACCTTTTTTCTCCTTCTGTGTTTGTGGTCTAATAATGGCCGTATGTTTGACCATGACTCATTGGATACCTATGTATTCTCCCTGGCAACGAGCAGAATTGCTCCATTTTTGAGACCAGACTAGATTGGGTTTACCAAGGACAACAGAGAAACAGACCAGACTTTATCCTTCTTAAAAAATCTTGCTGCTTTAACTAAAAACAAGAATTGTAAGCACTTTGGGACAAAGACCGTCATTCTGTTTGGCATTTCATAACACTGAGCACAGAAGAGCCCTGGCCCTTGCCTAGGACTCCTAGCAATAGAAATTAAAAGAAGAAAGTTTCAGCTGTGTGGCTGGAGTCTGTGCAATGAATATCTTGTCTTTACGTGTACAACTGGAGAAACAGCAACTTGCCCCCATATGTGCCTTATAGACATGCACACAGTACAGCAAAGTCACAAACACACAATGATAACCACTGAAAGCTTTTCAATATTCCACAAGCCAGGGTAGTTCTATATAAGGAAACAAAAGTGATGAAAAAAATGAAGATAGTTATTCAAGAGCCACCTCTTACAGTATCATCTAACTTAACTTGCTCGTATTACCCTGCTGTAACTGATTTCTTCTCAAGTTGGCTAAAATATCTATTGTGATATTTAGCCGCGAACAAAGTGCAGAAATGAACGGCTTTGAATTGTTTCAAATTAATGGCTATAAAGTATGACTTAAATGCTTTTATTCAAAACTAATTATTTGAGAGCAGGTATCCTTATACCTCTTTAACAGCAGGATGCAGCATTTTTAGCATTATGAAAAAGGAGCTTTTGCCATGTAAACTCATGGGGTGAAATCTCATCCTTGATCTTCAAAGTGTGACAAAGAGCTATTGATTGGGAGCATATTGTCATTTAAATTACAATTAGGGATGGGTGAAAGGTGGTTATTCAACAATTCAAATCTTTTTAAAAAATGCTGTCAAGGGCAACTTAACCTTAACCTAAACACACACTTTTTAAAACTTCTGAGAGTTTCAAGAGTTTCAGATAGCGATATGTTTAAAGCAACAAATCTGTCAATTCCTAGAGCAACATACAGAGTACTGTATTAATGCTGTAATTAAAAAAGCCCTCGTGGAACACTTTCATTCTTAGTTCCCACAAAGCAAACATTTCCTTCGAAACTGAGGGAGGGGGGTGGAAGGGGAAGTCTGTGCAATTTTTAATCAAATCGTGTCGCTCGGTTCATCTTGCTAGAAGAGCTAATAACATGATTTAAAGCCTAATCCCAATTTGTATTATCATCCATGCAAGTCTTAATCTTAGGAAAAAATTCAGTTTTGATCTCAAGAGTGGAGAAGAGCACCAGGATCAGGACTCAGGGAAGTCAATGCAACTTGCAGTTGCTGTTGACCAGCTGGCAACCTGCAACAAGCCCCCATACTTTTGTCCTCTCTGGGACCCCAGGACCCAGCCCAGAGCCTGTGTGAACCAAAAGACTCTCTGAAGGCATATGCAGTTGCTGCAAATTTCAGTCACTCCTGAGGCTGCCAGGGAGAGGAGACTGTGCTCTTTACTGAAGCATGCAACTTGCTCAGTAAGACTTTGCCCAGAGGCCAAGAAAAGCTAAGAACTTCCCATATAAACCACAAGCCCTAGGGTACAACCTGCCACTCATCAACATTCTGGGCCCCTGCTGGGCTCCAGGGCCATGGTCTGCCTTCCACCACAACACCAACACAAGCCACACGAGAGCACCCAGCACCATGTCATCTGGTGGCACGTTGGCAGGGTGAGGGCAGGACGGTGCCAGCTTCTGATGGGCTTCTCTTCAATCCCATTAGTCAGTTTGAGTTCAAGCAGCTCTCCCCTTTCAGAGAGGATTATGCTGCCCTGCCAAGTTAGGAAGAGCATTCCTAGCCCTGCAGGACAAACAGCTTTACAGACCTGTGTTTATTTTCTTGGATGGCATACGCAGCCCGTTGTGTGATTAGGTAGCACAGCAGGGTTTGGAAAGTGGTATTTCCCAGGGTGCTCTGGGCTCTGGACCATCGCCAGCATCAGGATCAGGGAGGAATGTTTTCTTTCACTCTGCCCTGGTGAATGCAGTAGAGTTTGAAAGAGGTTTTGCCTTTCCCCTCAGCACTCAGGAGGTGAAGATTCCTTTTCACCACATTCACATGTATACAGTGGAAAGCTTTTCCTCACTGATTCATTACAAATGGAGGTCCTCCTCCAAAACTGCAACAAAACCTGTGGGTTTTGCAATCATCAAATAACTTTGCATCGGATTCCCACTGGGTTACTATTCCCTTGTTAAGTCACCAGTGTGGTAGGAAGGGCTGAACCCAGAAGTCTCCACTGGACAGCCCTTCCTATCCACGCTTCCTGGTAGGTTCAGGATATGTGGCACATGGGTAAGAACTGCAGATAAGGTCAGGCTTCCCGTATTTTGAATTTGCTGGCACAGACTAACTGCAAGAAGAGGAGGAATTATTTTGAACAGAAAAAAAAAACAACCACTGATCTGTTTTGGGAGTGGTGATAATCAGAACATCCTATTTGACTTTTGACCACAGAACAAGGGAGAAGAGCCAGTTAGGTTTGAGGAGCAACAGCTTTTATAATTTTGTTTCTTCTGATCTGTGTTCAGGCTGCTAAGTAACAGAAAGGGAATTTTGGTTAAGGCGCAGTTATTGCAAAATTTGCAGCTTTTGTGGCAGTACAAAGTGTGGTGGGTATGTTCTATATTTCTGGTTTTCAAAGGCATTGTGACAAGTAGTGTCATCAACAGAAAAAAATATTGCATAGGCCTCATTCTCAAGTTTAATCAGATTTTTCTCCAAACCCCATGAAGCTAAAATTTCTCACTAAAATAGCCCTGCCTTCTTGGGAATAGGAATCAAGACTTGCATGGCTTACAGAGTGAGCCCTGGTCATGGGGCCATCACTGAAAGAGACTGCTGTAAAACTTTGGTTCTTTAACTGCAGTTTACTGCATGAGTTGGTGAAATCAGGAAGCTTACCCTCCTTATTGATAGCATCAAACCTATCTGTGCTAATGACATCAAGACAATTTTTTTTTATGTATCCAGTTGTTTCCTCTCCATTTTTGCTGCTTATTGATAAATTCAGCATGTATTGAAATTGACTGAACTCAGTGGGCTCTAAATCTTGGTTGGATGGGTTTCCCATGTATGAGTGGAACACAAAGCCAGTAATATCACTGAGTGACTATACCCAGAGGCAATTTCTACCTCAGTGTGCATTGAAACATTTGAAAAGTCTCTTGTAAAAATACCCTTCACCCCCCCCCATAGTGCATGGGGAAGATTTAAAGCTGCCTCATGAGTACAGGACATGCCTACCTCCTGCACCCACTAGAGGAAACTAATGGCAAAGATGGCCTGTAGGTGCCACCAAGTGCAGGTGAATGGGTCCCCCCATTGCATCATGGCTCATGTGCATTCCTGCCACTGACTGAGAAAAATGCGACATGACGTGCACAACTTTGCAAAGACCAGAGATAACTTCATCACACCAACTGTGGGAGAGAGAGGAGTGGAACATGCTTTGGTTAACCCAAAGAAATCGAATCAAACCAACTCTTGCAACTTTTCATATGCATTACAAAGACCAGGAAAGAGTCTATAGCAACTGGGTATCTATCACAAAATTCGCAAGTCACTGAAATGCTGGGAAAAAGTACTGCAAGAACATTGGTTGCCACAGCAAATAGACAATTTACATTATCATTGCTTTAAAGCTCCCAGAACGCACAGTATCTATTGTATAGGCAATTACCGACGGCTCTTATCAAGGTTAACTCCTCTTTTGTTAACCCGGCACTATGCAGCGCAACACGAAAACGCAGAGGCAGAGCAGGTTTGGCGATGGAAAAGCACACACAGCGCTGGGGAGCGCGGGGACCGGAGCCGGTGCAGGAGCCGGGCAGGCAGCGAGGATGCGAGATGCGTTGGTGCCGCCTGGTGGACGCCGCGCTGCCCCGGCAGGACCCTGCTTACCCAAACTAATGGCTCGTGTACAGAAAAGCTCTGGTGTCTTTCGTAACATTTGCACAAAACAGTTCGACGGGTAATAAATTAGGAGAAGGCGAAGGCAAAGCTGGATTTAATACAGGATGTAATCCTGATTAGAGCGCACAGATACGATATCCAGGATTGGATGGATTTTTTTCCATCGTGTTTCCAGTTGCTAGAATTAAAAAAAATAAAAATAAGAAATCCAAAACATCAGCAAGACAAACAGAAGTGAGCATTCAGTAGCTTCACTCCCCATCAGCTCACAAAGCGGTTCCTTTGTCGCACGACAGTGAGTGCTTAACCCAGGCAGGTCCCCGTGCCAGCTCTCCCACCTTCAGTTTGGGTCAGCTTAGCAGCCTCTCAGCTCGTTTCTAACTCCCCCAGCTAAAACCAGTTCAGGCAGGTGAATAAGAATTTGCTTTTAAGAAATAGTTGGAATTCGAATGACCAAAAGAAATATACATAGCATTTTTCAGTCTCCGACAAGTTCTGGTTTCGGAGAAGTTCTATTAATTGATTTTAATAGGTATCCTGTCTGATCTTGAATTTACCTGAAATCCCTGTTTTTAGTTCTACAGATACGTTAAGTCACTTTTTAAATGCTGGTTACTTAGAAGAAAATACCTGGTGGCACATTTGCCTTAGATTGGGCTCAATGCCCCTTTCATCTGGCTCCTTTCTGATGGGTATCTTTTGGCCAGATGAGTCAGGCTGCCACCGGAAAATGAAGGTTTTTACAGCCCCCGAGAGCTTTGATTCCTCTTCATAAATATGGCAGCAGCAACATTTAACGTTTTCAATCACTCATTTCTTGGGAGCTAGGAAGCATTTATGTATTAAGCACTGCTGGCCCATTCAAGATTTTTCACAACATGAAGCATTCTCAGGGGACAAGTAGCTGGATAAGTGGCCATGAGGTTTCTGAGTGATCATCCCATGCACAATACATTTTGTTTAAATTATAACCACATAATTTAAAAGCCTCACTTAAATTATAAAATATTCCCAACTCCAAACCCAATGCATTTACGTGAAGTAACATTAACACAGGACTGGCATACACGTTCCAAGTTTCTGTGGTTTCCCAATTAATTCTCCAGTAACAGTATCACATTATGATAATTTTAAGGTGTTACAAATAAGATATCCAAATTAGAGATCAAATTCCCCTGTATTATATCTTCCTTCCTTGAGGGCTTACCGACCAGGCACAGACTCAGCAAAGAGGGAGATGTGATAAAAATGCTTGTTCCTCATATTCAGCCCCTAGTTTTGTGGTAGCAAAGAGTGACTCCAAGAAAGGCAGGTTATGAATAGCCCTTATACGAGTACTTCACAAGGTTATTCCCAAAGAGCGGGGGAACCTCTAGAAATGGTCTTTAATTACCAGAAGTTCTCAAGTGGTAAATTTTCAATAATTTCACTAACATCATCTTATACAACTGAGATTTGCTCAAATTCATTACTAGCTTACATATGATACTTATTTCACGTGCAAACTAACCCCCAGTGCAAAACCTAAGTCAATGGAAACTGTAGAGTTTCATTTTGTTCTCGCACTGGAAATGCAATGCTGCGATGGAGCCATACAAGGAAGCCTTCTTCACCTCAAGATTGGAGAATATTATTGAAACTTTCATCAAACGGAATAATGATTTCCATCTGTAACCTAATGTGTATAGTGCCTCTCCCAGTTCCTGGTAACTTGCTTTCAAGACACAGAATACTGTAAATGTTTGGATTTTTTGGCTGTCCAAACTTAAAAAGGAAGAGAGAAGGGCTTGAGTTACAGCGTTAGCCTGAAAACAGGAGAGGCTAGAGTTCTGAAAAGATATTTAACAAATCACTGAAATGAAGTAGCATACAGCTATATGCTAGAGAAACAGACAAATCTTTTCTGGTTAAAAGCTCAAACAACAATTCAGGAAGCACTCATGGCAGTGGCACTCCCAAAATATCTCCAGTCATACTCTGACATGTACATACTACACATCTGAAAAAAGTAAATTATTTTCATTTTTCCAAAACGATCTTCCATTTCTGCAGCAAGATGCCTTGCACACTGATAACAGAGATTTATCCAGCTCTAAATTTGAGCTAGTAAAAATGCTTTCACTGTACCCAAACACCAAGCTGCTTCATCTGTGTACTCCTTGCTTGCAGCAAAACTGTTAAGTAACCAGTACCAGCCTCATCTGACAATCTTTAATCAAACTTGGCATTGGTTTAAAGATTGATTAGGTATGTAGGACATGAAAGAATAAACCTCAGGGAAAGAAAATGAACAATGGCATTATTTTCTTACAGTCGACTTACGAATGAGTTGTATTTAGAGAATCTGTATTCGTCTTACAGAGCCACCTATTTTACTAACACCTCAAAATATCCCAGAATTATTAATGGACTGATATTAAAGATTATTAGAATGATTATTTTCTTCAATGGAAGCATGGAAAATCCCCTAGATTTTTAGAAGGGCATCCAAACCCAGCAATTTTTGTCCTTTGCCTAATTAAGAAATGATAAATCTTATAACAAGAAAGAATTCAACTGCAGAAATGGGATTTTAAGTAATTCTTGAAATTACACGTGTGATTTACAAACAACCCTGTATTTCCTTACGTTAACATTTTCAGACTAGCTGAAGAAAAATACACATCAAAGATTAACAAATGAAGGCAGTAATTTAGAGGACGTTCATTTTTCTCTCCGTCAGAAAAAGAGGGCTCACCCCAACAGATTAGTGAGTTCAGGATCACAGAGGCTCCTGCAGCTCACTGGAGCATTAATAACAACAGCTTCAAACAGTCTGGCACAAATAAACGATATTTTTAAGATGACACTGCTTTATGGGGAGGGGGAGGACTTTGCAGAAGTGCTGGCATCTGAGAAATATGCCATCGCTTTCCAGTGATATGTGAGTTTACAAGTTGTCAAAATACAGTTCCTATTAGAAAACCATCTTTTTGATGGTTTGCCTGCCAAGTTCCTACAAGATGGTTTGAACTGGTCATTTCGAGAAACCCACCCTAGACTTCGCCCCTGTGGAATCTCCAACACACTTTCAATTCAGCAAGCAGATGGAGGAAAAAAATATATAGAGAGAAGAAATATACTGTGGAAAGTGTTTTTTAGACCTCTTGCTCTTTTCCCTCTCTTATGCATTAATATTATCATTAAAGATCTATCATTCGGGCTATCCTGTGCATTGCAAGAGGTTAACAAAGATTTGAAATGTCAGTCAACAAATGGCATGGCTAACACCACAAAAACCTTACAGCCAACTCCTTACTAAGCTCTCTCCTTTCTTTGCTTTTGGGCGATGCATTTCCACAGTCAAACCCCGCCAAAGTTACCAGATTTCTATTAGGGGAATCCACCTTTGCCACCTTCTTGATGGAAGCAGTGTTGATGACAGCCCCCAGCTCCATCAGCAGGAACACAGCCACAGCCCACAGACCCTCTCTCTGCTACTGGTTAAGTGTAATCCTGACTAAACGTATTCCCCTGCTTTCCTATCTGCACCAGGACTAAAGATGACTCCTGTGGGAAACTCAGCAGCTGAAGGACCAGGTGCTCGCTGCTTGGATAATTATTTTGTAGCTGTCACAACTGGCTGTTAACACATCTCTCCTGGCCTCCCAGCCCTGTGTACAGTTGACTGCACTATTTTATTCTCTTAGATGTAATTTTTTTTCTTTCCTTTTTCACTTGATTCCTAGCATACAGTTCTCCATAGTGGGAAATACCTCTTCTTGGAGGGCTGTATATACAATGCTCTTTTAAGATTCAGAAGCCTTCCCCAATGGCCACATGATATTTGAAGATTGTATGAAAATACATACGAGATGAAAAACAGCATTTGTTTTACCTCAAGGTCAGGGAAATTTTGCAGGGAATTTGCTTTTGGAGAACCTTTTCATCAGTCTGCACGCCTCAGTGAGGGACCTTAAACATTTGGCCCCAAACTTCTAACACTACTCTCTGTGCAATCAGTAGCACTGCTAATAGCGAGGCGATCACTTGTGTATTTAATATTGCTCTCAGGGTTAATTATTTTGCCAGGTAGCAGACTGAATGACATGGTAGTTATTAGCCAGCCCTGAAAGTGAATTATAGGCATGAAAAAAAAAAAAAAGAAAAAGATATAAAAGGAATATTTAGAAAACTAATGAAAAAAATTAACACCAGCCAGCCCACAAAATATAGAATATTTACTTTGCTTTTCTACTAGCTTTTTTCACATAGATTAGCACGATTAAGCACAACTGACAATCACAGCTGAAAAGCAGAAAGGGAGTCATCAACTTTGGATAGATCCTTCTGTAAGCAACAGGTTTTGGGGTGGTTTTTATGAACACAAAGAATTATTGGCTCCATTTCCTTTCCAATATAACTTGAGCTTCATTCAGTCTGGTAGCTTAAAAAGGTTTAGCAAATCCAAGACTCAGGCAGTGAGGGCTTCTGCAGTGCCCCAACATAATGTCATTAAGTGCTCAACAATGACTTTAAATAAGTAGCTTTTGGAAGTTATATGTCTTTGAAGTTTCATTAATTAGTCATATCATCGGGAATGTATGGCTAAAGTAAATTACAGTGTTTAAAATATCTACTCTTTCAATGTGAAAAATGAAAGGATCCAGCTACCTTGTCTTTATACTAATGAAGATATTATTAATTGGTTTAGCAAAAACATAGATCTAACCATAATGTGCAACAGTTATTAAAGATAATTAACTACAGATCATTGGTTTGAAACATCTAGTCCAAAATGATTTCTGAAGGGCACATTATTCTACGAGATAAAATAATTAAATTTCTAACAGCTGCATAAGACAACTGTGGCATATCTAGTTTTTTAATTTCTTTTGTTCTATCCTCATGGTACTCCTCTGTTGTAGATCTCGAAAATGCTCCTGGTGCTTCACCGTGAACAGCCGGTACGGAGCGTTAGACTGAAATATTTCATGTCTGAGGAAAAATGATGATTGAAAGAAAAGGATTAAAACTGACAGCACAGCTAATAATACACACACGCACGTGTGCACGTGCACACACACGGTCGGCTCCTTCTCCTCGCAGAAGAAAAGGAGACGATAGGAATCAAACTAAGCAGAGGGTTAAATGCTTTGCTGTTCTAACATGAGCGACACAAGTCCTGCTCAGACAAAAACAGCACATTTGCGAGTTAAAGAAAACCTTGAAGAGGAAGCAATGCCAAATACTTATAGATTAATTAATAAAGGAATCGCACACAGCCACATAAAATTAAGCTGGTACAGTAAGAAGAAAAAAAAAGTAAGAAAGGAAAAAAAAAAAGCGACTGAGGAGCTGGAACAGAAGTCTGTTTATTGAAACCCATATGTTCCAGGTCCAGAATTTCTGAGCTCATGGCTGCTCTGGTATCATTCCCAAAAATGTCAGTGGTCAGTATCTTCTATATATACTAGTATTGGGTTCATCCTCATCAATCTCTCGATCTGATTTTTTTTGTTTTTAATAGCAGTAACCTACAAATGCTTTTGATAGCCTGGATCTGTACTAATTAGGGAGTTATTTGCTTACAGCATTAGTTTTCTCCCATGTTTTTTAAGAAAATTCATGTCCCAAAATATTCCTCATTTGCAGCAAATTTAGCTGTTTCAGCAGAGAGTGAGACTTAAGCAGGAAAGGCAGGGAGGCAGGAAATAACACAGCTCAATCAAGATTAGGTGTATTGCTAAAGACTGAAAAAAAGCATTACCCTGTGCCCCAGAACTCACACCATGTCAATACCAATGATATCACTCTGTATTGATATAGCCTGATATTTTTTATTTTTATTATTTTTTTAACTTTGATTGTAAGAATATTATTTATTGCTGTAGCTGTTTCCTCTGTGACTTGAGAAGGGAGGAATGTTATGCGAGCGCCCCTCAGGCTTTGAAAATAATTTCACAAAAGAGTATCTCTAAAACACGGGAAAAGCAGTGGCATCACCTACCTCAGCTCCTATCTATTACCCCAGTAAGGAGCTGCAATACATCTGAAAATATAATCTAGGGTAAAACAGGCTTAGAAGCACCACTAGAGGAATAAAAGAAAGCTTAGACCATCGCATGAGTGTGAGGGAACAGCTTGCACTTTGCTGGGACAGTGCAGGGACCTGCACTGCTCCTGCCTCCACTCCAGAAATGCACTCCTAGAACGTGTTTTGATTTTATTTGGTTTTAATTAACGATTCCCAGACTAACGTTTCCCAGCAATCCCAGTTAAAAAGCCTGCAGAGGATTTTGAAGAGAAGAAAACTGTTACTGTTACGAGGAAGAAGACTTCTCTTGGCAGGACTCTGGCTCTCATAAAGGCTCTGTGATGTGAGGCATGTCTCTGCAATCTGAGCTGACCTATTTGTTGATGTATTTCAGGTAGCCAGATGTCTTGGTACTTTAGGAATTCAGAAGAAAATAATATTCAAGTGTTTGCCCTGGTTTTGTTGCAGTCAGCCAGCTGGCTATCCGCAGCTCCCTTCTCATCCTCCCCCCAAAAAGCCCCCAGGTCACTTGCTGACCTGCAGCACATCCCTCCCTACCTTCAGAGACGAACCTGAGGTCCAGCTACATCTGTGCTGGGGCCTCTCGTTGTGTGTCTGGCACACAACGGACGCGAGGCTCTCCAAATGTCAGAGCATGCCAGCTGATGCACATTGAGATTTAGAGCATCACAGATTTCACTGCACAAACAAATGCTCAAGAACTTGACAGGGGAGTTACCGTCTTTACAAGGGAAGGAAAACTTGCCAAGGGTGATTTAGCTACAGGTTAGAAGAGGAGTAATAGGGAAGGCTGACCAGGCACAGGGAAACAGGAACACAAACAAGCAGCCTACAGCCTCGTAGATCTCCTTCCCTGCCCTCCAGAGGATCAAGCTTTCTGGCATTGCTGTTCTCAGAGGAAGAAGTGTCCCAGACCTACTTTCAGTTGCCAAAGCGATCTTCTACCAATGTGAGTTCACCCAGCTATGGAGGCACAGTGCCCTGCAAGCACAGACATCTCATCTGCAGCTAATCATCCTGGCAGAATTCAAGCAAAAAATCCTCCTTTAAAATTATTTGCTTCATTTGGGAAACGATTTGCTTGGTTTAAATGACTCACGTCCCAAAAAGAGCTACCAACACTTCCCAACATAACTCATGCCATTCTCTGCTCTCAGACAGTCCAGCCTCTCCATCACTGTCCTTCAGACCACTCCTGGTGCACAGATCCCTCCGCTGTCCTGCTCGTAGTCTGGCTGCAGAGAACTGCAGTCCCAGGGCTTCTGCCTGAGGGACACTGCCTCCCAGTGCCCAGGGTGATGGGTGAGCACAGCCATGAAAGCACTGCATGCTGTAGTATGGTCAGGGCTTCAAGCAGGGCTGAGCTCCTCTGGTCTCTTCCATTACTTCCTCTACTGAGGGTTAAATTAAGGAAAATATGGCCTGGCAAAAGCAAAGCCCTGTGTTCCACAAAGGAGAGGAAGAGCTGCCGAATACCTGGGACAGCAAATGTCAACAGGACTCTGTTAATGTTAGTTCAGCTCAAGGGCTGGATTTCCCCTCCCCCCAGTTGTAGAAGTCTAATTTCACTGACTACAGTGATTCCACCAGTCTAATTAGGCCCCCAGATAATAGTCAAAGTACTTATTATGTTATCTTTTCACTGATTTTATATTATACACATTTGTCTGTTAAATATAATGATTTGATTTCCCAGATTTACAAACTTTGTTTGGCAATACACTCAAAAATCACAAGCTACCTGCCTCTGGTCTGGTATGTTCTCTATTTACGGCAAGCCCAAATGTTTGCTTTATGCTGTCAACCAAGAGAAACTGTTTGAAAAAAAAAATAATAAAAATAATTGAACATCAGCCACTGAACCAGCAGGAACGCAAAATATTTCCATGAAAGGGAATCCAAAAAGACCAGCGATCTGTATGGTAACTATTCTCAGTGTGAGGAGCAGTGAGCCAAGTGCAGAAGCCAGGCTTGTTTCCTCTCTCCCCATAGCGTGTCCTATCCAAGCAGTTTCTGAAAGAAGGGTACACTAAGTTCCTAGGCATGGCCATACTATTCCACCCCCTACAGGGAAGCTATTTATTTTAACAGCCACAAAGTCTTTTCATTGTGTTCTTGGTCTAAACATTTGGCCGTGCATGCGAGAGGTACAGCTGCTCTTTTACTGGGAGCTCTGGGAGCAGGAGAGGAGGTGTCAGGAAGGAGCAACGTGCTCCAGCACTCTGCCCTCCTCCCCTCGCCTCCGACAACCAGATATAAACAAAGTTACTAAAACAAAAGAACAACATTGAATTCCTGGGTTGAAAATAGCCCTGTACTCATTCAGGAAACATTCCCTTTCTAGTCAGCAGCCGTGCTCCAACACTGATGGATGTCACTGCTCGGGGGCTTCTCTTCCCCAGCTCCGACGTGCATCTCCCCCTGCCACACAGCCCCAGATACCATACAGAGACCCTCTCCTTCCAAATCAGGGGCACTTTCCAATATCACTGGTTCCTACACTTCTGGAGTGCTTTCCATCAAAGAAAAATACCTGAGATATAGAGACATGGAGCAATATGAGAATCAGTTATGACTGGAAAAAAATTAACAAAAGGTAACAGCAGGGTTCTCCATGGGAAAATCAACACCCTCTCTCTCTTTGGCCACCAATGCTACACTGCTTGCCAGCACACCTGTAGTCATCATTACACCTCTTGATTAAAGCAAGGATACCACAGTTCTATCGCTCAAACTTAAAATTTAGATTGCGAATCCTACACTGTTTAGGGCTGAAGAAATTAAGTACTGACTCCCAAAGATTTCCAAGATGTTTTTCTTTCCCTTGTGCTTAAGACAAGCTCAGATGGAAGGACAACTTTCTCACGTATCTGTCTTTCAGTGGCTTATTTCTTGGTACAATTTTAATGAATACTGATCATTTACTCACATAACTGGTGGCACACTTGTTTCCAAAACAGAATGTTATAATAATATCATGAAGATTGGAAAAGACCACTAAGACCATCAAGTCCAGCCATCAACCCATCACCGGCATGCCCACTAAACCACGTCTTTCAGTGTCATCCTAACACAGGTGGGTTTAATTTTCAGGAAAAATGGGGCTAACAGGGCCCAGGTATGAGGGGTGGCTGCACCCTACAGCATCAGTGGGTGCAGACCCCAGCCCTAACCCTGTCCCCTAGGCCACCCTCACGTCCCCGCTGTGAATGAGCCATGTTGGGGGGCCAATCTGGTCAGTTGCCCACTGCTCATGAGGGAGAAGAAAGAAATCTTTGCCTACGTGTGGCATGATCTCAGCCTGCCATAAAAGTGTAATTTAAAAGATGGAAAGTTATTTATTTTAAATTGAAAGCAAAACAAAGCAAGCATTACTTAACGGTGTCTATTTTAGTGGTATCCCTCCAGGCTCGCTGAACGAACCTGCAACTGCAGCAGGCTTTTTATCTTTCCCTCTCCTAAATAGCAAGCTAAGTTTTAACTGCTTCATCTTCACATTGCTCACTCCTTAAGTAGTTTAAACTTACTTTTAACTGTTACATGCCAACAAAACAGGTTGCTTAATTGATTTGACCTTTCACAGTATTTTTTAATTTTCAATCTTAGTTTCATTGTTCCATCTGGCACTTTAAAACGGCATCTGGTTAACTGTACTTAACCAGCTGATCACTGTACAGTTATTTTTAAATGTAATGTATGCTTAAACAGATGTTATTTTTATAGATGTAGATCTAAACTGCACTTGTATACGTGCTATGTCTGCATAAGCTCTTTCTGCAATTCAAATGTTGACACCAAAAATTACAAGCCAGAATGCTTATGAACTTCACTATTATGTTACTGCACTTTTTTGCAGCTTGTTAGGTAAACATCAATTCAGTTCTTTTTTCTCTGTTCATTACACATAAATAAAACATTAGCGTTTAGTTTATAAAGTGATGAACATTTTGCTGTGTTGGATTTAGCTTTATAAATACAACTGCTGTCAGCAAGAAAAAAGGATTTATTGAATAAATAATAAGAAAGCTAAAGGAAAATGAAAGTATATATGTTATGCAAAACATGGTGTCGGTCCACAGGTCACAAAAGGGTCTTCCAACACATAGACATCCCGTGTGAGAATATTTAATGACAGTGTATTTGTGCAAGATGCTGTTAGTCTCCTGAAGCAAGAGCAGGCTGGTAAAATGCAGCCCAACACTGATAGCTGTAATTGTTAGCAGTAACTGGGGGCTCCGGTTTTAACATTGCGCAGTGAAAAGCTTGAGTTCAAAGGTCCTCTGGAGGCAAGAGTTTGACAGAAGTGATAAAAATGGAAAACAAGATAGGACTGGTTTAGTAGAAATAGCCCAGACAATCTATGAAATAAATACATTTATTTAATCATAAGAAAATTTTATAGAATATTGCCTTATTTTACAGTCTCGAGTAAATTCGTCTGTACCACTAAGATTGAGGCCTCATTCTTTCAAACATGCTGCAGAAATTAGTGCTAATGGCCAAGGCTGGGACAGAGTATAACCCAGAATATATGTTTTTCCTTTCATTTAATGTTTATAGGTTGCTTAACAAATTACAATTTTTGAATATGTGTATTCATTCGGTGTTTCTGGGAAGTTCTAGAGGTAACACACAAGCATACAATTCTGATAACCCAGTTTGGTTTTGGGAACAGCAAAAAGAAAAAGGTTTTGAGCATGGGTTAAGGAGCCCTACAATATATGGTAACTTTTCTAAGAAGAACATAAAATGCAATATTAAAAAAAAATAATTGTGCAGTCTGCAAGAGCATATGCTACTTCACACAAAGGAAGTGGTCACGACACTGAATATTTCACAGAGAACTTTAAAGTATCATTCTCAAGGTTAAAAATTGCTGTTATACATAATACCTCGGTAATTGATAGACATTTTCTCTCTCCAGAGCCCATTTTCTGTGAAAAACACCACGTAACATCTGTTCATAAACAGTCCTTCTGTGAGAACACTGACACAGGTCTTGAGCTTCTACTGGCTCAATTCCCCTGCCATACACAGATGGCACGAGGTATTTATACAGCTGAATTCTCTGTAATACAAGCTCAACTATATCTTCAGGTAAGACTGTGGGCAAATGCGCTTGTGCTGTTCTGGTGACTTACCTCAAGTCATTGAAACCCTTCCCTATGACACAAAGACAAATTGTACCTCACCATTACACAAGTGTTTTCTCTCAAAATCACCTTCAGCAATCAGCACAGAATTCTACAGAGATAAGGACATTTTGGGACGCACAAAAATGCCGAGTTTGATGTTAATGAATGAAGTTACATTAAGATTCAGGACTGAGGGCTGTTCTCTGTGATGGGGATGTATGGATTTTTTCTTTTATGGAAAATATTTGTTTTAATGGTATATTTCCTTGCTCTCTTGCATGCAGAATGTTAAGTAAAGAGATGAAGCCTGGCACTCAGCTTTCACACACACAGTAACAGAGAGAGTAGATTAACCACAGCTTCCTATCATATAGTGTTGGTTATTCCCTGTGTGAAATTCTAATGAATAAACCTTATAAAGCATTCAGAATTTGCCTTCCTATTTATCTGCATGAAAATATGAAAGGCTTTGTCTGACTTCTGAAGAAATGTAGGTATCATGATACCATCTGCCACAACACACCCGAGTCCTACGCACACATATGCCCATACTTCGCCTATGGTCTGCACACACTTGAGAAATAAAGCACATACATAGAGATTTGCAAGGTGAGAGACTTGCAAACTAGAAGCTCCAGAAACAAAGACAGCTGGTAGGTGTTTTGAAGTGAGTGTGGGGGTAAACTCCGGCCAAAATTTCAAGTGTTCTTAATTGAATCTCCTTCAATTGAACTTTCCTTCCGTTCCTCAACAAGTTACTCGAGCAAGTTACTGAAGTTTGGGACAGTGATTTAGGAGAATATCATCTACATAAAGACATGGGAAAAAAAGATCAGAATTCCTGACAAAAGAACAGTTTAATGAGGATACATACTGACAAAACTTTGGAAAAAACGAGCCCTATTTTAGGTCATTCTTTCAAGAAGAATACGTACATACCTGCAGGGGGCTGGCAACCAACAGCTTAAACTAGACATCAATTCTTATTTTACTTATGGAACATTTAGTGAAAAGGTTTCTCTGGGAACTACTCATCCTGCAGACTAAATGAAAATATACTGTCTTCTTTCAAGGAAAATACAGGACATGTTTCACATAATCTGACTCAGTTCACTGTTTGGGTGACACCATGAAGGTGTCCTAGACCATGGAAAAGTCTTTGGTTCAGTATGAAATTATCAGAAAGTGAAAGGTAAAATAATTGTCCTAGTGGCAAAGCTCCTGTTGTACACATGGGGCTGGGAAATCCACCAACTAGCACAACACAATGTTGCTAACTCCAGAGCTATGCCACCTATTTTCCTCCCTTGATATCCTTAAATACCAGAGAGGAGACTGTGTATGGCACTCACAACTCCTCTGTCTAGATGAAAAGACAGTTTTAATGGAGAAGCAGTTGTCCAGTGAGAGGGGACAAAAACCAATTATGTTTTAAGACTGGTAGTAAAAACAGTATAAAAAATCTGGTTGCATTTCAGCTGCAGCACAGGCTCCCCATGAAGTATTGGCATGGCATCGGGGTGCACCATGTTTCTTTGGTGGTTGTCTCTAAATGTGACTGTTACTCATACCTCCTGGTCTCAGGAGGAAATTGAGAAATAAGCCCATTTACACTTGTGATGTGCTTAACATTATGACTATCCAAGAGACAGTAAATAGCACGTGCTCAGTAAACATCTCTGCAGTTTGTTTTTAAAATTTTGGGCTTCTCAGTAATACTTTCTTTAAGATGAGAAAAATATGGTTAAATACAAATAAGGTTTATGAGAGATTATGTGGATGCTACTTGCTTTTTTAAAACACTTTATTGCATAAGAATTAAGACAGAATGACACGAAATGCATCATTCAGTTCAAATATCATGCGTGCTTATGGCCTGTAATGGGATCCAGTGCATTGTAAGCAATGTCTCGAAGGAGCATATGTGATGAATACAACTGAGTGTATCAAACACCAACTGTACTAAATCCACAGCAATGCTTCCTTTCTGTAAGTTCTTTATGCTCCAGTAGTTTTCATTTTTATGATAAGTATGAGCCAAGCCAACACAGAATAAGTTCCACTGAGTGCTTTTCTTTTGCAAGAATCAATCACCTAATACTTATCAATTAAGAGTGGTAGAAAAAATGATACAGAGAATTATTTCATAGCACTGATAATAAGAAAAAATCTTTATACTCCAATGTAAATGGACCTTCTCCTCTTAACACTGCCTTGTTTTAATTTTTCCTCCCTCTAAATTATTCTCCCTGCTAGCAAACATTGTTTTGCTCAAATGGTGTTTTAACTGCATTTAGTGCACATTGTAATGATCAAATCTTCAGTTTTTTTCCTTTGAAGTTCTTATTAATTAACAAATAATATCCTGTTTGAAAAACACTGCTTTGATATCACCCCCTGCATTTATTAATCACAAATATGTTCTCATTATCAATATAATTTACATGTTGTTTTGTTGTTGTTGTTATTATTATTATTTTTGTAATTCTGTGTATTTTTAAGAACACTTTGGGTGACATGAGGTTTTGGTTGCAGATCACATGGGTAATAGATTCCCTTTCCATAGCCCTGATGCCCAAAGTCAGGACTTAGTAGTCTGTGAACATTATCAAATGCTCAGACTGCACGAGAGGGAGAGAAAGGGAGAGAGGGAGATGTGCCTAGTTGCAGCACTGTAAGCGTGGGACTCAAGAAATCCAGCCAGCCCACAAGCTCCACTTCATCGACCTATTTGCCTGCATTGCACTGTAACTATCCGAGTGAAAACCCAGCAAGACTTATCCACAGCTAAAGCAAAAATTAACAAAAAGACTCATTTACATCCCTCTCTCAGCACATGAAAGGAAATTGGCAATCTCTAAGTCTCATATGTCCAAAAATGAGTTCTAAGTTATTCCCGTTTGCTAGCATCTTTGAGACTTCTGAAAAAAAGATGTTTCACAAATGAAAGATATTATGACATTCAACAACACGCAACAAAACATACGTGTTTGGGCAATGCAAGTCAAAAGAACTGCCACATTTGTACTGATATCTGCTGAATAGTTTTACTGAGAAGTGAAGTTATCTGCTTTTATCTTCTGATAACTTCACTACAGATAGCAAGATGCCAGCTCCTGCTCCGCTAGACATCAGCATCACCACCACAAATAGTGGTGCTCTGCAAGATCTTCTTGAGATGCTGGAAGCAGGCACACAAATAAAGAAGGATTAAACAAATGAGATCTTAGGGAGGTCTGGGCAAAACTTACTTTAGTTTGGACGTAGACCAGAATTTACCATCTGAATAACCCTAACATATACATGACAAAGTATAATGTATGTCCTTTTTTCTGAGCTGGTTTACGTAACTGCCTCTGTAGACTGTGGTCCAACAGCAATGCCTTTCGGGAATTTCACTGTAGTCAGTAAGATCTTTGTTTTAATGAAACTGTAAAACAAAATACAGCTTTTACTGACTGTAAAAAATTAAGTGGGAAATACAGCGTAGGGAAATAAGAGGCACATGCTGAATAGGGGTGGCATTTTTTAAATAAAACTTCCATATAATCATAAAGCACTAGAGGAGTTGGATCCTTTCCCCATTATGTGTGCACACACAAATGATGGAGATTAAGAATGGTAAGTTTAATTAGTGCTGCAGACCCTGTAGGAATGTCTTGTACCTAAGAAAAAAATCACTTAAGTATGTGAGCAAAAAAGGGATTTCATGCGTGCATAGTAAGTCATATAGCTAAGTGTTTGCAAGATCACCCCGGAGATTGAAGCCACTCCAGGACAAGGACCTCATCTTCACACTGGCGTCTAATGCACCTAGCACGCTGTTAGTGCTATAATAAATAATAATAATATGTTAGCATTAGGTGAGCATCTCTCTCACGATCAATTTCCTGCTGTTGCAGGAGGGTGAATATTGGTGGACTTTGATCCTTCCGAGATTTTATGTTTCTATCATAAGAGAATCATAGCACATAAGCACATTTTTTACTAATGCAGTAAGTAAGGTGGCAATATATATTGCACTGACATTAAATGAATATTAAAAGGGATTGAAACCATTTCCACATCACGAGGGGAAAAAAAAAACCTCCAAGAAATAGATATACAGCAGCTACTCAACAAAGATAGCACTTCTAACCTTCTTCATAGATTAAAAAATTGAACCCATTACAAAGAGAACCTGACGTTAAAAGTATTCACTGAAGTATTTGAAAATGCAATTTCTGTTGTTGTACCTACATTTGTTTTGCTACTGCCTAATCTCCATCTTACACACAAACACCCCTTCACACACACTCCATTGCTTTTCTCTTTCCCGCTCCCCCATGTCATTTTATCATCTCAAGAAAGTAGTACAGTGCCAATCCAAAATGCACAAGGGTTCAGTCTGAAGAAAGAAGTAACATACAGCGCTTGTAAATAATAAAGGCAGACGTTTCAGAGAGATATAATACAGCAAAATATCTTATTTTTGGAGGGCATCAGGTTTGTATACGTTGAACTCTTTTATTTTACATTAGATTCTCCCTTCTTTAACATCCCTACACAACTGTATATTAGAGATTTCAAACCAGACTGAACAGTCCTCTTCTTACCCCTATTTTGTTGCATCTTGCCAATTCAATGTTTTATTATGTTTTCTGTCATAATATTACTCTTGTCCTTAGAAAACATGTATTTATTCCTACTTGGAATACAGTGTAACTACTGTAAAGCATTGCTGAAAAGATGACTGCAGATTCTGTCTGAGAGTAGAAAACTTGAACTCTTCTATTATCCAAATATTTTTCAAAGACTTTGCTTTTGTGTGTGTGGCAATTGACGCATAATGAGATCATGGGAAAAACCGCACAGCTGACCTGAACTTTTGGATAAAGAAGTATAAAACTATGAGATCTAATAAACCCAGTACATGACCCCACGTAGTTTTTGAACTTACTGAGTGCTATGGTGAAAGGAATACAAGCCTACATACTTTTCGTGCAGCATGGCAGAGATCAGACGTATGATATTTACAGTTGTCTATAAATGTAACGATATAGCACGAAGTACACAGACGTCTCTGGAACCCATCCTCACCAAAGGAGCCTCCCCGACACCTTCCTGCAGATATTATTTCTGTGCACCAAGCAGTAGGCAGGATGCAGCAACAGTCTGACTCTGCTACCACGGCGCGTCTGAGAGCCTGTCAGCACGTACTTTGTCTGCTTTCAAATAATGTAAAAATACTTTGGGCTTGGATTTTCCACCTAGCTCTTGAGATGCCGGGTGGGTAAACAGAGAGCCAAAGTTCAGTGCGTGGTTTGAAAAACAGCTTCTATAGGGAAATGCCACTCTAAGAGACAGTGGTTGTATATGTCAGCTGTTGAGCTCAGCTTATGAGGCCGATTCCTTTATTTAATGGAAAATTTCACATTTCCTAACGATTATAGATTACTCTTAACTAACTTCTCAGATTCCACCAGCACTGGATAGGCATGGCTGAATGAAAGGCATTGCTGCACATAAGCTGGAAGTGTGGAAATCAGAACTTCAGGAGATGAGTTTATAGGATCAGCTATGCCCTCTGGCACTTAAGGAGTATTTTGGTATTTGGGTGAAACCTTCAGAAGATTATTAACTCATAAGGGACATGCAGGAGCTTATTACTGCTTAAGAACTGTTTTCTTTCAAACATACACAAGCTAACACAAATCCTCTTCCCCAGCAACACAGATATTAACTTGAAAGGGGCATACGCTTATTGTAAGAATAAAATCAAGCATGAAAACATAGCATAAATGGCAACAATCAATTGCTTGATTGTTCCAGTAATACTCAAAGTGAGTTTTTATTGTATCAATACTTCAAGATTTTTTTACAACATTTTGCTCGTCTTTCAGTTTTTATATTCCATTAGCTTCCTATTTAACTATAAATAAATGGTGAGTTAATGGTTGGTAATGCAAACATGTTACAGTATAATCAAAGTGTTTATTTCTTTTAAAGTCTTACCCTGTATACCTTGCTTCAGTTAAACAAATATTGGAGTGTGAGATAACAAAATATAAATACCTGTCTAAATCATAAGTTACATATTCATTTTAAATTATGGAAAATTCTCCTCAGCCCTGTGTTAGCTAGTAGCTGTCCTCAACAGTTGAACATTGTTTATTCTTTACTAACTAATCATCCTTTCCAAAGTTCCTGGCATTTCACTCGTTTACACATTGATTGAATACTGTTCCCAGAACTGCTTGTGGCACCGTGCCAAATGCTGTGATAATCAGCTGGAAGATTTATTCCAGTTGAGGAGTGTTATAAACATAAGGATTCATAAGGCTCAGCATTGAAAATGAATATCGATGCTTTCTTTGAGATGGCTGAAAACTTTCTGTGAGCCTTCAATACAAAGCAGTGATAGTCTTTGCAATCTCCTTCTATACACAGGCTTTGATTTGAAAAACATATTCATTAAATTTGATTTGATATAAATATTAATAACTATCAGAGGTTTTAACAAATTAAAATATAATTTTACAGTGTCATGTGCAGAGCAAATCGTACATGAAAAAACCTTGAGGAAATTCATGGATTAACTACTGTGCATGGGATCAGACACATTTGCTGCAACAGGATATATTATTATACTAGTAGATGGGTGGAGAACGAATACAAAGGAAGCTAAAAAAATTCAAAGGGAAGCAGCTGGCAGGTAAATGCACTGAGCCAGAAAGAAATAATAAGGAGAAAGGCACTGAGTGGAAAATGGAAAGGAGAGTAATTTCTTAAATAAAGAAACAAGAAGCAAGGAGATATGCAGGCTAAAGATAGGAACGCTGAAAAAAAAAACAAAAAAAAAAACCCTGAACAACGGAACAGCAAACATTTCCAGTTAGAAGGAGGGAAATCCAGTTTGCTTACTGGACTAACTGTAAACCAACATTATAAGATCTGAAAAGACTATACTGGAGTACTACAGGCTTAATTAAGAGCCAATTAAACTATACAGCATAGCTGAATTACATGTTTAACGTCTATAGGGTTGGAATACATTTACAAAGAATTTAAAAGTGGCAGCAAAACAAAAGGAACTTCATTGCTTTGCACTGTGGCTGTGCTCTCTGAAACGACACTGGCATCACTTTAGGTCACTGACAATCAAAAGATTCCAAACTACAATTCTGGATGTCCATTTGGATGGATCCAAGAGGCACCTTCTGGTCTTTCAACTTTATTTGCCAAATAAAAGACATCACTTTTCTTCTCACTGCATGCAGTTGCAATAAACTACACCTTAATGACTAATTCCTCAATGTCATCACCAAAACTCTTTTAAGATGCATGCTCCTGAGCAATGGTCCATCTTTCTTCACCTTACAAAAGCTTTGCCTCTTGCAAACATGTTCACAGACATGTTCAAATAACAGCACACCAAATTAAACCGTCAAGCAGTCACTGGGGTCCTCTGCACTACCAGCAACTTTAAATATTTGGTCATACAAAGTTTATTGGAATGACTCTAGGATAACAACTACCTAATAAGGAGTTTGGAGTCTTAGATGAGCATGCCAAGACACTGCTTTCAGAAATAAGATAACGTAATTATTCTAAATCTTCCACTATATTGAATATAGGAAATGCAATAAGTTGAGCTTCGCAAGTGCTACCTTTATTTTAGAAATAATTTGGCAGTGGGAAAGGTTTCAGAAATCTGTTTTTGAAAAGGTTATTTTTTCCTCAATGCTTTGTCTCAGAAACAGTTAACAATTAAGTATGTGACAGATTGCTAGACTAGAGATTTCACTAATAACTAAAAATTCCAGAAGAAGCATGCCACAACACAACCTCTACAGCAAAAAAACTTCTGGTATGTATTGTACTTCTTCACTCAAAAAAAAAAATCAGGAAAAATATTCAGGATAAAAGCTTCCTATGGAAACATACAGTTTTTCTTCTGATACAAAGGACAGATAGCCAACATGGCAATTCCAGGCTGTGGCTCTCTTGCAGTCCTGGAGATAAAAATCAGGTGTGTACCTGTCAGTGTACCATGGGCAAAGATGGCTTTCCTTACTTGGTCATTTCTTGGGATTTGTTCGTGTTAAACAAAGAAATTGCACTCATTAATTTCCACAAGTGCTAGCCGAAGTTTGCATGTTGAATGCTGCCGAACATTACACAACAATAGAAAAAAAAAAATGCCCACAGGCAGCTGCTATCTGCCAATGGCCTTTGCTGACTGAATTTAGAAAGTGGTAATTATTGGTAAGTTTACCAAAAACCTTGGAAAAGCAATCCTTCAGAACAGAGATCTTGATAAGTATAGCCATGAAAGCAAATCGAGGACCTCAGTATTTTAATAGAGTTGTTTGAAGAAATAAAACGTAAGAGCAAAGATTGAATGTTCTGGCCAGGTCCTGCTGCCCCAGCTAGATGCTTGCAGCAAGAAGAGGAACTGAAGAGGGAATGAAGAGAGATGAATTGCAATGTTTACCATCCAGTAATTTTTTGGCAATACTTCATCTTTTTAACTTGATTGATCTAAGAATGTTTCTGTGTCATGCCTTTCAGAAAAGGGTGAAACATTCTGAAAAGCAAAAAACAAAGCCTTCTCAGTCCACTTTGCAAAAGAGGTTTGAATGCACACCTTTCTTTACTTCTACTTATTCCTGAACCACTGGCATTCTGAGATATTATTCTTATGAAAAAGACTCTTATGAGAACAGGAAATGGCAAACCAATAAGTCCATTCCTCAGCAGTGATTATAAGAGAAAGAGAAACAGTGAGAGCACAAATAATTTTCATAGGAATCTAAAAGTGCAATTTTGTGGATTTGTTCAATTGCCAAAGAAAGGCTTTTCAGAATTAGTAGAATTTGAGGGAGCAGAATAAAAGTGTACTGATGACAGCATGGCGTTCTCTAAGCATCATTAATACTGTGCTCCACAGACAAGTACTGACAACTGACAATACATGACTGAAAAAAATAGTCTATTTTTACTGGAGTTACCATAAGCAGGTCAAAAAAAAAAAAAAAAAAAGAAAGAAAGAAAGAAAAGAAGAAGAAAAAAAATAGGATGAAGATTAGATGTTTCTCTGACCAGAAGAATAACAACTGTGTAGCTGTATTTTGATGGGCAGATAAAAACCAATTCTGAATCGAAAATGCTACAGACATACACATGTGGCCAAAATCGTGGGCAAGAATAAGTTGGACCACTTCAGCTTGGAATTCTCTCTCCATCCGCTTTGAGGTATGGTCTCAGAAGGGGGTGTGTAGCCATGCTAGTGTTTTTGATGCTTCAGATGGTGCAAGACCAGTTCATCACCATTAATTCATATTCCTCTCTCTCTCTCTTTTTATTTTTTTTAGCTTTTTTTTTTTTTTGTACACATTGTCTTTGCATGGTTTCTGGAGAGCACTGCCTGGGTTATTAATGTAATATATATATATAAAAATAGAGAGGAATTAATACGATTTTTTATTCTTACATAACAAAGATCAGGCTCTCTGGATTAGTGGCCACCTGGGGAGGATAGAGAGGAGAGAAGAAATCCCTTCCACGGTGACCTCCTCAGCACAAAGGAGCCATTACACAAGACAAGGATTTAAATCACTCATGGTCACACAATGTATAGAGTCATTATGATACAAATTAAAAATCAACTCATGTTTTAAGCAGCACTGTGGTGATTTGTTTGAATGGCAAGAGCTTCAACAGCAGCTCCAAGTTGTGTTAAGAGGTAACCATTTGGTAAAGGAGAGCTTTTGATCCCCAGACCCTATCTATCTTTTGCAGTCAGAGGCCATAAAGACACAAGGCAGATCCATTTTGCCCTCCTTTGTTACCAAACCTCTTTTAGAAATAAAATTTTTAACCTTAAACTCATACCGTTAAAATGTGTAATTATGCAGATACTCAGATACTGGTTACCCATAGTTATGCTTTATGAGTCAAAGAGCCTTCAAACTGAAATGAATAACACTCAATCATATAGACAAAGTTATAAATGCCTAAGATTCCCAGTGTGCATTTAGTTGCACATTTAAAATATTGATTCTATCAAAGAGAGAGGAACTGTCAAGTCAACGAGATCATTCAGCAAATGGGAACTGCAGAAAGGAACAATACAAACACATTTATATGTTTTTTGATGCCAGAGGAGGGGTATCAGATACTTTCTGTGCTGCTAACCAATCAATATAACTTATTAATCTAATTCTGTTGTAGTATAGCAGAGTGCATATATTGATGCTATTCAGTGCTTTGTTAGGAAATGCACCAGAAACTATTTGAAGACCCTTGGTAAATGTTCACAGATTGCTATACCTGAAGGAGATAGACTTTTTTTTTATTTTTTAATATTGTTTATTTGAAGTATGGTAAATTAAAGTACCAAGTCTATCAATATGCCCTTAATTTAAAAGGAAAGTTACTGCTCACCATTGACAGTGTCACAAAGTAAGAACAGTACATAAAGACATGCTCTCCAGTTCTTCCACTGCAACTGCACTTGAAAGCAACTGAAATCAAATAGTTTAAAATATATAACTAATGGGCCTTCTTACTATCCATTATAAATTCATGAAATACGATATTCTAACTTAAAGACTAAGACTGGTTTTGTTTCTAAACAAGAGACTGCAAATATCCTTCAAAACAGCTCCCAGCCAACAGGTATTGGAGAAGATGTAGTTGTGTGGGGCAGATGATTAACTGTGCTTCACCCCATTGCACATTACGCCCTGAGATGATGAATCCAGCAGAGATTCATCTTTAATTTCACCTCTTCCTGTGCCCAAAGCATCCTTGGCAGGATGAAATAGCCAATTGTTTAGCTATCTAGAATCAAAGGAGAGATCAGTTAGATTTTTCTGGCTTTGTGGTATTTTGAAAGAGAAGACCTGGGACCTCCGTCAAAACCAAAACCACAACCACACGGAGGACAACGTCGGTCATATCTGCAAGGTGCTGTCCTTCACTTCTAATAATACTCCCATATTTTCCAAACTGACGTTTAGCTAAATAATCCTGTCTATGCACCAGAACAGCAGTTTTCACAGAAGGTGAAGGACGTGTATAGCTGAGAGCAATTGTGAGTTGCTAGCCTACAAGGACTTTGCATCTGACAATCAATCTATAAACACTGGAGAGAGAGCACAAAATTGGACCCTTTAAGTTATTTCCCCACATTTCAAATCTACTTGACAACAAATATGAAAGTCAACTGTAATTTTAATCATCCAGTTATGTTTTATGTTAGCCAATTACAGTGCTCCGAGAGATTAGCTGAATGTTTCATGCCTGATAAATATGTGACTGGGACTAATTCACTGGACCTTCCCTAGCCTGAGTTAAGTATAAATGAGTAGAGCTTCACTGAAATCAATCGAGCTGCAACCAGTTATACTGTCACAGAAATTGGTGCTAGAGTCTTAGGATAATTTTCCTAATAAAAATAAATTTTAACCAGTAGATTTTTGACTCACACTTGTAATCTAATATTTCAGCAGTATACAGACATACTAAATCATCTGCTTTCCCTGCACGCATTCCAGATGAGCTTTGGTTTTCACATCTTTACCTACTACCCGGAATGCTCATGAAATACCCCGTAATTCAATTATAAGAACCTTTAGGAAGCATCTAATTAAACATTAGGCAGGTCAGAAATGAAACAGCCATGCTACCCTTTAGTTGTGAAACGGTGAGAGGAAAAGTTCATCTTTGCATGAGGAGGCCAACTGTACTGCAGTTAAGGGCTGCAGTAAGCTGTTTTGTTGAGGTCTGAATATCCATGAAACAAGCCCCTCCAAAGCTGGAAGTGCAGAGCCTTGCCGTACAGCTGCCATGCAGAGCAAGGAGTGGGCAGCTGCCTGAGGATCAGGTTGTGATCACTAGTCATTTGTTTTCTCTTAGAGCAAATTCTGTTGTAGGAGTATGCAGGATTGGACTGATAAACAACAACAGGTACTTAAGGATGCTATTCTTTTCTTATAAATTCTTTCACGGGCCTCAGTTAAATCTCCTGTAGGATGACAGGGCTTTAAAAAAAAATGATACAAAACAAGAATGTGTCCATTGGGCAGGTTTTTCTAAGCTTTGACAGCTCTAAATGCAGGCAGCTGCAATACAAGCTTGTCCTCAAATCCTTGACAATGACCTTAACCTTGGGGTGAAAGATAATGTAGTTGCTATGCTCGTTCTGTGCAGCGTGTCTACTGATCAGAGGCTTGTGGCAAAATATGTATATTTTTTCTTATGATATAGACTATTGTTCACTGGCAACTCAAGTGATACCACAACATTATCTCAATGACAGGTTGATTTTTTTATTTTTTTTCTCCACATGTTAAAGAATGGCACAAATTCAGTCAGACTTCCACTTCAACAGCTAAACAATTGACTTCGCAATACCTTCTGAATTAACCTCTCCATAGCCACATGGCTGAAGATGAAAAGAAAAATTAAGCTAACCAACAACCCGATCAGTTACCCTTTCAGGGTACTTCACATAGAGATGGACACCAAGGACAGGGAGGTTTACCAGAGTGGTTCCTATTACACTTAGCACAGTGGTGTCTAAAAGTATCATCCAGTGGTGATATTTGCCACTTAGTTGACTTCCTGGGTGTCATGACAATTTACATCCTAAGGATCTGCCTCACACTGAGAATCCACCTTTACTATTTAAAGCAGATAAATTTTCAACTCCTAAGAAGAAAGACAGTCATGTAGGAACACTATAATCCAAGCTGCCTGCCGCGAGCTTCAAAGACAAAAGAAAATGCCTACAATAAAACTTCAATATTAATGTTATTATTACCATTACATTATTATTCCTTCAAAATTATTATTGAGATTTCAATGCAAAACAGAAAGTTTGGGAATGGTAAAGCTGTGGGAACATATTCTGATGTAATTTTGGAGCACCACCTCCCCAGTGCAGTTAAGTGGGGGGGCTGCTGAAGGGTGTGCTTGGCTGCTCAGTGTGCTGGTCTGCAGAGAGGCTTGGGTCTACTCTGTGGTGACAGAACACATGGAAATTTTATCTGCTAAATATCAAAGTCTTTATCATTCAAGGGCAAGCTGCAATTTCAATCAGTGAACAACCTGGCTCGATTTTGAAGATTTTCACAGTTAAAAGGAACATCATGACATAAACACTGCACCCTCACCAATCTTTGAGCCCATGCTCTGAAGAATGGGCATAGCAGATCAGTTCAAAAAGAGCAGCACTACAGCAGTAGTTGTAAATATTTCTTGCAGGAGTATACAGAAATAAGGGCAAGAGACACTTGTTAAGCCAGATATTCCTCATGAAGGGGAAAATCTTTTTACCAGAAGCATGCTGAACAATAATAGGAAGAGACGTGTGTAGCACAGAATGCTCTTATGCCATGCATACCTTTCGGTGGGTGTGTGTGCTGAACAAGTCTCTTCTTATTCAAAGAGCTGTTTTTTTACATCACATTAGTCAGCTAAGAAATTAAGTAAAAAAGCATTTTCACATGGGAGCCAAAACACAACAATTTAATACTTGGGTGAAAACTGAAAAATAGATTTCATTTCAATTTAATCTAGTACTTTATTGTATTAAGGTTTGATTCAGGCATGGGAATCTTTAGAAATATTTAAATATAAATAAAATGAATTTGTCTTAGAAAAAATGTAAGATTTTCTAAGATACATAGTGTCACTAATGAATTTAGAGATTTAATTCCTTTGTTGAAGTAGAATACACTGTCCCAGATCAATCCAACCTGACTTCAGGACCAGCAACATTCTTACAATCAAACACACATGCTGCCATAAGCTTAGAACTGATTTTGTACATAGGCTCAGACCTACAGAACTGTTGATCAGACTCAATGTCACAAGACTGGTTTTGCATGTATTGTGTACTCATAGGTGTTGTTGCTACTTTTTCTTACGAAGATGGAGGTGCAGTTGGGATGTGCATGGAGGAACTGCAGCAATGCATTCAACATTTTTTGGAAAATACAGTCTAATACCAAAACCTCTATCTATGACTACAAACACTACTGAATAATTATTAATTATCCTGAGCTCTTATGTTCTCTGGGTTATCAGTACCCAACGAAAAGAGAAGAGTCCTTTCCAACTAGATGAGAGAATATAGGAGATACAGACCTGGTATTCAGTTATTTCCCATCTATACCCATTCAAGAAGAATAACTTCATACAAATCAGTCATCTCTGTCTGTGAGATCTGACCCATATATTTAAAGAATTCTGAAGAAATCTATAGCTCCTATTTTCATGTTTTGGCACGCTATCTTTTCACTACAAGACTGCTTTTCCCACCAAGAACTCTTTGATAGTCATTTCTGTTTTGCGTATTTTTAATGATGTATTGATGATGTGGTGCTCTAGATCCCACCAGAGCATTTTCTTATTCCATTAAATTCAATCTATCAATGTTTTACTTTTTAATCATTGTTGGTTTTTTTCTTTTCCTATTCCTATTCAACCTCAAATTAAAATAGGGGGAAAATAGAATAAGAGCAGATCTCAGTTTATAGCCAGGAAGGTGCACTGAGGATGTGCTAACGTGCTATTGTCAGACATTTATAAACTTCTTCCATTGAACTTTGAATTACCCTGCTCCTTTCATATTTTCCAGTTAACATACATACATCTGCTCTGCCATGTAATCAACTGATTGTTACACAAGCATTTGCTAAAGCTATGACAAACTCAGATTTATGAGGTCAAAAAGTTCAAACTTAATCCATTCAATAGCTGCAATTTATCGTCTGATGATAATTGTATACACAAACATTGTAATGATTTAGATGACATAGTGTAAAGATGAAATCCGTTTATTTTAAAAGGGTTTCTAACCCCTAAAATACGTTGCCACGAACACCTTTCTAGGTCCGCTTTTAACAACATAGTTATTATTGTTTTATTGATCAGGATTTTATTACTTCTTTGACACTTATATTTCACACTAATCGAAAAAGGTGTAATTTTTCTACAAGAATAAGGCTGTAATTAATTATATCATTATTGTGTTTTCAATTCCTTTTCTTTAAAGTGGTCTGGAGAAGAGTGCTTAATTTATCATACATGTATTATAAGGAATATGTAAACCTCTTTAAACAGACAGAGAGCATGATCCTTTTGTAGATGATGGGATATGACATAGGAACTATATTTATAGATCCTTACCTCTATAGTGACCTGATTTTATAGTGACAGCTATTTTGGAAGGGGATAAATTAGCAACTTAGAAAGCCTCGGTATCTTCAACTATTACTATTCATTATTTTTATAACACTCATTACTGTCCATTCTCTAATACTTTCAATGGATAAGGAAACAATCTGTAGAGAGCGTGTAATGCTATGGGAGAATAACAGTTATGTATACGATATGTGTAATTTTATTTATGTATTTATAGACACACATACCCTCCTCAGTTCACAAATTTAGAAAACAATTGCTACAAATGGACAGCAGCTGTATTCACCTATTTCTTCTAAACATAAAACATGTTACTGGCTGTAAATTTCACAGAGGCTCTGAAACAAGTAGCTAAATGTGAAATTTAAATTGATCTTTGGTTTATTGCCATTGATTTTGTCAATTTTCTAAATGTAACAGTGTTCACCACTGGGAACAGAAACCTGTATATATATCAGTGAAATTTATGCTTTCAACCAACATAAACTTCACAGGAGGAACGACTGTCCTTGCTTTATAGAATAAAATGCATGTGAAGAATTTTCTTCTCTAATCACAAGCTGTATATTTTTTAACATCATGTTAGTAAATTTGCCACATAAATCGAAATGCCATCAGCAATATTGCTTGCCCATATTCAGTTTGGCTTCCGTACTATAAATTTTCACAAGTACTTTGTGATAATGGCATTAATCCATAGGTCTAATTCACACATACAATAAAGCATCATCAATGCTCATAGGAATGTTCCTCAAAAGGGTTTTTATAAAAACCTCAGCAGAATTGTAACCTAAGCTGGTAGATATTTGTAGAACACAAAAGATGATTATTGTTTTCCTAATTAAAACACAGTGGGTTTACATTTTCATACTTCATTTAGATTATGACTCCCTCAACGCTATATGCCTGTGTGAGATTTTATTTGCAAGCAGGGATTGCTGAAACTATTGTAAGAGAGTATTTACAGTTGCCAGGCTGCTCTTCTGAGTGGCAAGTGAAGGGTTTTGCTCGGTGATGTACCAAGTACTGCTTCAGTTACCAACAGGAGCCCCCCTCACCAAGCCCAGCTTGATCAGCTGGGGAACACAGCACAGCTGCCACAGAGCTCAGTGCTTTTGTTTTCTTAGAATTCAAACCAAACCACTTGCCAAGTTTCCTCAACAACCTGTATGTATATCTGTGGAGCTGGGGGGGATATACCAAACATAGAGCCTGTCTGGGAAACGCAAAAGGAATGAAATCACTAGCTGAGCTCATTTTGCTCTCATAGTCTCCAAATGCCTCATTTCATTGCTCTTAAACAATACTTAAGACAAGCATATCAGTCTTGAAAAAGGAACCGTTTGTGTTACTACTGTGTCTGATCAGATATTAAAACACAAAAACGTTTGCTTTGAAAGATAACATCCCATGTATTATTCGCTGAATGGTGGAAAACGTCCCTCCCACTAGCACATCTGCTGCACATACGCACAGTCAGTTCACAGCAAAAAATAATTGCCTTTTAAGAAAACAAAGTTTTAAGAGTATTCTGAACCTTACTTTTTCTTGTAACATCCTGGCCTGCAATATGGGCACAAGAGGGGAACGGAGACCCAGCAAGCCTCCCTATATCTCAAGTATGCAGAACAAAGTGAGGGGCTTCAGAGAGGGGCAGCAGGTGAAACCCACCTAGAAGTGCTCCAGGACCACACGCCTCACACAGTGCATTAGCACTCCTGGACGAGGGAAGTGTGTTTCCCCCAGGTGAAGGAGACATGTCCTGGGTGTAGCTTGCGAGCACAGAGGGATTCTGCTAGTGCCGGCTTGTGTCATGACTCGCTGCTCCTTGCTCATGTGCTCATGCAAACTGCAGCCCTGAGTCCACAGAACGATTTGCAAACACGTGCTTACAAGTACAACAATACACTGAATGCAATCCCGACACCTGCATAGCAAAGAGAGACTTTCTCGTTGTGGCATCTACAGTGCCTGACCCTCTGGCCATGTGACACTCACCTCGGGAGCTGCACAGAGGGGTTTGCACTGCTGAGGCTGTCAGCTCCTGGCATTTGCAAAGTCAAAACTCACTCTTCACAGCCACCAGATTTCTGTGCCTCCAGCAGCGGGTAGGTGAGTTCAGTCAGTATTCAGGGTTATGTGCCTTTGAATTCCTGCTGCTGTTGCACTTAAGCAGTTGATCTAATTACCAGTTGCAACTCCCAGATTGTCCCTCAAAGGATTTTCACATCTCTGTCCATACACCAAAGGCAAACAGCAGATTATCCACCCCAGCTTTCAGATGAGGGTTGGCTTCACCCAGCCCTTGCTACCAGAACCTGGCTGTCTCGAGGTTCCTTTGGCCTCTGTTTTTCAGTAGGGACGATTATAATGCAACAAGAAGATAAACAAGCTATCACATCTTGCTTTTGCTACTGAGCTCATGTTATCAGCAGTGACTCTGACATTTGCTTGGAGCTCTCGTTTTCATACACTCCACTTCTATTGTGCTTTTTCTGATAAGAAACCTCAGTAACAGAAGTGTACATCTGAGCATAACAAGAAATAACTCCCATTCACAACAGCTGTCTGTGTCCCTATTTCTGCCCACATAATAGCAGCTCAGGAGCTGCTTTCAGGTTGTACATGGAAATGGGAGAAACAAAGCTAGTCTCCCAGTTACCTGCCTAAATTTATTGGAAATAAGTCATTAAGCAGAAACAACAATGAGGTTTTCTTCCTGCTAGTGGAAAATGGGCCTTCCTGACTTGTTTTCTAAAGACAAATGCAGAATATATCTGATTGGATAAAATCTTCTCCCATCAAAATAAGTGAGACAAGCCAGAGCTGTAGCACTCAGAAGTAAAGGAGGCAAAGGAGTTTTCTCCCTGCCACTTCACTGCGCTGAGACAGTAGTGATAGTCACATCCCTAGGTGCAAGGTTCATCCCAAACCTGGGTGCAGGTGCTAATGCACTTAGGGAAGGATGCAATACTACCCAGGAGTGCTGAAGGGGTGAGATGAGAGCTGTTCTCAGAGATGTCCAGGGGGGTTTTCTAGAGGCATACTGCCAGAAGGTCTACCTGGTCTCCCCCTGAAGGGGCTGGACCACTCCCACTGGGCATTTCAAGATAGAAGTGGGATGTAGCGTGGGGCTCAGGCACACCTGACTTTCACCAAGGTGCTGAGCCCTGCCTCCTCCTGATTCACAACTACACATCACAGCTGCTTGGGCCCTTATATATATTTTTATAGAAATCCTCTCCTCCCTAGAGGGTTATATGATGAGGTCAGTTTGAGCTGTGCTTACCTGAAACCTATTAGCAGAAAGAAGAAATGCCAATTCCTTGTATTTAAAAATAGACTGAGAGAACATGCTTTTTTCTGTGTTGCTTTTTTTTCCCCTCCTTTCTGATTGCCTGGTGGTACTCACAGCTGAGAGGCAAATCAAAACACCATCAGTGATTAGGCATTCAAAGCTTGTTTTTGTTTGGGCAGCAATCTACACTCAGAGTGAGATGTTACCTGGTGATGAAGGGAAGAGTATACCCTATTTCATTCTGAGGCTCGCTGCTCCTTTCCAAGAGCATTAAATGGTACAGAATCCCCAGAAAATTAATCCTTTAACTTCCCTACATACCTTCTGGAGACATTTGTGCTCTGTCATCTGTATGCTCAGGGCATGGAAGAAAATAGAGCCAAAGGATGTGGTCTTGCCTTTGTGACTAAGGAAATACTTAATAGCTGTACTTAAGTACTGAACTGACATCTCAAAACATTGCTTTAGAACTTGGGAGTATCTACACTGTTTGGGGTTTGTTGCGTGGTTTTTTTTCTCCTCAATTTTTGTTCCTGGAAACACAACATAAACACAGGAACAAATAATTTTGTAGAGCATAAAACAATTACAATAAATATGTTTTCAAAGTGGCTGATATGGATGTTGTTTCATTAGTAATGATAGAAGACATTAATAAAATTATGCTTTATTTTTCCAGACGTTTGCAGTGTGGCTGTAAAGTTAAACAATAAGTAATCTACTCAGAATGCATTATGGAGTGCCTAACCACCAAGCAGAACTGACAGCTGCATGTGTACTCTGGATGATTTCAAGAGATAAAAGCACATGTTTTGGGCTTTGGTTTGAGGCATACTTTCCACAGGATGAGATCTCTGATATCCACTATTTGTTTTGCTCTTGCCAAGCTAGAGAGGATTCAAACATGATAAGATTTGTTAGGGCTTACTTTCTTAAAACACTTAATGTTAACAAGAGTGCTACTTCTAGCCTGCTCCTAACACAAAAGCAGTATACCTCTTGCAGGAAATGAATGTGTTTCATTTGGCTCTTAAGACAAACAAATCTAAAATTAGTTATTTAGTTGGTCATCTAACCATCAAGTCAGTACTGCTGTTGCAGATCAGTGCATTTAGGTCCAATGTACACACAGACCTGAGCTGGTTTGGTTTGAAGACCGCTTCAGTACTTTGTGAGACTAGGTCTCAGCTGCAGCATACAACATGCACTGCAAACCATTCCCAAGCAGAAGTCATTCATAATGACCTAATATTCATGTTGTTACCTTTCCAGTCATAACAGATCTGGTTCCACTGAACCAGTTTTTTATTATTATTATTATTATTATTATTATTATTATTATTATTATTATTATTATTATTATTATTTTAGGGTTTTTTCTTTCATCTTTAACTAGTTACATTTAAAAATAATCTATGGATTTTATTAGTCTATATATATATATATATATAAATATATCACAGTTGTTTTAGCAATGGTACATTAGAAATCAAATGAAATATTCATCAGAATGACAGAATTAATTGTTGCCTAGGGTCTGGAATAAACAACAGTAGAGATAACATGCCACTGATAAGGCTTATTTGAGGTAACAGTACTGTATCAATTAAACTGGGACTAAGCTGTGCTGCCTTACTGTGCTACTTAGCTGATGCTTGGAGAAAGGAGACTTTACAGTGTATGCCAGGGGAAAACTACTGGACTCACTGTGCTAATGAGTCACTGGAATTTACCATTTTCTTAACTACACACACACACACACACACTTTCTTATCTAGTGTTGTATCCTACTCAATCTGGGGAATGTGAATAGTGTTTCTATGCCTCCCATAGCAACAGCATTATGGGAGAATAAAAGAGAGAAATAGATTAAGTAGTTTGTGGAGTAAATACATTTTTGACTTAACTTGAGATAAGCTGAAGTCACAGCATTCCAATTTATGAAATGGTCTGGCTTTAGGATTCCTGGTCCCACCACATTTGGTGCTGCCTATAATCAAGAATTCATTATAGAGTGATCCTGACTAAGGAAGACTGAAAGACAGAAATTCAACTCTACAAAGAGAAAACAAAGGCCAGTACAGTCCTCTTTCGGAGGGACTTAGCTGGTGTATTAATCTTGGCACAGATCTTCAGGAAGGAATTAATTCCATCTCTAGTATGGGACATAAATCTCTCCATAAAGATCATCACAAACACAATTCAGAGATACTTTTAACCCTTCCCACTCAACAAAGTCAATGGACAAACTCAACCCCCTGGAGTCGGAGAAACTACACTCATGAGGTGACAAACACAGAAAACCCTTTTTAAAGTAACAAGCAAATGCAAAATACAGTGTGCTGCTGAAACCCACCTGTGCAGCACTGCATTCTCTCAATGCCTGTGTGTCACAGAACAGAGACTTCAGGTAAAGACTCCCAACCCAGGAGGCCTTCATACTCTTAAGTTCACTGAGTCCTCACATAGAGCAAGAGAGCACCAGGAAAAAAAGATTGAGCTCTGCTGTGTAGGAACACAGTGCCCAGGATTCCCTCTCATCCACAGTCCCTGTTCTTCAGCCACATTGCAAAGACTTTATCTGCAGTTCTGCTGCATGACAGGCGGGTCTGGCAGTGTAAGTCACATCTGCAGAAGTGCACATTTCAGTGAAAGTCCCACTTCTCCTGATTTTTAACCCTTAGTCCTAGGGAGTGAAGGTGTATGTGTGACCCACATCCTTGTTCTAGTGTGCTATCTTAGATGACTCTGACAGATGTTGACATGAGATGCACTTAGATATGACAGCACCAAGGCTCTTATCTGCTGCCAAAAGAAAACATCTTTTACTTGCAAAATGCTTCTTTTTATTTGTCATAACAGGTTGCAGCTAGGTCTTCTGAAGGAACACATTTTAAAAATATAATCAGAAATCAGCGGTAAGCAAAAAGACCTGTGTATGTATCACAAAAGACTCTTATCCATAGCTATGGCTAAGAAAAAAAAATATCACACAATTCTGTGCACAATTGTATTTCATCCAGTACTAGGAAAATGTGTGTTTCGTCTAGATTATGCTATACACAGCCAATTTTCCTTAGAGCTGTATTTACAGTATGATGTAGTCACTGCATTCAACCATGATACCATATAGAAACCTTTTATAAGCCACCATAACTTTTGTGTCCAAGCACAAGGAATGTGCTGCCAGGAGATATCATATTTACAATATAAAAGGGGACGTATTTTAGATTTGTCCCAATTAACCTTGTAACAAGATGTATTGGAGTGCTTATTAATGACAGTAATGAGATGCAGACAAGACAATGTATAAAACATCATTGGCATATAAATTAAATTCACATACAAGGATACCTTTGTGCACTGGACATGAAGGGAAATTATTAAGAGGCAATTTTGTAGGAAAAAGAGGCTAATGAGAAAAAAACTCAATCGTATTCCTAGCTTGTAGCCATCAATGTTAGAAAATCTGTTTGACCACTGATGGAAGAATTGTTCCCACTGCTTTTACTGTGTAAGTTACAAAACTAATTTTATGATGGTTCTCTTGAAAGTATTTGCTACAAGAAGCTACATAGGCATTATCCTTTGACTTCATATTGCTCTGTTGTTTAATTTGCTTTAGTATGAATGCATGACTTAGAACGAAAACATTTTTCCTATCATTTGAAAGCTACTCCAGATAGTTTATTTCACATTGACACAAATTACAATAACCCTATATACAAAGATCTCCCCAAAGGCTAGGTTTTCTACAGGAGCACAAAAGCCTCAAGCCAAGCATAAACTTTAACATATACATTTAAATGTGTAAGTAAAAGTTGTCCACTGTAAGCCTGTAGATCTACTCATATGAGAGAATTTATTCACACACTCAGGTTTTTTGCTGAACTATGGCCTAGTTTTCCTGTTCTATCATCACACATCTTCAGTACAGTCATGGCTAAATCCCATCCAATTTGGAAAATTTAAGGTGCACCATTAACAAAACGGAGACTTTAAAATGATTGCCATGACCAGCAATAACAACAAACTGATTACCATGCTGAGCTTTATAATAGCATTTCACTTTCTTTTCATTATTAGAATTATAATAAACAGATAAATTACATCCACACACACACAAACAGATATGTAAGCATGGCTGAAGTAGTCAGAAAATCACTTTGTCAGAGGTGTGATTGGTTCTCAAAAGGATACTAGAAATTATATACAGTAAAAGTAATAGCTCACGCATGACTTATAGTGATCAGAAGAGGCGGGAGGCCAAGGAATAAAGCTTCAGATACCTAAGAGTTGTTCATATTATTGCAATTGTATCCTGCCGTGTAACTTATTACTTCTTTAAAAATATTAAATGAAGAGAGTGTATTTTTTTTCCAGAGTTGCTTAACTCTGAAAACCACCCAAATAACTTAAATGCCCCCAATTTTTTAAATTAGTTGTGGAGAGGCGAGGAATGGATGAGGGGAAAAATGGATGAAGGGGAACATGAAGGATGAGGAGGAGGGAAAGGTAACGAAAGCCTGAGAAGGACTGAAAGCAGCAAGGAAGCCGAGCTGAAGAGGTGGGGAAGGAAGGCCTTCCAAAATATCAGAGCCCCTGCACTGCTCTTTGCTCTCTGTCATTATGCAGAAGGCATTGTGACCCCCTGCCCAGTGACATGCCATCACTCCTGCCAAAATCAGAGGGGAAGCATTGAGCCAGCATTTGATGTGAGGATTGCTCAGCTCCCCATGGTAAAACATTCATGTTTCAACTGAAACAAATCCGAGAAAACTCACACAAAAAGACTTTTTCCCCAATGCACCAGCCCCTGAACAACATAATTTTGGAAATCAGTGCTGTGAAGGGAGATGAGTCAGTTCCCAGAAACTCTTGTCACAGACTCATGCCTTTTCCCTCCACCGCTGTGGATTTTTTCAAGTCCACAAAACTTAGCATGTGATCATGAGAGGTTCAGTATTGCACTATGCACTGCTTATTTCAAGTTTACCATTTGAGTCAGCACAGACAGGTTTAGTGAAAGCTGTCTGGGTTTTACACTCCTAGAAGATTTTACTGCTCATTCACTCAGGGCTTTAAATACAGTCTGATGTCTGCTGCGTACAGAATGTTCTCTGTTTTATTATGCAGTATTGTATTGGTGAAGTGATAAATGCAAAGCAAGGAATGGATGAATGACCTATGTGCTAGGCTGGGACTTCCACAGCTGCCAGGAGCCACAGGATTGAAACTCAGCAGGGTCAAGTCAGCTCTTCCCTTTCAACTTATATAAATTAAACCCGACACGTTCTACTCTGCAAGGTCTTTTACACAAAGCTGTAGAAAGAACTTGTGCAGACGTTCAAATCTTCTAGCACTATTCTTATTTCAAATGACACAGCCATATGTTATTTTGCAGAAAGCTGTGGGTTTCCCTTTATCTGGGCTACTGCACGCCTACACTTGACACTTTGACATACAGCAGTCAGCTTGACCTCAAACTGAGAATCAAATGGGCACCACCATTTACTGATATTTTCCTAGCTGTACACTTTGGGTTTGAAAAAGTTTCACCCAGTTTCAACTCATTTAGTAAAACAGAAAGCTCTATCATCACCACCTCCCCCTAATATGTAGTTATGACTGAAAACAGGAGGTGAGATCCTGTAAAGCAATTAACAAGCAATCTACTTGCAACAGATTTACAAGATGCCAGGAGATGGGTGGCACCAAAAACCAAAATAAGTGTTTCATAAGTTTTAATTTATAATTCAGGATTTTGTTTGTTCTTTACTTTTGAAAATCACTGCTACTAGGTGAACCAAGAAGAAAAACTGTACTACCGAACAAAAAAGCTAAATCAGTTACTGAGCACCCATTGCCAAGGGCAACACATTCAACAGAGGATATGACAATGACAGACGAATTCTCACTAAATCCTCTCTCTGCAAAATAAGTGCACAATGTCTTAGATATTTTCACTCAAGCTCGAGTCATCTTCCTTCCACAGCAGCTGCTTGCAGCTCTGTCAGTGAAAGCTAATAGAGATATGGTTTCCTGTCATTAATATGACAGAATCTCCCCAATTTTCAGCTGACAGCACCAGATTTTTATGGCTTCTCATACCTTTTTCATTCCTGCTCTTCCTTTCTATTTATTTTTTTTTCCCTGGGAATTTTGTTCTCTTCCTCTATTTGTTTCCCCTGTTACAGTTCCTTGAGCCAACAGACTCCTACACCTTGTACATTCCATTTTCCCCTTTAGTAGAGGTTGTCTTTTTGTTCTAGTCAACAATAGAGATGAAGCAATAACAACATAAAGTGACTTCATCTAGTCCAGTGTCTTCCAAACAGTTCCAAAACACAATCTAGTGATGCACAATCTCCACACTAAATAATATTATCAGATTGTTCCAGCGTGGGTAAGGCTTACTACTGAGTACACAGAAGTCAAACTGGAGGACAAGTTTGAGGATTGTGCAGCAGTGGGACCTTTGGGAAGAGTTAACCTTCCATGAAGGAAAAAGCTCAGGCAACACAAACACACAGACTGCAGCCACAGAAGGAGATTCCTGTTATCAGTCCCTGCTAACAGGGAATAACCACAAAGCCAAGAGGCTGCTGTTGCTAGAACCACCCAAGGCCAAGACCTAGGTCTTCACTCATGCAGGCACAGCCTTCTGCCTTTCTTATGGGCACAGCCCAAACCACAGCTATTGGCTACACATAGCCACCGCTCACGGAGTAATGACACAATGACACAAACCAGTGCTTCCTCTTACATTAAGATGCAAGCACGTTCTTACCATAACCATCAAACCCATCAGAATAGTTACAAATTATTAGGAAAACTTCACCCGTGCCCTTGGGTCTCTGAAATTCCCAGAGGGCAAGCATCATCTATCAGGTAGTGCATGAAAGTACTTTCGTTGATGTTCTTTGTATTCCTTTGTCAAACTCATTTTGTTTAGAAAGAGTATTTCTCCTTATTTTCTTTTGCCAGATAAGCCCAGAGCTGGGGAGCTTTTGTAACATGGGCTAGCAAACAATGTAGAGCATTGGAAAGAAACCATGTTTAGACAGGCAAACCACGGATAACAGTGATATTGTGTGTCAGGAAAGAGAAAGGAGGGACTGCAAACTAATAATGACAGAGCTATTTATTACTGAAAAACCAGCCTCTAATTTTAGAAACATAAGATCTCCTATTTTCTATTGTTCATTTTAATTAGTATTTTCCCTAAATAGTCTCCCTCTTCCTATATGCTATTTATGCAATTGCAAAGAAAATATAAAGTACATGCAACGTTAGCAGAACAGCAACAAAACCTGCTGTAAGCGTTGTACTTGCTGTGCATTGTCTGGAGCAAGGACAACCCGGGGAATGATTTGGCCTTTCGCAACAGGACCTTCTTTTTCACTTCTAGAGAAAATATTCTTCTGTTACTATCTGACCATATCACCACATCCCACAGTTACAGGGTTGCAAGCAGTACATCAAACTCTGTAAACAGAGTGAAACAGGTAAATATTTCAGTGAAGAGCAGCTGTTCACAGCTGCAGGAATCAAGCCCTGGATTGTTTTCTCTCCCTTTAAAATCTCATATTTTTTTCCTTACCAAGTCAACAGAACGCTTAGCGATAGCTCAGAAGATGGTGCACTGAAAGATACCCTGTCTTGCTGTTTCCTTCATCTGTTGCAAACAAGAGCATGCAACAAACGTGGTTTACTTTGCAGAGCTACTTAATACCCTTATCCACAAGCAACAAAGGATATTTGGGAATAGTGATTTTTCCATCATGTGCATACAGGATTTATTCATTCTTGGAGTATGTGAATATGCTATTAAGGATGATTCTGCATTAATCCTTCCTTTTCTTTGAAAAATGGCAGAAAACCTCCTGCAAGAAAGTGAAAAATAAAAAAAATCATGTGAATGAGTGATTGTACTGGGCCACAGCAGGCATTCATCTCAGCCTGGTCCCTGCTTCCACCAGCAGACATAAGCAGGTGCCTGGGCAGGAGCACGATGATGGGTTAAACCTATAGAAAGCTTCCTCTTCTCAGCACTGTCTTTCCTTATCCACATGTAAATTTAATTTAATAGCACTCACAGGATAGCTATCCCATGAACTTATCTCCACGCAAACTAAACATCATCATTAATAAATATCTTCGTAAGTGAAATGCATAAAACAGCATTCCTCTGCAAAGAGTTTCTCACACGTGGAATGTCAACATTTTAGTGTATTTGAAAACAGCCCTGCTAAATCCATTTTCTATTCACCTACCATCCACTTGCATAACATGCTTAGAGAGTGCGTTTGCATTTGACTACAACAGCATATGTGCTATGCAACTTCCCAAAAGTATCCACGTCCTCACTGTATTAGGATAAGCAAACTTCAAGCCAAAATAAAGGAAAATAAAGGAAGCAAAGCTGTCAAGTGTAAAGGTGAACAGAAATAAGTGCAATCTGGACTCTTCTTTCTTTTTGAGATCATCCTATAACTGCTCTGACCCACAGGTCCCCTCCTCCTGTGCTTCCTGGCTGTGCAGGAGAGCGGTTCCCACCGCCAGGACCAACTGCAGCTGCTGCTCTGCTCGAGGCAGCGGGAACAGAGAGAAAGGCAAAGTGTTGTGGGGTGTTTTCCCCTTGGGCAGGGCTGGAACTTGTGTAAGTACTCTATCTTCCTCCATTGACAGACTTGCTTTGGTGCTTGCCAATGCTGCACTGCTTCTCTGTGAGAGCTGGCAAAAACCAGCAGAATATTCCATTTCTGTTGTGTTCAGCCATGTTCCTCTACAAGCTATCAGTGCCAAGTTTTTAAGCAGCTCCATGTGCAGCAATTTGTAAATCACTTCCAGATATGCAAATAGCATCATTAAAACATTTGCATATACCCTTAAGTTTCTATTTCAGGTCCATATGCCCAGGATGCAGAAGAGGGCAGAAAATAATGCCTCAGTGTGGTGTGAGGCAGCTCTGAGAGAAGGGAATGGAGCGGAGAGAGCAGGGCAGTGGAGGCCTTTGCTGACAGCATCATGGCACTTGCTGCAGGAGCGCTGGTATGTGATAGTTATATTGCATTTCAGCAAAATGCAGTCTTTTTGCTCAGTACAAGGTGCAACTGACATGAAGGAAGGGAATGTGATGCTCCCAGTGATTGAGAGAGATGAACACAAAGGCTCACTCAGCTTTTCTTCCACTCTACCACTCTCTTGCAAGACCTTCTCCGCTACATAAAATACATTATCCAAGTTCCCCTCCTGTATTACTTGAAAGATGCAAGTCATCAGCCTGCAATCCAGAGCTGGAGACCATGAAGACCTCTGAGGAAATGTACCAACTGAGGTGGCTTAGCTTTAAGATCGGTCATAGGACAGCAGCCTTCAAACACAAGAAGGGAAGAATCTATTTTCCATGCCCATGGCAGATATGAAAGACAGTAATGGGATTAAATTGCAGGAAGAAAGATTAAGGTTAAACATTAGGGAAAATTACTGAACAGTGAGGCTAGCAAAGCACTAGAATAGATTGCTTGGGGAGGATGGAAAGTCTCTGTCATTGGAGGTCTTGAAGAATAGATTAGTCAAGCGTCCATCAAATGTGACAGGTACAGCGGTCTTGGCTTAAGGCAGAGAGATGGGCAAGTGGAAACACACAATGAAATAAAAACCTTACATGTCTTTGCAGCCTGTGAGCATTCACGTATTTAATAACATTTTAAAGTTCTCAAAAATACAATAAAAATTATAGCCCTCTTGGAATAAAAATGGCATGCACTTTTACTTGCAGTGTTTATCCCACTGTCTGCTCTACTAATCATTTCAAAGCCTTGATGTCAGCTCTTGCTGGTTTAGACTTTTGTACCATCAGTTGTTCTCTATGATGTGTTCAGAGAGACAAGAGTCATAAAAAGTGAACTTTGAAAGATTACAGTTTTTAGCAGGAAAATGACCATTTTTCCTAAAAGGAAAAACATTGGGAAATTAAATTATTTCAGTGATCGTATATAATGGGGAAAACTTATAATTTTTATTTCTCTTTTTCCCAGTCATCTTTAATAAGTGCTAGAGTTACATACATCATTCACTAGAGTCATAAAAAAAGACAAAAAGAGGGTAAAGCTGTCAAATTACTTGTTGAAAGATTATTTCTTAGCCCAGCTCTACAGCTAATTGTACACATTGATACTGTAAACTTTTCAAAACGTGCTTAAGTTCATAAGAACCTTGACTAATTGGTCCTAATCCACCTGAAATTATATAGACTATGACATGCAGATTTGGTAAATAACATGGCCAACATCCCTACCCAGAAAAGGCAGAACAAATAGCACTGCACACTTTAATAGAAAAATAAATGAAATACTTTTTCAGCTTCTTAGTCTCTCAGGATCCAGAGCTATTATAGAACTGAGTCCTACTAGTCATATTTTTGAAGAATGCTAGACCAAGACTGAACAGCTCACCCCATCCCACACAAGGAATCGGAGCCTGGAGAAGAAGCTGTCAGATTTTGGATGTGTTCAATTCAATGAGAATTTTCCATCCATCCCATGAAGCCAAGTTTTCTCCCCAGATCTGCTGTTGCTCCCACAAGTGAGGCATGCTATCATAAGGCTTCCCTTACTCAGATGTACAGACCTAACAGAGTTGAGTCTATTTATGGATGATTAGAAATAAGTCTGCAGAACAGAGGCCTCGAGAAAAGAACCCAAAATACTCTCCAGTGCAGTCAGATGCATGCTATAACCTGGATGGGGATCTCCAGTACAAAATTATGCACTTTGTAGGACAACTTTTCAGACAAGAGTAAAACTGTTGCAGACCAATAACCAAAGAAAACTAAGCAGGCAAAGGGAGCTAATTTGTGGCTTGGGCATTCATGTGGAAAGGACAGTTTCAGATTTACTGTTATGTGCCTGAAACGAATAGCAACAAGCATAGCTTCTGTAGACCATACCTCTGCCTCTGTAGAGAGGACTGAACATACTTTAGGTCCTTTACACAAAGCCACACACTTTCAGTGTTCAATTGTACCACCTTAACTAATAACACAACAGTTCCAGAATTCACAGTCAATTTTATTAACAAATCTTTAAGACGCAGCCACAAAACACCCAAGAAGAAACACTCTTGCCTTGCATTAATTCATTCATTCTGGTCCATTGAAGAAAATGCAGTAAAGAATGCTTGCTTCATAAATCTTCAACAACTCACAAACCAGCCTCTGTCCTCAGAATACTATGCCCACATCCGAAAGGATGAAGATCCAAACTCAGTGCCTCGTGGCAGTACTTCTACCATAAAGGTTCACATTGTAGACCGGAAGACTTTTCTTGTTTTAAGACTCCGAGATAATGAGAAGGTAGACAGGTGACAATGAGTCTAAAAAGATGAAGCTGAACTCTGGTAGAAGGGGCTTCAGAGAGGTGAGCCTTTCTGCAGAAATAGGGAAAGGGACAGATCTCTACAGCTGACCTGCATTCATTTCATTTTTACAGGTCTATCCAAGATTACTAATGCCCTAAACTCTTTGAAAGCTATGTCCAGAGGGAGAGATTCAATATGACACATTCTGTGGGTTAGCATACTCTTCTGCCTGTGCTAACAGGCCCAGTAGATAGCAATAGGGAGTTCAAATTGGCCTTTCAAAAGGAACATGATTGAGATTACTCATGTAAGGACACTCATCATGCAAGTTACTGTGTCAAAACTGTTTCTGGAGAAAAAGTGAACTGAGAAAACATTATAATTTGTTCTCCAATTAAAGTAACCATAGGAGTAGGCATGTTTTCTAAGAACTGAGCTGTAGTAGGAAAGCTGGTCAACTAGCACAAGATTTAGCCACTGAGCTGATAAAAAGCAAATGGAATGAATCAGTAGAGAGGACATAGAAGAAGACAGTAGAACATGTTGTCATCTAGAGCTACGGAAAGATTAATTTCCAAGGTGGTAAAAAGTGCTAAAAGAAAGTGTTAATACATGAGACAAATTAGTTATTAGTAACAATTTATTTTGAATACCCAAGTTTAAAAAAGCTGTTTTAAACAATGCTCAAAGGACATCAAAAGTTTTTTAAAAAAAGATTTATCTTATTTTCTTCAATCATATATTACCATATTATTTTGCACAGAATAAAGACCCATCAAGTTTAATTATACTGCTAAAAACAGGTGGCTGTTTTGTTTGATGATGAAGCAGTGTAACAATAAACAGGCCCTTTATTTTTAAATTAGCATATGGGCTCTTTTTTTTTGATGATACCACACCTGTGGTTAGAGCATATGTTGAACCAGAGAAAATACTTCCTGGAGACATCTCCCCAGACCTAAAATTTCAAATTTAAAACAACAAAAGCTCCACTTGAACCTCCTGTTGTTGGAAGGGACAGCAATTAATTATTAAAAAAGGAGCCAAAACATTACCATCAATCCTGCTGACAGGGGGGGCTCAGTGGTTGCAGTGGACAGGGACAATTATACCATATCGCAGGGCTACAGACAACTTCTGAATTACAATTACAACAAGAAACTCACTACAAATATCATAGATGAATACCACTGAAAAACATTATCAGGACTGGCTTGAAACATATGTTGCATTAGGGCTGGGAGGAAAATAATGCATACACCAACTTCAGAAGAGATGTCTGCTCAGGTGATTCTTTTAAGTTAAAAAAAATTCTGCAGTTCTGGAACCTCAGCAAAGAAATTACCAAACTCACATTCCTACACTATATACTTATTTATATCTTGGGCTGCAATATCTATCTATTCTCTACAATGATACTGAGGTGTCCAGATGGGAGATTCTCCAGTTCTCAGTAAAAGAACTGGAGTCTTTTGTTTGCTTTTGGTTTTTTTTCCTGATGAAAGTCATAGCCACGTTGATGAATGCATCCAAAGAGGAGCAAAGTGCCCTCACAAAATGCACTGCAAACTGAGCAAATACTACTACTCCAGATGAACTCCCATGGCCTGACCATTGCCTGCGGTCTCACCGTCTCACAGACAATACCATCTCCAAAATATATTCTTCATTCGAGTCCTTTGCAAAATAGGGATAAAGAAGAGCAACGAGGAGAAAAATCAAAGCAGAGAAATTATAAATGAACAGCAGAAATGAAAGAAGCAAAGTCTCCTTTCAGAGTCAACCTCAAAGGATGCAATGTTAGATATTTAGCATCAGGCAGGAAAAAGGTCCGTCTTCTTTAATGGTTTAAATTGTCTTCAGAGAAAGAGACAGAGGAAGTAGTAAACTCAAACTGAGCATATCTGCAAGACCAATTGGAAGTGACCTGCCTCTTCTTTGTGTTAGCAAAACCTTGGGTGAACAGAAAAATGACTAAAGTACCATCTGTACAGAGAAAATGGGGGAGAAAGATAGAGGAATAAAATTGGAAGGTGATAATTAAGGAGATGTGAAGAAATCCTATAAATATAGATTCAAAGATGGAAAATTCAGCAAACAAACTTCAATAGTTGGCATTTTTTATTCTCAGTCCAGGTTTCTTTCCATCAGTGGATCTCAGAGCAGTTTACAAATATTAGCTGATGAAATTTGTTCTTCTGCCAAGCTCCCATTGACAAAAATCACATCTGTTAATGTAACCAAGTACTAGAATAGAGTTTAGTCATGAAGATTTGAAAAGCTTTTAACTACTCAGTTTCAAAACACTGCCTCCAAACTTCCCCAAAGTAACTGACCCAGGAAATGAAGGCTTGCAGACAGCTCTTAGGAAGTACAAATTTACTGCGGGGAGTTTGTATCAACTCTGACTGGTACCAATTTCAACACAGCACTTTATTCAAGTTGAAGATAATGGCTAATATCACTTACAGGTGTCTCTAACTACAGAGTTTTGATTTCAGTACACAGAATTTAATACTGACACCTCTACAAAACTGGTTTAGATAGCCTGTGTTAAAGAAAAATAAACAGAATATAGCCTGTAGTGGAATAACCGTATTCTGTGATTATATTATCTTGACACCATTTGCCACCTTTAATACAACCTCTTTTTGCCATGTTCCCATTCTGCCATAAAATAAAATCTATAATATGTAATAATTTAGAATTAATATCTTGATTCCCCAGATCCTTTAATGAATTCAAATGCACCTAGGGAATCTAACCAAAGACATCTGTTCATGAATAGTGAGAATTATTACCAAGTCCTGGTGGAGACGGCAAGATGCCATCTCTTCCTGAAGTACCTCCCAGATGAGAAATCAACTGTCTCCTGGCTGAATATGCTTGTGTCAAGGTTTCACCGTTCTATGTCTCTTGGGGCTACTTACTAACAAGAGCTCCCTTCCAAACTTTTACAACACCCAGAAAGATGGAAGATGAGCTTAGCATGTTTTTGTTGTCCAACTACATATGCATGCTACCTTTATCATATAAAATAATGATGGCCTCCATTAATACTAATTACTACTCCAAAGTTTCACAAATCCCTTTTTAATCATCTTTGGGTTTAACTGATTTACCCTAAACCTCCCTGTCTGCCAAAAAATTAACATTTCATTAGACAAATCATAACCTACTCCCTATTCTCCAAAATCCAACCCCATCTGGAAATATTCTACCTCATCAAATGTCAGACCTGCACAGGCTAATGGAACGCTATTTTTATTTTAAAACCACACATATTTGGGTATACTGAGTATGATAGATATCAATAGTTATAGCTGAAGATCTAGAAATTCCACCACACCCACATCCCTTCCACCATTCACTACACTCCAGAAGATGTCCGGTGCCTTTATCAGTTAACATTTTCCTTTTTTAACGCTTTGCAAATCTTTTTCCCCACTTTCAAGCATCCATCACAGCTTAATTTACCTCCACTGTCAGAAATGTAAACCATCAGCAGCTTGTTATATTGAAGAGGTTAAATGAAACTTTTGACATGACTTGTTTAAAAACCCATCTTTAGCTGATGGCATGTCATCAGCTAGAAAATGTGTAATCAGGAAAGCAGACCTGAAAAGCCTGAAGTCAAAAAATGTAAAGTTCTCTTGGAGGTTTTTCTTTCTCCCCTATTTTTTTTTTTTTTCAATTTAGCAAGTTTGAAAATATATTTTCTATTTTTGGCTTCAAGTGTGGCTATGGTCTGAACAGCAACTGTATAAAAATGGATCCTACCCAAAGGATCTTCTCTGTGTGTGCATTCTGAGAAAAAAATATCCTGTTTCAGAAAATTTCTGGACTAGATCTCTACTTGATTAATCAAGGTACAGAATTTCAACATCAGTTTAAGATCAGTCTATTGCTTTTTCTGCCTTGTATTTTTGTTAGGCACATATAAATAGTACATACTTAGGAACGTATGCCTTAATCTTTCTCTAAATTGTCATTTTATTGTTTTCTTTACATACAAGGTTCTGTTGCACAGGTGTCAGCAATGGTAATACAAGTGGATGGGACAAGTACAACATAGGTTCATGTCTCTCTCCTACATACATAACATTAAATGCCAGTGTAAGGAGTGACTCCTGAAGCTTTCCAGTGCCCACCATATTCACACTCATGCAGACACAGGGATTTTGTCTACATTTTGCCTGAGGTCTTATTACCTAAACATGACATGCCTTAACATCCCAAGCATCTATCTTAGCTCAGTCTCATATATCAGAAATTGAAATAAGCTTCTCTTTACCTTCGGATTTTGGTGCAAACACTAGATCAGGACCACCCAATTCCCTGTCCTACCCCTAGAAAACCATTCTGCCTTCCTCACACTGATACCATACAAGAAGAGAGAATTTATCCAGGGCATCACAAGTCCAGAGAGGTTAATATATCTGTTTCAGCCTTAGTGCACAAAACCCACTTTTTTAGTTCAGCCTACAGTGACTCCCAGTTAAGTACCAAGGACCTCCCTTCAGCCTCCACATCCAGGAATAAACATACCGACTCACAGTTAGAAGATACCAGTTCCACAGGCATCTCCAAAGCTCTCCCTGCAAGTTTGGTAAGCAATCAGTGCTGAATCCCAAAAGATCAATTCCCATTGATTTCCAAACTATAGCTTTATTTGGTTCTTGCAGAACTTTCACCTCCAGCACCTTAATCCTTGACTGATCACCTCCAAATCATCGCTTTACCCATGATGTGCAGTTTAAGGATGTTCAGCCATTGCCTGATGTTGTACACATGTTCTGATACATTTATTGTTTTTCATGCTTTCTGACTCACTATTACCCATAGCACTTACATTCACCACTAAATTATCCCAACCTATTTCATTAAAATATCTCATCACCAGGTGTATTATTCTCCCCTTTTTACCTTCTTTTACTGCACGAGGACTGATTAAATCAGCATGATGGTAGCTAAGTAGTGTTTAGGACTCAGTGTGACCACATCTGATTTGTTCATAAAGGATTTTCCTTTCTCCGGATGTCAGAGGGGTGCAACTTGATGTTCAGTTATTAGTGCTTTTTCTATTTAGCAAATCAACTACTGAAATCATTCCAGATTAGTTTGTTTAATCAAAAGCACCAGATAAAATGAATACAATATTGACAGAAAAAGAACTTTAAGCTGTGCCACTATTAGGTGCTCCAAGGTAATTCTTACAGGTTTTTTTCAACTTGTGGCAAACTTAAGGTAATAATACCTCAATAATAATACCTTAAATGTATATGATAGTTGTTCTCCAGAACTATCCAAAGGCACATTGGTGACTATATATAGTCATTGCTTCACCTACCATCAAACAGTGGCTACCTCAGGGATGGAACAAAATACTTGCTTTAAGCTCTCTGCATCTTTTAATGTGCGATGCAAAGAGAAAATGAAACAGCTGCTCACCCAAAGCTATGGATAAGTACACACAGCGCTGATCTCCAGAAAAATATTCACAGGACAGCACAGCCACATCCTAGTCAGATTCTCAACATCTTGTTACACATCCCGAGTGCCTGGGATTATTCAGCTTTCAACGTATAGAAAGCAATGGTTTTTCTCTTAGTGGAGATGTCTCAACCTGCATTAAATCCATGATACAGCCCAGAGGGTTACACTGCATCCCGTCCTTACAAAGAACGCGTCTTTCCCATCTTGTCAGCCCACAAATTCTTGGCTTCCTGATTTTTTGCAATTCCAGATTTTCTGTGTGTTCAGCTATTTTCATGAAAATTTGCACCAGAATTTGAGCTTTCACCACGTGCTTGTCACTAACTGACTTTCTGATAGAAGTGGGAAATTTTTATCCTGTTTCTAAGTCCCTATTTGCAAAAATACCTCTTTTCTGCATGCAAACAGCAGAATTTGTTGAGTGAGAAGCCTTATTTCTGCATGTGCTCTCTCTCCCGCCCGCCAAAGTCCCTACATGGCTACTCAGTTTCTTGGCTACAGCAGACACCAGCAAGTTAACAACATGTCCCTCTACATTCTTGGCGAGAATCCACAACATATCTGCTGGCCCATTCTCTTGCTTGAGAAATGCTAAATAGCATCGCTGGCATTTACATGTCTCTCATCACTCGCAATGCCATCGGTCCAAACGTTCCTCTTTCCTTCCCATCGCTTACTGAAGCAGCTGTAGCATCCAAGGATCACTGTGCCCCCTGTCCTCATGGTAGTTCAAGCAGCAGGTTTGAATGGGCACCTCTGTCCACAGCCCTTTTTTAGGGCAGAGAACTGCAGAGTGGCTTTTAGTAAGGGGACCACCAGAGATCCACAGTAAAAAAAAATTGGACACAGCATGATTTGCAGCCTTCCTAATGAGTAATCTACAGCAAGGAGCTGCCTCAGCCTCCAAAACTCAACGCACAATACTAAACATTGTTTGTAGGTACAGTGGAAGCATTAATCCTCTAGCAAGATGCAACACGCTCCAAGACGAGGCAAGAAGCATGGAATCAGATGACCCAGCTGCTCCTATCAGGTGCTGGCTATCACTCTGAGAAGGCCCTTGTAAAGTCTCCAGTTTCTTTCATCTTCCCTCAACCAAAAGGTCTTGCTGAGTTAACCACAACCTATCTTGGATGCACACAACCAAAGCAGTTGGTTATACTTGGCCATAACCAGAGAATAACACAGTCAAAACATCACTACCCACCATCAAGGCTCACGCAATTAGATGACTGCAAGAACATTACAACAGTGGGAAAGAACTGCATAGCTCTTGTACCTGTTCAAACAAATCCTCTGTGGGATTTTTATGAATGGTTTGGCAAAGCAGAGCCCTAAGCATGTACATAGCACCCTTTGGAGTCACTGCTCAACAATGATCTTCATGCTCTGTATTCAGCTGAGGCCGTGAGGTGGCACCAGACATGGGTGGCATTCGGTCCCTCAGAGATGCTAAAAACACTCCAGGGCACCTGACTGGTGCTCCGTGAGCTAAGAGCTTCAAGTGTCACTGGAGGACCAGTGCTTCCTCCTAACAGAGCAAGACCTATGCGATTAACTCTTACAGGAAGGCTGCATTGTGCTGGGAGGTAATTTTGCACTGGCATTGATTTGAGGTGCAATTTGAAATTCATGACAATCTATGTAAATGCGCTTGTGACACTGAAGAGACACACAGTGCGGATTATGCGTGACATCTTAAGAGCACACAGACTTTTTCATAAATACTCATACATCTGCCTTTTAGACATCCTGGACGTACTCCGCTCTCAGGTTACATCCATCACATTCAAAATAACTCCCATGATTATATCAATACAAAAGAATTTAGTTTGGTCTCTAATGCTATCTGCAGATTTAATAAGGTTCTCCATGTAAAAGTAACGGAGGATAAGGAATTTAAGGGTCACAGGTACTGATCATCCATCTTTCATATTAGGAAATATGAGAAGAAACAGCGAGGAGAGGAGAAGAAAGGTTGGAGAAAGAAGGGAGGGAGTGGCAGCCCATCCTCTTTCCAGTACTGCTTTCCTTATTCTTTCTTCTGTATTGTTGATAAGGATGCTTGACCACAAGTGTCATTGATAAGATCGCTCGACCACAGACAAGACAGTGATAATATTCTGGTTTGTTTTGTTTTTTTTTTCCTCAAATTTACATTTATTCCCTAACTCCATAAGGCCGTCTAAGTGCCAAAAAAACATTAAGAGTTATGGATAGATGCTGACATCAGATATCAGACAGTTTGCTGACACCATGGATAACCTTAAAGGGGTTAAATCCTAAGCAAGTTACAGAAAGGCTTTTTAAATATGACTAATGTACTTTTGCTAGAGACTGTTAAAAATAAAACCTTAAAAAGAAGAAAAACACGTATTCATTTTACACGACAGACACTATTATTTCTATATACTTCAGATTCATTTGCAAGTTAAGAAAACTGTGATTGAAAAAAATGTTAGCAATCACATTTACAAGCAGAAATTCTACAGAGTTGAATCATAAACTGCCCTCTTGCCTCAGCTACATTACGCTCCAGAGTTAAATCTATTCTTGAGCTTCTTCTTCACCTCATTTAGCAGTGGGTATATCTTTTGGATTAATTAGAGCAATCCCCTCATTCAATAATAGTCAATTGTTTTCTGTTCAACCATTATGCATAATTGTTTTCTTTGATCCATACAAATGCTGGCTATTTTTCATGCTTAATTAACCGCGCCCCCCCCCTCCCCACCCCCCACGGCCCCCCCGCAGGGTCGGATCCGGATCAGTACCGCTCTGTACCGAGCGGCGGTGCCGGCAGAGGGCAGCCAAGCAAGAGTAATCCCGGCCGGGGAGCGAGATGCTCACCGCAGATATTTGCCTGATCAAACAATTGTCCTCGCAAACTATTTTTTTATTATTCTATATTTCTTCCCTCTTTTCCCTCCTCCCTTCTTCCTGAGGAGCGTCTCCTTGGCAGGCCGGCTCACTACACCTGAACAGGAGGCACTGCGTTTCTGAGATAAGTGATAGGATATTTAAGAGACACGTATGCGAGGAGGAAAAAAAAAGAAGAAAAAAACCCAAAACAAACAGTAAAGACCACAAATCAACGGCAACCCGTGTTTGCACAAGCTTCCAGTCTTACCATGTGATCTAGTTCTAATAAATGGTGGAAATAAGGTCATGCTCTTTATCTCCAAATTATAACTGCAAACAAAGCAAGGGGGAATGTATTTATTGCAGTGGAAGACCTTCTGGTTTAATCCTCATGGGAAGAGGAAGAGCTAAGACCCTTGAAAGCACTCACCCACGAGGACTGATGCTTCTAGGACTAGAACATTATGCATGTTTCCATGTGTATTTATACACACGAACAAATCTGTAAAACTACATACACATGTACAAAGAATCTTTATCCTACTAAACAGAAATTTCCAATTACTTAATCTGTGCATGTTTATATATGCTTGTATTTTTATGTTATTCCAGGGAAATAAACTATCTTAAAATCAGATTTCAGCCATCAGAAGTGAATGCCATATGTACAACAGCAAGACAACACTGAAGTATCATCTTAGAGAATAGAAAACAAAAGAAAAGCAGAAGTTAGAGATCAAACTGCAAAGCTCTCTAAACTGCTGTGGTTGATAAGCAGAGTTCAGGTATGTCTATCATCCAAACTGTTTACTTTGAGGTACTGCCTGCTGTTTAAGTATCTTACTCCTCAATACAGAACTAAGATTATATACACACATACTGGCTTGAGCAACCTTATTCTCTGATTAACACTGCTCAGCTTGACCAAAATGACTGCTTGAGATGTCAGAGCTCACCCCCTCCTCCCACCCCATCACAGTGGGATCTATCTGCTCTACAGGTGTGGGTCCTCCCCTGCTTGAGCACCCAGTGCTGTCCACTCCACTGCTCCCCTCCAGCACCTTCAGAGGCAGAGAAGGATAGCACATTACCACAACCATGGCCTTGCTCTCACAATACCACCAAGTTATTCCGTATTGCATTCAGTTTTGTAGGGGAATTCTGCTGACTCCAAGATTACTTCACAGGTCTGTGCTGCTGACACTAGATCCACCTCTCTATATCAACGCTTAGAGGATGGTTGCTTTCTTTTCTCCTTTCTGCAGAATCCTCTGTGTAGCAGACAAAGCTACTGACTAAAGAATGTTTCTACAGCAGTGGAAATAATCAGTGCAAGGCTAGTTTTTAAAACCTGCTCCTAAAGTGCTTGGAACATTAAACAATTATTTATGAACACTTGAAACATTAGCTGTTCCACTTGAAACCATTGGCAGGGCTTTAATAACAGCTCAAGCAATGCTCTGGAAGCAACACCAAGGTCTCTCACTAGTCACAAACCCTTTATTTCATTTTTAAAGTTGCTGTGCACCAAAATTAAAAGGTTTATCACTGTGATTAAAACAAAATCTCATCACCAATATGAGCATCTATTCCCTTCAATGCTCCACTGAGACATTCCCTCACTCTGACTATTAGGCGTGGCTTTGCTTTCACTCAGCTTCTTTCTAAAATGAGTTATTCCTGCAGAAATCTCAAGTGTGGCGCTGCCTGCCCTCTCTCCCAGGACTTGGGCGGATTTTCACATCAAGGAGGCCAATTGACACCAGGTTAAATAGATTTCCTAATCAGGACTGCAAGTACTTTGATAATGCAAGTACCCTAAACTTGTTTTATTTATTGAAAATAAAAATCTTTTTCATAGGAAAGGGGAATTCAATGACATATTGCTCAATGACAAGGAAGACTGCATTTACTCAAGCTTGTTCTTTTTTTTTCCCAGCAATTCTCCTTTCCCAGGGAGATCCAGAAGGGTTCATTTTTATTGTTACTGACATGAGGACTCCCCCATCCTAAAGAGGAAACCCACCACAAAGGATGCAACAAAAGCATATAGTCCTGTTCCAGGGATGGTATGTTTGAAGAGATGGGAAAGAAAGAGGCTCAACCAATTACAGTGCAGAAAGCATGGTGCAGAGAGGCTGAGAATCAGGTATGAAGATGGGTGTCTGTCTGCTGGAAGGGAAACTGGTTCCTTCCCCAATCTTGCTCTGGTACTTCCATCAAAATGAAATCCTAAATCCAGCCCTTACAATATCCAGCAGCCTAAATTTGCCCTCCACAAAGACCTGAGGAAGGAGAGGTTTCACAGCCCTTGTATCAATCTAACAGGCTTTCAATTACACATCTTTTAACTAGCATATTGAAAAGCTCTCACCCTACTCCTGGTTTAGCAAAGCACACCCAGGCTGCACAGCTACTGAGCAGGGGACATATGCCACTCTTCCCCCTGTGGTTATGTCAGGGTCCATTAGTAGGTTTCCTTTTATACTATTACATTTTTTCTCCTTGAATTAGGACAGAGGAAAGCAGAGCAGAGAAAGATTTCCCACCTTGACTTGCTGGTGGCCCCACAGTGAGAGAGCCAAGCAGTGGTCACTCAGCCACGTGTGCTGCAAACAAGGCTAACAGAAAAGGTCATGTTCAGCTGTGTCTATGGAAAAGCAGGCAGCATGGTGTTCAGAAATAACCGAGGCAGAAAAAGCATAAAGAATCTGAAAGACATGAATGCCTGAGGAAATGCAGATTTTGGGGAATCTGTGAGTAAACAGGCATATGACTGACTGAGCCAAAATATATACAGGATTTCACAATATTGAAATCATGTATCTTTGTGTTCTTAAAAATAAATTAAAACTATACCAAGACTTGCACATGGGGAGCTGACGCACGCTGGGTGCTACTCATCCTGCAGCCCCTTCTCAGGCAGCCCCCAGGAAGCTTACTCACAGCCACCAGCAGGAGCAGAGGTAAGCCAGCTGTGAGCTTCAAGCTCCTGCATGAAGAGCTCTAGGAGCTCTGGGGAAATCACACAACAAAACACGCATTATCTGTCGTGGACCCCATGCCCTCTTTTTAAGATGGCTGTTAACTTGCAAGAGTTACAGTGGCAGAGGAGTGTAAAAATGATTTGATCATACTCGGTGATATTGCTAAGAGCAACAGGGAAAGACACATTTGAAAAAGTGGCTTGCAGTCATTTATATACCTCCTTCCACACGTTAACCATTTTTACTTGCAATAACCACGCATCAGTGCTCTTGCTGCATTATCTTATAACTCCTTTTCTTCTTTATGGTCCTTTGTGGACACATTTTCACCTGCTTAAGTCTCTACATATCTAGTAGAAAAAGAATGTGAGATACATACACTCACTCTGTCCTAAATTATAAATATATTAGGGACATACAAATGTCACCACAACCCTCAAATGTGGCTTCACTGGCTCCTATTACAGAAGGACATAGAGTTTTGATAGAAGCACACCAGACAGAACCTGAGAAGGTTTCTAGGCCTGGTGGTCTTCTTTCAGCCAGGTAATTTGTAATTCCAAATTTGTTGATCTTATTAAAAGAGCAGTTTGTTCATTTATAACTGTTCGTTGCTATGTTAGCTTTCCCTGGAGAGGTATAAAGCCTGCTTTGCTCCCACTGGCAGCTCTGGAGTTGAAACTCTGGACTTACAAGGCTGCCAAAAGCCACGTAAAATGAATCAAACTTCACCAGAATAAAGATTGGTCATGTAGATATACACCCATGTTTTTATGAGCCATGAATCAACAAAGACAAGCAGATGTTTGTGTTTCATCTTCTTTTCTGGTTTAAGTCAATTCACTCTTTTCCTCTGAACTCCTCTATCATCTCTTGAATGTGTTGGTCTCAACTCATTTTGCCCTTGCCTGGCATAATTAAAGAGATAACAGAAGTCATTGCAACACCTCTTAGACTGGAGATGTTGGCCTCAATCCTTGTGAAATTCCTTACTCCAGCTTTTTGGACGGAAAAAGGAAGATTGATAAACCTGAAATAGGCTCAGGCTGAAAAGGCAGCTTACAGCTCTTTTAGGACTCTTCTCAGGTGCCTCTAAGCTACCCAGCACATAGATCTTACACAAGGCACTTCTGAGCTGAAGGATGCTCCTTTCAGGATGGCAAGCAACGTACAGTGACACAGTGGTTTTTCATGAGCTCTCTAGAGTGGTGGTAGTCACATCTACTAACACTGCGTAGAAACACTGATTCAAATTTTAGCAGGATTTTGGGGAAACGTTGCAACAAGAGGCTGAACACTTTTCCTGTATGCTTTCTGATGCAGTTCTTCCAAGTGGATGAAGTAGGGAAATCATTACACCTATCAGCAGTCCACTAAGGACAGAGAGATCTATGCAGATGTGTCAGAAAACGTCACGTAAAGTGCTTGCAGAGCAGTCAGAACTTCCTTCTGCCTATTGTGCATTGCATGTCCATAAGGACTGCCTCCTGCAGGAGGTTTGCCTAAAGGGATGGACTGAAAACGCGTGAGTGGCTGCACAGCAAATTTCATTTGTAGACCAGAAATACCAGAAGGCTTTGCAATTCAAAATGTTAACACAGAAGCACAGAGAACTTATTATCTAGGACTGAAGGTACATAGAAAGTAAGAAGAATAAAACATATTTGGGGTGAGGAAATACAGAACAAATTAAAATTAACCTAACCTAGTTTGGGACACTGAATTCTAGCTATGGTTCTTTCCCAGTGATTGAGTTGTAACTCACAGGTTCATTATGAAGAAGGCAAGATCACCATCTTACTGTGTATGCTGCTGCTATTTTGATTTCTCAAGCATACGAAGTAGCTGGATTTCCAGTTATGAAACACACATTTGACTCTTGAGAATGCTAGAGGCTGAATAAAGGTTAAAAACTCAGGAATAATATTGTTCCTGCAACTTTTGCAGAAATCTTTGAGAGATGAATTTAGCAATATGTGGCTTTTAATGGTGTTACATTAAACAGCAGGATTTCCATATGGCGTGAATCTGCTGAATTGTATTGAAGATGGGGATTTTGTTCCAAATTTCTATGGCATTCTGTGATTGTGTCATTAGATACTTGCAAGCCTTTGCTACAATGAAGAGTACAGAATGTGCCAAGTAAAACAATCTTGAGCATGCCTTCCAAGGGAAAATACTGAGGCTAAGACTTAAAATTTCCTAGCCCCATTTTCTTTGTAAAACAGTGAGTTCAATTTGCTATAAGAGGGTTAAATGGAAATGTGTCATTTTCATAATAATAATGTGTTTTATATTGAAATTTGTTCTTTGCGTCTTCTCTTTTCAGTATAAGTGTTGGTGTGTATGAGTGATATGAGGATAAGTTTGTGAGGGCAATTACCCATTATTGTTGAGTAGCTGAGTAGTCCCCTGAGCAAACTCATGCATAATTTGTTTGTTCATAAGATACTGTAGAGCTGAGGCTGCAGTATCTTCTATGCCCCAGCTTATGGGAAAATGGAAGCTTTTTCCCACTACTCTGCATTTCTTACCCTATTGTTTGAACTCTGATCATCCTTCTTGCCCTTCTATTATGGGCACCTTCACTGAATAGGAATCGCATATCAAGTGGGTGAAGGTCAGAAATACATCATATAAAAGGGGAAACAGTGAATTCATTTTACAAGATTCATTATGATAATAATGTCCAAATACATTATTAGCAGCATTAAAGAAATCCTTTTCTAATTTATTTTTGTGCCTCTTCCTATCTGCATATCCTTGTTATCTAGGAGAAACAGCGTGGTCTGCTAAGTTGGGGTTACATACGTGTGGTGGTCTTGGGAAAGTCAGAACTGTTTTGAGATACAATTTCAGCATTAAATAATTTCCCATTTTTAAAAATCTCTAATCTTTCCCTACATGGTTTCCTCCCCTTACAGCTCTCTTTTCCCTTATCTGTAAGAGGACTTGCCCTTTTCCTCAGGTAGCAGCATCCCTATTACCACTTCCCTCGACCCAACACAAGAGCAATCATTTCTTTCTTTACCAATCAGCTCTTCTGCAGCTTCACCCTGAAGAAGCCCCAAAATTTAAACTGTTGTTGTTTGCAGCCCTTCTCCTCCAAAGACCTGCATGTTTAACACTGTACTAAATGGGCAATGCATTTTGTTATTAAAATTACTGCAATGGGAATGTGAGCAGTTCAACATGATCCAAAAGCACCAAGACAGGTGAATAACTAGATTTTTAACGATTCCCACAGACAACATCTCTTTACTTTCAAGCCAAGATAGGTCTATGTTGTATTGCAAAGAGAGGCAGACTGATACCTGCATCAGGAGATGCTACTGTCTCCATCAAGAAATCACTTTCTTGTATGAATATTACTGTTAGTCAGTAAGCAATTGGTTTTCCCAAAAGTTTCACATATTTTTCATCAACAGTAAGTCAGAAATTAGAGGCACCACCAGAAATAGTAACAGCCACATAATAACATGCCTGCTTGACCTAGCTGCCCAGAGAAGTTGTAGATACTCCATCCCTGGAGCTGTTCAAAGCCAGGCTGGATGTGTCCCTAAGCAGCCTGATTTGGTGGTTATCAACCCTGCCCTTGGAAGAGATGTTAGAACTAGATGATCTTTAAAGTCCCTTCCAAACCAAGACACTCCGCAATTATATGATAAAAGGAGAGAGAGAGAAACCAAAGTGCCTCAACTCTATTATCATCCACTTCCTGTAACTTCTGGAAATACACTAAAAGATCTTCATTCTGGCTCCACAGAAGTTAAATTCTCTAAAAAATTCCAACAAGGCACTTTTGAACTCTCTTTTGTCTGTAAAGTTTCAGAATAAATACATTAGGGTTTCAGGCTGATTCAAATGACAAAGCCAGTTATTAACTTTGGTACAAACTTCAGATGAGCCCTCCAAGATGTTATGACACCTTCCTTCACACGTGGAACTCTGCCACCAGTGCTTTTATCTCCTCTTTCACTCTGGCTGATGTCATTAGTATCAGAAATGCCGTTTGGATAAAAAGAGGAAATGGAGATGTAGCTAATCTCTTAAGAGGTGGGACCATTAATCCTGACAGAGGAATACTTGGATCCGAAGGAAGTAGACACTCTCAAGTGGTAACTGTCTCCAAAACCAACACCATCCCTGCAGTGCACTCAGGTGAGAGGTAAAAGCACCATCTTTGAGGGAAAGAGAAACCCATATCCTGGGAATACATGACACACCTAGTCCTGGTGTAAGAGCAGCCTATGCAGAGGCTTTTGAACACCTTAAACATGGAGGGAACTGGTTAAGAAGAGACTATAAGGTTTAAAAATATGATATATTTTATTTGAAGGGAGAGAAATAATGCAGGCACTGCCCCCTCAGGTGTTGTACTGAGAGACTGATAATGTGTGATTAAGGCAAGGTGGCATGTGTTCCAGAGGGCTCTGGGCAATCCTTATGTTTGGTCCAAAGAGGAACTGAGCTGCTCATGAAGAACTGGCTTCTATTTGAAGTCTGCTTCACCAGCTGAAGACAAGCAGCCAACTTCAAAAGTGAACTTAACCATGGACTGAACAAATATTTGTATGATACGTTTGTTACTCCATTGAGATAACAAGGAAGCAGGAAGGCAGTGGGACAAACAGGTCAAACTGGTAGAAAACAAGCTTTAAATGGATGATAAGGTACTGCAGAGATTGACAGTTTTGCTTAGCATCCCCTTACAGATGAGGACAATAAAGGATTTACCCTGCTCTCTCATTGTGCAAATGGAAGGAGGAGGAGGAAACAACCCTGTATTTTCAGAGGCCCTAGCTGGTCATTGGCACTTGCAGTACCATTTCATAGCACTAAATCACTATTACTTACTATGATATTTTATTGTATTTTCGTGTATTAGTGTATAATTATTACAGCAAATCACAAAGAGTGAAAGGAAGAATGCTCCAAATGGAATGCCAGGAACACTTGCTAATGGGAAAGGGGAAAATAAAAACATTTAAAGAACCATACAATGGTTTTAGTTGGAAAGAACCTTTAAGATTATCTATTTTCAGCCTCACTTCTAAAGGCAATGGAACAAACTGCTCAAAGCTCCATCCAGTCTGAATTACTCCATACCAAGTCATCTGTAAATACCAGAAATTTCTTTGCTACAGATATCTAAGCTAAACAGCAACAGAAACACCTGACATACAGGTACTATATCTGAAAACTTAAAAGTAGTTCTTGATGTTCAAGACAGTTCAGCAAAGAACTCATAAGAGCAGAGACGACACTGGGGAATCACTTGGAAAATATGACTTGCAGTTAAGCCCTTGATCAATCAGTGTAGTGAAAGGAGCGGTATCACTCTTCGGAAGTTAATTAGACACTAAGAGTAATACTCTAGAAAGCTTTGAGAGCAGATTGTGTAAAGACAGCTCCCCATATAAATCATTACTATACCTCAACTCTGAATATCCATTAATTATTAAAGCTTTCTAGGCAAGCTAAGCAGATATTCTAAGATGCATATTTCAGAAATTTCCACATGTTAAAAATTAAGTACTGTCAAACAAGCTGGGCTAGGCAGTGAGAGGGATCCTTCAGAGGCCTCAGTGCAATGTTCTCCTGTCACTCACCACTGCCAGCAGATGCGTCAGGCCCAGGCCCCAACCACGTCACTGTGCGCATCACTGCCCTATCCCACAGGGTGTTTTGGCTTCTTTTCCACGTTTTTAGGGCAGACCTGGAGACACAAACTCTCCTGGCATTCTCTCAAGTCAAGAGAAGTCAGACTTCACTGACCCTTTGCTTTGTTTTGCAGTTTAATTAGAAGCAGAAGTCAACTAAAATGGTCTCGTTTGGGATGACTGCACTAAGCCCCCTCTACGTCCAACTTCCCAATAAACTATTGGGAGCAGAAGTCTTCTTGCTGTCTTTAATTAGATTAATTATTTTCAGTATTTTCAGCTAATACTAAGAAAAAAGTGCAGTTTCAAAGACTGAGAGAGATAGGCATCAAGTGCCAAAGGTAGATATTTCTCATATTCCTGCAGCAGAGCAAAACTAAGAGGAAATCAAGGGACCTCATTTAGACATAGCAAAAAAACACAAGATCATGGTCCTTCTGTTCTGCAGGTCATTTTTTTTAATATTAAATACAGGAGTTATCTTTATTTTTGAATAATACATAGGCATGTTATTTTGCTGGAACAGACAACAGAAAAAAATGTCAGCTATGAAAACGTTCAAAAGAATGGAAGAGAATAGCAGGCTTTAGATTTGCATGCAAAGTTTTTCATGTGTGAAATGTACCCAAATAAAGTGTTTCAATTTTCAATTATTCAAATCAAGATACTGCAATGTTTTTGGACACTCAAGACTTTGAGCTGTTTATTTATTCATTTTCTTTCTTTGCTGCTTTTGTCCCCTGAGAAACCTAACAACTGAAATATAGTAACAGTGAGGAATATTTACTAGAGAAAACAAGCACTTTACAGGATTACAAAATTCCAGGTTCTCAAGAAGAAAAAACAACAGGTATTTAAACAAAAGCTGGTGTACAACTTTCTGGTGCTCCAAATAAAAGAAATTTCTGGTATTAAGAAGAAGACTAAGCATACTCAAGTAAGACTGTGCTTTTCATCTAAACTACACTGCAAAGAGGCCTTTCCAGATGCACACAATGAGGAGGAATAGTACCTCACAATTAAACAAAGGTAAAGATCGAGAGATGACCACTCTCCCAAAAGGGTTGGAGGTGATAAGATAGTTCAAAAAACCCAGGTAGATTAAAAGACTGATGCTTCCAAGTGTGAAACATGCAGAACAAGATGGACACTGCTTGTTAATCAAGGGGAAGGACCAGGATAACATCGTAGAGAAGTCAGAGTTGAGAATTTAAGTAGGACTGGTGCAAAAAATGAGAAGTCTATAGCAGTAGATAGATAGTTATGTGGTCAGAGAAATACTACTCAAGGTGAAAACCACATCAAAATACACCAAAAGGAACACGTATGTGGGGCCATGAGTAAAGGCTGGGCTCCTTAGGCTGCTCTTGCAAGGCAGAGACAGCAGAGGGTGTTGTCCTAACAGGGCAGAGGTTCTCCCTTCCGGGGGGGGGGGTCCCACAGCTAAGCAATTGTCCTCAGTTGAAATTTCATTCTAATTTGGCAGATTTTTCACACTGGCCGGCCACCTTTCCTCCCTCCCCCCCATCCTTCACATTTTCATCAAATATGCACAGTGCCTGGGAAGTTCTGCAAAAACCTTTCCCTATGCTTTCTGTGATAAGAGAAACCATCTTGCACAAATCCTTGCCTAAACCCAAGATACTAAACTGAACTAAAAATTAGTAGCTTCAATTATATGATCACCTAGTATGTTAATGAATGAGGGAGCAGAAATAAGGTTGCCTGAGCAACCTAGTTCTGGCATTACTTAACATGAGAGAACTTGAGTAAGCAATGGGTACAATTTTCTTTTAATATCAAATGGGTTTCTTAACCAGATCTAGAGAGCCCCCTGCCATCACATGCGTTTAGGATACAAGCATATGTATCTCCTCTCCATTACATCAATAGATTTTGAAAGAATCTGATGTTGCCCATGGTGCAAAGCAGCACATCCAAAGCGCTGCTTGATCTTGCACCAGGGCAAGTCATCCCCCAGAGTAATCCTATTGCACAGTTCTCCTCTGGTCTAGCTCTTCTCTGGTTTTTCTCACCAACAAACCTCAATGAGCACTGAAGCAGTCTTGGCCTATGGCATATGAGCTGAAACTCCACAACAAATTTTAGTCACTTTTGTCTCACAGTCTCGTGCTATTAGAATTGATGGCAATTTATTATTTAATGTTCAGGTCTAGGCTGATTGCAGATATAATTTTCCTCTATTCTCAGCTGCATGCTTTCTATATATAGCACTACTAGTTTTTTTTTATTTCCCTTATAGCATCTTTGACAAATGCTTTTCTAGTTCAGGAAAGAGAGAAGTACACTTTTGAAAACAAAACAGGAACACCTGTGACACACCTTCCCCACTCTCCTCAGCTTGTTACTATTGGAAAGAATTTGATGCTTAAATATCAGTGAATACATACAAATATCTTTAATCCTTACAATTGTTTTTGAAGTATCATGCTACATCAAATCAGACAATTCTCCTCTTTCATCTACACTCCAGAGAACTGCACTTTGGTTTCCTGAAATTCTATGGCATTTGAAAAGAAACGTTCCTAGTTTAGAATGATAGCGCTCCAAACTGTTCTTGTTTTTTCCATTACTATTTGGTTGTATTGGTATTCTGTTCCAATTAGCCTCTGTTAATGCTTCAAAGCCCTCTCTTATCTGTAGATAACATCAAAGATGAGAGCATCCAGTTTTAAATTTGGTTTGTAGTTATTTTAAAGATACAAAGGCATCATTTGTGAATAGCTGATCAAATACAAAAAAATACTTTTTTGTTTTGGTTCCAAAAGGGTTAGAAAACTACTTTTCATTTTGAAGCTCGATTTCATTTAGACATCAGGCCTCATTTTCAGGGTGCTGCACTCCCAGAGTGCGTGTTGACTTCACTTATGGTTGTATGTGCTCAGACAGAGAGCAGATTTCCTCTTCCACAAGGCTTTGAGCCTCCTCAGTTTTTCTCATTCCACTTGTTTAAATCACAGGCAATACAAAGCATCTTACAGACATGATAGCAAAAAAGATTCCAAATAACTCCCATAACCACCGAGCTACCACTTCCATTAGACAGTGAGTTTTCCTTTAGACAGCGAAACATCTCTCCTTCTGGGACTGTTTACCCTAGATAGAAATGAATATAATCATTCGAAAGGAGCTTGAACTGAGGTTTCTTCTACCCCAGAAAGACCCTTACTATTCACAACATTGTTGTTTTCTCTCTACTGCTGTCTTCTCTCTGGCCTAACGAAGATTTAAACAAACAAACAGAACAGAAAAAACTAATTGCATCAGCTGAAGAAGTTCCCCTGATGTCTTTCAGAAGTAAGCTAGCTGTTTAATTTAGCCTTTCTGATAAGAGTAATTTTAACAAAAAAAAAAGTCCTTCCCATCTGTACTCGGTAGCTCCGAGAAGCTGACCACATTTCGATACTGTTGGGAAGAGGCTTACATAAAGCCTGAAAGGAAAACACTCAAGTCAGTTTTCTGTCTGAGAAGCACAGTGCTTTCACTGACATCTCATCTGGGATAGTACTGTTTAGGGAGGCGCTCTCAAGCTTTGCTTGTCAGCTGTAAGTGCTTGGATTCCTCCTCATTACAAATATTTGCCACTGACTTTTTGCATATGATGGTTCACTCACCAAATCGCTGTGGTGCCTAACTGGCTTATGATAAGGTTGGTGTGAGCTCACTGTCAGCAATCCCATTAAGCACTGCAATTGCCACCAAAAAGTATAACCCAAGGTGGTCACATTCTAGTCTCCCTTACACCAGTGTACACTAAGACAAGGCAGTAATTACAATATTCCATTTATTTTCTATGTTATCTGATCCAGTCTTTCCTAATTTTTGCTGTAGTGCTCAAAACGTAAGGCCCAGAAAGGCCTGCTGCAACATACCTCCCTTCTCCCGTAGGAGCTAAGGGACCAGTATTACCACCTTTCTTACAAAAAATATTAAAACCAAGCCACTGTCCACTCAGACACGGCCATTTAAGTGCACACCAGTGCAGAGCCATCTGTAAAGCCAGCATGCACACAGGTAATAGGGAATCAAAAAATCAAACAGCACAGGAGAATTTTGTGCTTGCAGACAGGGTTCACACAGGTTCACAAAGGTTCACATACCTCACATTAGAATTAACAGCATAAAACCTAGGCCTTCAGTTTAACTGCAGAGTTTACATCTGTTAGGAGGTAAAGCACCCAAAGCACATTGGAGCATCCATAGCTCCTTTTCAGCTTGGATGGGATTTCTTGGCTCTGAGGTTATAATCTGGACCTTCTCTACGCCTCTTCTACCCTAGCACCCCAAAGTTCTCTCCACTTAATTTCACACCTGACCTCCGTCTGCTTCATCACATCTTAAAGCTCAGTCCCTCCTGACCTCTAGAAAGAAAAAAACTATAAGCAGGCTGCCTTCACACTTTGCATGCCCACTTCAGGGCATGAAGTGATTTTGTTGATATGCAGTACCTCCTTTTCTTTCCTGCTCAGTCCGAAGTGTTTCTAATCCTACTGGCTTATGCTTCCTCTACATTACTAACTATACTAACCTGTTCACTAACTTGTCTTTGCCATCCTTTTCACAGTTTTATTTCTTCCTTCCATCTAAACACACTTCCATTCACCAGTTTAGAAAGGTATAGAGCGGCAAAGTGAAATAATGCCCCATGTCTCCCTCTTGCAGGGCACTGAGTTATTGAAAAATTATCCAGTGTCTATTAGACAGAGAGATAGGGACTAAAGTCTGTCTTTGTACTGCTCGGCGCCTCTGCAGCATGTAGATCATTTGTCAGGGCCAGTATGAGGTAATCTATATAAACAGGCTGCTTTGCATTTGAAGTACTCACAGGACGTGATGGTTCGGCTAAAAAACCATGCATTTTACATGTAACCACCAGGATAATTTGGCTGTAAACCATGTTCCCACAACTTAATATTCTACCTACAGATGCATGATCAAGAAGAGATTCCTTAACTTTGACAGGGCACATCACATTATACTTACTTTATTATTGGAAATGATCACCCCAGGGTGTAGAAGGGAGCAAAGGCTGTTTCATCACACGTTTTTTTCCCCCACATTTACTACGGGATAGGGTATTCCAAAGCTACAGAGCGCCACTTGCCAGTGGACAAGTGCTTACATATTACCTGGGCTACACAAAAGAGAAGTAACTGCTTAATTTTCTATTAGGAGGTAAAAATTTCATGTGATTCTATCTCCTGGAAACAAAACTTCAAGGCACACAGTTAAAGTTCCCACCTAAAAAGCCCCATTTGTTAGTGAAAGATAACTTTGGTCTCATGGATATAACCAAAGTCTCTCCCAGCTATAGGTACACATACTCCTTTAGACTCAAACAGTATCTTATTCTGGACTCCTGCCTAACACTGTGCACACAAGAAAACCTTGTAGGTTCTGATCACATCTAGGATCAACAGTGACATTTATCCCTCTGTTTTGATGGTTATTACAAGCTATTAAAGTTTCCTGTTTTCCATCTCTACAAAGACTTGAATGCACACCTAGTTGAGCAGACCAGAAAAATATTCAGTCCAGTCTCAATGAGCACTTGATACAGTACATTTATCTAGCAATTGATTGATATTTTATCTATTTTTGCATTATGCTTCAACAAAAAATAGAAAACAAAACCTCCATGTAAATGCCTTATTTCAAAATATAAAAGGAAAAGGTTCTAGTGATGGCCCATAGCTATTTAATGGCTATAAAGTAAAACCTATAAAATAAAAGTGAAATGAATAATCAAACCATAAACTCCATAAACTAAAGTTTGGCACTAGAATGGGTTGTGGTTTTAAAAGTTCAATTATGGCTTTAATAGAAACAAGTTTACTGAATATTTTAATGACCTGCTTGCATAACATTTATTTCATTCCTCCTTTTCAAAGTCCAGCACTACTCAGAACGCAAACATAATGGTATAATGGCAACGGGACCAGCACGATGAGAAGATGTTAAAGAAAGAAAAAAATTGAAGGCTCACCTGTCTCTGAAGATCAAAGCTCACAAGAAGAAACTCCACAAAAGAGGGACCTCTAACGAAAGACCCTTCCTCAGTGGCAGTCAGCCCTTAAATGAGGTCTAAGGGGGGGCTCCAACCCTTCCAGTCACACAGGTGAATTGCCTTCACCTGTGCTCCCAGGGCTGACTTCATCTTTTCTCCAAGTGCTTAATCAGTGGTTCAGGCTCTGACTCAGCAATTGCCACACAGCAAGGCAAGCCCTCCTTTCTTCTAAATGCTTTAAGATTGATTAGGAAATAGAAATATTGATATGTTTATCTGAAATAATTAAATGAGTCCAAAAAATAAATAAATAGTACACAGGAACATGCCTCAGTAGAAAAATAGAGTTGATTGAGATTAAGAAATAATGCATTACATCTTTCTGGAGTAGAAACTCTAAGACCCGTAGTTGAATGTCAGTGGTGGATAATACTCCAAGGTTCAGGTCAGGTAACTTCTGAAGGTTTTCATGTTACCAGCAGATAAAGGGATCCTACAGGCACCACGTTTGGGAATGGCAGATGGATAGGTCATTTTAGAACAGGGACCTGCGTTATCCTTGCCGAAGAGCAAATTTAAAGCCAGGTTTGCATTTGGTAGATTTTGTCATATCAGTATTGTTGTGTTTTCTGAAAGATGTTTAGCAGTTGACCATCAGCAGCTTCCAGCAGTGCTGGTTTATTGGACTCCTGGAGGCTGGCTGGACTCAGTTCTAGTTCCTGCTGGTTTCAAGGAGACCTCAAATCAGCAAAAAGCCTCAAAGCTGAGACTCTAGGAGTTGTGATTTCAAAGAACAGCGGCCCTCATGGCTGTGGTTTTGGAGGTGATTTTCTTGTCTCTTTCACTTTGTTTGGGAGACATCAGGATACTGACAAACCTCTAGAAAAACACGATGATGTTGAGAGAATGCACAAAGTGAATTTTCTCTCGTTTGCTTTCAAAACTATCTACATCTTCATTTTAAACGATGTTTCTTAAGTGGCTGTTAACATCAGGTCCGAGTTGCAATCAGATAGGTCTTGGCTGTACCACATGGAGACCAGTTGATTTTATTAGGGCTGAACAAGAGCTCTGTAGCCTGTCCTACCAAATCCAGCTGAAGAATCAGCACCACTGATTAATTTGAAGTATTACAGGTGCAACAACTTTGAAAAAATAAGTAAGTGTTTCTGTGAGAAACAGAGGAACAGCAATTGAAAGTAGATGACTCTCAAAGCTGCATCCAAAGGGAATGGAACAAAGATCTTAAAATATTACCCCTAGATGCTTTCCCCCTGTGCTTGCAATTATTCCCAAAGTATCCTGCTTAAAATAGGTTTTCAAACCATGCAAGACTAATCATTGCAATTTGGAGATGTAAGTAGGCACTTACCATGCAATTCACAATTAGCTAAAGATGGTAGAAGAATCTCAGGCACATTGGCACAGGAGATTTAAAGAAAAAGAAAAAAAAAACCACCATTTTTTCTTGCAAGAATGACATGTGATGGGAGAGTAGAGGAAAATAATTGTCATAACAAAGGAAATATGTTATTATTTATTGGCCACACTTAAGCACTGAGATCTTGGATTACAGTATCTGGTGACAAACACTACTTGAAATTTTATAAATATTGCCTAAAAGGTAAAATAACTGGGTAATTCTGCATGTACTCTGCAACTAACACTAAAAAAAATCAGTTTGGGGAAGCAGAGTGCCATTTGCTTTTTGTCCTATACAAAAAGTAGGGAGAGACCTCTGAGCACCCTGAAGTCTTCTTCTCTTTGCTCTCACCAACATCTGAGAAGTATTGCTGGCAAAGATGGCCAGGGCATTTTAGAAGCCAACAAACAACCTTCAAGTTTTAGTGCCTCAAAGGTAGAGGGCAGCCCCATCTACCATGTTGACACCCTACCTTTTGTTGCCCATCAGCACAAAGACTGCCCCCACTTGAGCTCTCTCATTCCTGCCCAATGCTCGCCATGCCCACTGCTCTTTGGGGTCCCACAGCACCCAGCTCCCCACAGGATTATACCTTCTCATTGCCAAATGACAGCTGTAAATAAACACTTGGGGACTAATTCCTACAGCTTTCATTGTTGCAACTTACATTTAGACAAAACATTGACTCATTTGTCTGATTTGTCTCTATTAATCTCCTGGTTGTCTTTTTCTTCCTCCTCTTGCAGATCCACTGGGTTACAAACTGCAGTAATAACCTTTACAAACCAATTTTTCTTTCACAAAGCTGTTGATTTTCCACCACTCCAATAGTGCTGGGATGCTGATCATCCCCTGCTTCCATACCCTGACTGGCTCTAGAAGTGCATACAAACAAAAAGGGAAAAAAAAAAAAAAGAGAAAAAAAAGAAAAGGGAAAAAAAACCCTCAGCAATAAGTTGGCTGATTCTGGCAGCAAGACAAATCTAGCACCACACAGCAGGCAGGAAGAGAGTGCACTGCTCATCCTTTCAGTTTTGTCAGTGTATGGGAATGCTGGACATCAACACACAGCGAGGGATTCGGCCGAAAGCACACCTCCTCGGCTTCTGAGCCCTGCTGCCTTCACCCCCGTTTGGAAGACACAGGTAAAAATAGAGTAATGCTTTTGCTAAATGGATTCAGTGAAAATAGAAAGCAGAAGAAGCCCGGACAGACTAATCTTATTGCTAGCAGGCGATGGAAGTAAACCACAGTGCACGGGCTGATAGCTCCTGTATATGTAATACCCCCAGGTACTGTAACTTGCATGTGATTCTTCTCGTTACAGTAAATAAATAGTCGCAAGTGGCACTAAAGGATTTTTTAGATACAATTTGTTTGAGTTGCCTTTATAAATATTTATCATTATTTACATAATTATACCTCTCTGACAGCAGGCTTTACAGCTACTTTGAACCATGATAAGCAGGCTGGATGCTCCTCTGCAGCCAGACCATTCCTGTTCCGTGTGTTGTATGTACCTCTTTTAGCAGCCTGCTATGAGCGTCTCACTCATTCATTTCATCATGTAATTTATAGTAACATTACAAAAGAAACCATCTATATTCAGCAACTACCTAATATTGATAAAGCATTAAGGAACAGAACATAAATTTAATGACAGATATAATATAGTAACAATAATCTGCAGAGAGAAAGTATGTCTGTGTAAGTGAACAATTCCTTAGAACAGAAACCTAAACAGAGAACATATTTATCTGACAGAAATATTAAGAGAATTCCTGATGTCCCAAAATTCCTTTTTGTTTTTTTTCCTCTAGATGTCAGAAGCCAAGACAGACAAGGCAAAAGTCAAACCAGCAGAAAGTTTTGAAAATGACAAGCAAAATGTTTCTTGGCTGAAAAAAGGTAAGCTGCATTGCTGAGTTATTAGTTACCTGGTTATGTTCAGAAAAGAAAACACATGAGAAATCTTACAGCTCTGAATAGGGCCAAGAATTTCCACCACAACATCCATAAATTGACACCTATGGAATATACACGTTCATTTTATTTTGGTGCACAAATGGCCCAAATTGACAAAATTCTGAGTAACCTGAAAGTTTGTTTCCCAGCATGCTTGCATTCCCTTGGGAAGCTTTGATTAACTTCAACTACAACACAAAGAAGGATGGAACATCCTCTTAATTCCCAAGGAAAAGATTTTATTAACTCAAACTTTTACTGAAATGGATTTACGTGTGTTGGGTTTCCTCAAACGTGTGAAAAAAACAACCCAAATCTTCAGACTTGTCAGTGTGTTATCTCAGAATAAAGTAGTACCTGTTGTCAGCAGTTCATGAAGTATAGACTCCCAGAATTGACAGCTATCTGGTAGATCTTTTGCTGCAAACAATTGACAAATGTGGGTATTTCAAGTAATATGCTAAACTATTTTAGAAAACAAATACACGATTATAAAAGTTTTCTTATCCCTATACCCATAAAAAGGATGGCCTTGCTGGAAAAAAAATATTTTTAAGTTAACACAGCTTATTCTAAGGCCTTCTTTGTGTAGGTTAGTTCATCATATCAGAGTAACTTCACTGTATTTCACAGACACGCATGTAAAAGAAGTATATGAGTTAAAGTGAGTCTTAGGGCAAAGGCTTCCAAGATAAGCCTTGATGCAAACTACATTAGGTGCAAATTAGGGCTTTTAAATGAGAACGGATATATTCTAATCCTGACAAATATCTTGGGAAGACTCAACAAGTGACTTCATATTTTGAGAACATTAGCTAGGCGGGTCCTGAGGAAAAGGTAGTTCATGGCAATTATTATTATGTCATCTGTAAAATGCGTCTCGCTATTTTAAGCTCATCTAGATAATCCTGTTAGATTTTTAAGTTGCCATAGAGGTTGCACTAAAGTAAACCTAAATTAAAGTCTCTGCCCTCTGTTTTTGGTTGTTTCACTGGCTAAGATGCAGGACTTGTTTGTCTGGACAGCAAAAATCCTCTGCTTCCAAAGGTACCAGCTACATCAATGGGAACTCTGCAGATTTGCAAGTCAAGCATCACAAAGAACAGTATAGATGAGTGAGATCTGGGCCCGGTTCTACACGATAGCATTGCACTTTAGCTCATAAACAGCAAGCACACTGGTGAAATATATATTTATCCCATCAGAATACAGTATAGCACAAGAGATTGCAACTTTACAAAAAGGAGTACAGGGGACTTTAACTGGTCCTTGGTAAGAAAGAGACTCTGAGCAGGGTTAGACCACTGGCACGAGTCCTCAGAGCCCCACATAGTTATCTGTCCTCTGGCCTACGCGTACTCCAGGAGCCAAATCTTATTGCTCCCACCAGTATATTACTGAGCCTCAATATTTTAGTAGTTGTCACTCTCCTAAGGAGACCCACAGTCCTGAGTTTCCAGGTCATTAGCAATGTTTTAATTGTTTTGTTCTCGGAGGCAGCGATCTCCTTCAGAAAGAGAGATAAATGCTGTTTGTTTGCACCTCTTCTATAAAATGCAGTGCAGGAGAAGTGGGCCTTGAAGACCTTGTGCTGCAGCTGAGTCAATAAATAGATGAAGTGTCTCAGAAGAGACGGACATTTTCCTTGAGATATTGATATGGACATTATTTAATATTACACTGAAATTTGCTTATTAAGAAACAGTTACCGTTTCTTTGCTTAAAGCAAACATCGCATTTTTAGAGTATGCTAAAACAAACTGTCTGGAGCAGAAGCTCAACTTCTATGTTTAAATGCTTTAAAAATACATTACATATAGATTTCAGGCATTCTAATAAGCAATGAATTGTGGAAAACAGACTTGTACTGCTTCCGTCAAGCACAGTAATAAGACTATATGTTCTTCTAACATCACGCTTTAAAGAAAAGTTATTTTTATTCATGGTTTTGTATTGATTATTTGTTCCTTCTAAAAGAAACAATCATGAACCACATAGTATCAGAAATAAACATAAAATACAGACTAGGCTGTGGCTTTAGTATCTCCTGTAGACGTTTGTTTCTTCATAATGCTTTGCGAACTAACAGCCCACAGACTAGTAGTGCAGCAGGTCAACACTGAAATAAAGTATTTATTATTTGTTTGTTGGCTGTCAGCATTAGGAGCTGCTTAATCTGGGCTGGAAGACAACGTTTTAATATGGCAACTACTTATTTTGCTTCTATTTTTTTTTTTTTTTTGGAACAAGATATTTTGTTTCTCTCTCTCAGCCTCTAAAAGCTGAAATCAACGCCTCATTTTCAAGAAAATTTTCCACAACAAAAACCAGAAACCAAATAAGTCAAATAAAAAGTATTATAGAAAAACATTAAGTTTTGCTTATTGACATGTATCTTTAGGCAGGAAGACCCAAAAGATTCCTACTTACCCTTCTACCTTGAGACCATTCGTACCCACTGCTACATTCATTTATCCCTGCCACAAGCACACCAGAAGTTTGTTGGAAGTTAAAGATGATACAGGAAAAAAATAATATGTTGCACTAGCCAGCACAGCATTGGAGAGGAATGTCTATAAAACTGCTGCCCTAGAATGTGTTTTTAAGAGGAACAGCAATATATTTGCTCCCTCCTTTAGTTTCTTCCTTATCCATAAAAGTCATTATTTGATGAAGGGCCTGAGGTCCTCCACGTGGAACTGTAGAGAAATAATAAAAATGTGTCCACTGAATCAGACTGGCAGATGTGCTGTCTGGTTTTGCTAGACTATCCAGAAGTCTTCAGCTCTGTACCTCCTGAGTCATCCAGCCCCAAAGCCTGGCTCTGAACATCAGCAGGAAAAGGGTTCTGGTTTGAGGGACACAGTGAAGATGGAGAAGTGGTCCAATCCCAAGAAGTCTTGAGATCAAGCATTTGTATCAGTTACCTTTTTACAAAAAATATCTAATGTTCCTTAGGGCAATTATTTCTGAGGATCACGCAAAAATTGAGAAAATTAATATGGAGAGTACGAAGTGGGCTATCAACGCAGTTCTTAGAGAGTCTTCTGCAATCTGGAAGCCACACAAGACACTGCTTCAGAAACGCAGCACTTGCGGAGTAACATTTGCAGGGTCTGTGAGAGGGATGCTCCCACCTTGAGCAACGCCCTTGTGGCCAGAGGTGCCTCCTCCATGTGGACCAGGGCTCTTTTCACCACGGCAGTGATACAGGGTCTGAATAGCAAGCATCTGGAAAGGGAGGTCAAAGCAGAGCTAAATTCACACCCAACTTCAGCATGTGGATTTACAAACATGTAATCTCTTGGTATCACCTGATGATTACAGCCATATGGATACATGGGAGCAAGCAGGAGCTTATCTGACTGACACCGGGCTTTAAAAGGTGACACTGATCTTGCACAGAGGGAGAAGGGGTTTCTTCACTCTTTCTGCATCCATTGCAAAAGACAGAATAGGAGCGAAAACGTGTGAGGGCTTAACACTGCCCTCCTATGGTTTCATCCCAAACTGGCCCTGGCAGCCCAGGAATGCAAATCCAAGTTGCACAGAAACAAAATTTCGTTTCAGGATATTCTCACACAAAGCCCTCCTGTTTTATGCTGCCCAGCTGTGTACACAAATGCCCTCCATATATAACTTCCAGGGAAAAGTTAATGAAATGGCTTCCTTGCCATTCTCCTGCCAAAAATATAGCTGAAAGGCTAATTCCAAGACTTTCTCCAGAAGAGCCCCTTTCTGCACTAAAATTTCCATAGGTCAGAAACATTTTGTCAAAAATAAGCCTGGTTTCATTGTCTTGCAGAGAGTAAGAAGTTGAGCCCTGATTTCTTTAATCGGCTGCTCTAGCCACCAGATTTTCACTGTAGGCTAAAATTCAGCCTTGTACTGAGGGTCAGTGCAAGGTCAGCACTTAAACCATAAAACAGGGCTTAAGTGGTAAAAGGACCCTCTGTTCAGGATTGTATTTCACCCCTCCAAGGACCACGGTTCATATGAAAAGGGGGATTTACTCATATCATAGACCCGGCTGTAGCGACATTATTCATGTTATTGAAATAATACCTCAGTTCAGGAGTTATCCCATTGGGTGAGATTGTGCCACACTTCTTAGTGGTACACTGCAGAACTCTGATGTGCGAGCTAGGCTACTCCCAATGGCACCTCCCCATAATATCCCACAGCCCAAGCTGGGAAATGCCCCTGCAGGAATAGCAAAAACCTAATTTTTGCAGCACTTAAACACCTTTTCCCCAGCATACCTCTCTCCCTGAATACTCAAAGTTTTTAGGAGATTTTTTTTTATTTTGGAAAAGTATTGAAGCAGGAAGGATGTACTGCCCTGAGATTTTCTTCTTATGCTCAGAAGTCAGTAAATATAAGAGTAAATAAGTACAAACAATTGCATGCACAGTTGCACACTTGTTTCCTACAGTTTGCTGACTTGGGCCCAGCAGCTTTTTCCCTTCTCTTCTTCCAGCCTGAATTAAATCATCGGATTGAAAAGCTTTATAGAATACTGATAGCAAAGAAAAACCTCTCAGTTTCATGTAACAGAAAATGCCAAATGCTTCTAAGATGAATGCTGTAATCTAAGCAGACTGCTTCCAGATAAGAACCACACATGCAAAAAAAGCACATTTAAAAACTGATGACAAGGATCCCAGAGGGCTCAAATTCCTGGAAGATGCCTTGTCAGCTTCAGGACTATGACCACATGAATTAATTGAGACAACCCTTCCTTTAAAGTTGTAAAACAGTAGATTTAAGGACTCTCTTCCAATGGGGAGGGAGTATATGAAACCTGCAATGGTCCCAGCTCACCACTCCTAATTATAGTTTTATAAACTGAGTGGTCCTTGATCTTTGAACCAGAGGATCCTTGGAGATGTAAGGCTTCAAGTACTGACACAAAGGTGGAATGAATGTACAGTGGCGTTTCTCTGGATGAGAGGGTTATCTTAAAGTCACGCTCCAGTGCTGAACAGGGTTTATTTAGGTTTGTCTGAAATCTTAAGTGAATGTTCCTCAGATGAAATAAATACACTGTGTTCAACTGCCAACCCTAGGCAAGACCTGAAGATGTTGTTTTGTATCATTAACCCCTGGAAATTTTCCAGAGCAATTCTGTTCATTGTACTGGTGGAAAATTTTCCCTTTAGTTGCACGAGTGGAGACAAAAAATAAAAAGTAAAGTTAAAATCTAACTTCATGTAATAACACAAGCAGCCATTAGCTGTTGATTATTATTATTATTTTACAGTACACATGGTAGAGCAGAATCCTCGTTACCAAGGACCTCCATAACACTTCCTACCTAAGATAGGCTGTGTCAACATGATCAGCAATGCCACTAAAGTAGTGGAGTTACACTGATTTGCAAAAATTTAATTGAACCAGCATGTTTAAAGCATACCTGTAATCATCTTAGGGCATAAATGAGGGAGGAGGGATTAAACAACATTCATATATGTCTTGTTTTTACCATTTCAATTAGTAGAAGGAAGGGTCAAATACAAAACTGGTTTCCCAGTTCTAAGGCAGTACAAACAAGAAAGATGCCTGTAGTAAGCAGAATAAGTAGCTTGGCTGATAAAAGAAAATTCTGTGTTGATAGGAACAGTATATATTTTAGAAACTTCCTAATTCTTAATGCTTTTGACTGAATACCTACTCCAAATTAGGGATGCTGCTAGTGTTAGTCTCCAATACATACATCACTGTATTGTAAAATGGTTTGTTTCTTCTCAGCAATAGTCCAATCTGTTTCTTTAATCAACTTCAGCAATCCCCCAAAATATATTATTTTTATTTCTCCTTGTCTGAAATATTGGAAATGTCATTGGTGTTATTCTCAGTTTCTTCTGAAGGGTGATTGAAGGATCTTGGAATCTAAATGTGCATGAAATGTCTGAAAACTCAGAAAATATTATTATTAGTGGGATTCTAGATTATTGCACAGAAGCGAAATCTTAATTACCCTAAGCTTAAAGGCAGGTAACTGTGGATGTAAAACAACTCAGTGCCAGTTGTCAGAAGGCGCTTCGTAGGCCTAAAAGTTTATACACAGATACGTAGAGCCAGACTGTCACACAGAGATACAGCAAAATCCTTACTACTGGGGGAAGGGGAGGGAAACAATCTGATGTTTAAGGTAAAGATAATTACATCATTAAAAAAAAAAAATGAGCTTTTCCTCCTTGCAGATTTGCAATACTTTACCAAAATACAGCTGCTTCTAAATACTCAAACCCAATTGCAATAAGTGGGCTAAATCCTGGGCATGCTGTTTTTCTATTTGCCTCTGGTGTTATATCTATTGCTTCTGAAATACGTTGCATGAGAACTTTAAAAAAATATATTTTTCCATCCATTTAAAATAATTATTTAGAACTAAATCCAAATGGAAAGACACTTAAGACAGTAAGTGTCTGCTCTAAATGTCTAATAATAAAATATTGGACATAATAAAACCATATAAAACCATATAACCAAATAAATAATAAACGTTATCAGAAGAGCTTAGTGATAAGTGACTTCTTCTGGGACACTTCAGATCTGAGCTGAGAGTACGTGATTGTGTGAAAGGACTTAGATTCATATCTTCCAGAGGAAGAAAACAGCTAACAGATGCTCTAATAGCATGGTGAAAAAGTTCCCAAGTACGTATGTTTGGGTGGGCTGCTTAAAGCTCATTGCTCCAGAGAGCGCAGGAAAGACAATAAAGCCCACCAGACAGGACACCTCCATGGAGGGCAATAGATGGGCTCTAGTCTCACTGAGAGTGTATTTACCTATCCATCTAGAAGTGGAAAGCTATTAACAAGTTGTCTCAACACATCACTAAGATGTACATGTGCTTTAAGGAGGGATGAATCTAGGAAAAGCGTACGCAAAGAGCTGAAGCCCCCAGTTCAGACGAGTTTCCTTATGGCATGTATCATAACTCAGATTTGTCTCTTAGAAGTGAATTGCACAAAGCTTCTTTATCTCCTAAGGTATACTTAAGTGGCAGAGATCTTTGCCTTTCCCCTAAACTAGATTAATTTTTATTTTATAGGATTGAAACAGTCTCTTAGGGTCTCCTGATTATATATAGTCTCATTTTAATTTCAGTCTTCAATCTGAATAAACACGTTAGTAAAACACAGACACAATTAACTTAATCATAAATTCAGATGGATTGTTTATTATCTGTCTTCTTAATGTGCTTATGATTGCAGCAGTTAAAGACGATAATGTTTTCTCTCACACATAAATGAATATACACAGAGTAGAAATATGTGCAGGAATAAAAAACTTATCCCTGAATATGTCAGTAGGCTTCAGAGATAAAGTAGATGCACTGCTCACTGTTGTGCTCTGCAGAAAAACACAAACATTGCCTTGATAGTGTTGAGACATCTGAGAACTGATTACTGACAAATTACATTCTTGCATATCTCTGCTTAAATATGCCTCTGTGTAGTCTCAAAAGAAAGTGTTACTGCAGTATTGAAGATGCAGATAGCAACACTTTTCTACAATGCTACTGCACCTGTGTTTAAAAAGCAGAGACGTAGATTTGGGTAAGTAAAGTCATGTGAGTTCTTCAGAGAAGAGCATAAGTTAAAGCAATATCTTCCTAGCAAAGCAAGCATCAGACATCAGATTGAAAGACGATGGTTATCTTATATGATCACCTCCTCAATTACTCAGATGCCAAAATTATAGTTGGAATTTGATTCACCTCCCTGTTCCCACAGAATATTGAAAGTAAACAGTTATTGCAAGTATGACTTCAGTTAAATTAGTGATTATTACCTAGGCTATTCTGTCATTAGGATAATTTTTTTAAACAGACTTACAGTATAACAAGATGAAATTAAATTTGGCTTTGAAACAGTCACTTCAATTCTTTTGCCCAAGAATAATTCATCTTCATTGTCTCTTGATTTTCAGATAGAACTGCACTAACTTATATTATATACATATATATACACGCACACGTATTTCAATCACCAAAGCCAAATTCAGACTGGTATGTCCTGAGCCTAACAACCCTAGGGTTTCTGACCTTCATTCTGTACTGGCAGTTGGGAAAAATTCATTCATAGAATCATTAAGGTTGGAAAAGACCACTAAAATCATCTAGCCCAAATGTCAGTCCAGCACCACCATGCTCACTAAGCCATGTCCTATATTCAGGTTAACTCTCACCCATGTTTTGCACTGGCTATTTGCACAATGTTCACTTAAATCACACAAAACTTAAAATTAAGTTCAGAGGAATCTTGGAAAAAATAGAGCACATCCTCGGGTATTTGCAATTTTGTAGTACTGCTTTGTGTAACATACTTTTATCAAGTGCACTTCTTTTAGCTATAAGCTTCACAGAGATAGTCACTTTTGGGGTAAAAAGTTTAAATATCTAATTTCCAGCAGAACAACCTGAGCTGTAATGACTTTGGGTTTTACTTACTGCCACTCTACCTAGAAACATAATCTCTCAGGCTCCCTATGAGAGTCAGGGACTTTGCAAAGAACCCAGAAACTCTGCAGAAACCCTACAAACTGTAGGAAGCCAGGCAGCTTTGGATCAGTGTTTAGCTGTACCAAAAATAGTCAGTCCAGCATAGCATGTAGAACAAAGGCTAAGGAAGCAGCAAGGCAGGTGCTGTGAATAATATTCCAATTTTGAAGATATACTGTTATTTTAAAGAATGTTCTAACCTTGCATAAATACTCTGATTCTGTCTTCACCCAAGGTTCTCTGGAAGCTCCTTTGACAAATGACATCCTGAATTCAGGATGATTTTCCTCGACTCGCCCTCTGTCCCTAACTTTAGGATCAGCACTGTCCCAGAAGAGATGGTAAACTCTATGTAGAGAAAATCTAAACTGCAGTGGAAGCTCCCCCAGCCCTCTCTTGGAGGGAATCACCAACAGTCATAGAAGGGTAGTATAGTCTCCATGTCTTAAAGAAAAATCATGAAAAATAAATAAAATATAAAACTAAGCAGTGGTTTTTACAGTATGACACAGCAGTATTACTTGCATTAGGCCAATTTACCACTTATGATAGCAGTAATAGCACTAAAAGCCAATAAAAGCGGTCTGTTCGTTCAGAGATTGGCTTTTATGGCTTATTCTAAATATTATCAAGTGAATCAAAAGCTGTCATTATAGTGTCTAAAAAGCCTTCGTACCTTGTAAGCAAACAGTGTGACTTTGACAAATAATCATTTGTATGCCTGTGTGAGACCAGGGCTAAAAGAGAAAGAAAAAGGAAAACCCAATATTTCACTTTACAGAAGTCATTAAGATCATTTCAGTTAAATTTCATACAAAACAGAACAGTTTTATATGTAAAACACCATTGTTTCTTTAATAAAGCAAACTTGTCAGATAACTGAGCAAAGAGCAGTTGAAATGCAATATATCACAATCAACTTTGGGAAAACAGATGATGTGCATGTCTAGATAACAACTTTGGGCCACCAGACAGGTGTATAACCCCTCTAAACCTGCCTGCCAAAAGCCCTGATGAGCACAGCACTCTTCTTCTTGCCACAAAAGAAAAGAGATATTCCCATCCCTCTGGCAGCATATAAGTCATGTCTTGTCTCATACCTGGCCAGGTACTCTCTTGAATCTCTTGAAGACCATCCATGGCAAGGGACGAACTGATTGCCTTGGGCATGACCCATCAAGGCTCATGCATCAAGCGCAAGTCTTGGGGAGCTAGCTCAAAAATTCAAGTTCAAATGTTGTATTTCAGGGAGTTTTCTTGCCCATTGCTATTTACAGTTTTAGAGGCCCTTCTAGAATGGCAAGACAGCATTCTTGCTGTTGATGCATATGCACTGCAGCTGCACTGAGCTACCAGAAACACAGGCTACCAGAAACACACGGTGCTGCCCTGCCCGGGGAATTGTTCCTCCTAACACAGTCTTTAAGGGCCACACACGTTTTGCAGAGAATTTACATGAGCAGAAAACCAACGGACCTCCCTTTCCAAGCGTCCAATTTTGTTAATTTATTTCTCCTGCAGATTAGGGATCTCTCCAGAAACACCACATTAACAGTATGGTGCAGAGATTCCTGGTGGAATCTGATGCATCAGATTTTGCCTACAGTGTACTAAGAACAGTAGGAAACCATAAAGATCCTCAACGTAATTGCATTTATTCAAAGCAAAATAAATGCAACTCCATAGATCTATGACAAATAGCATTTCTTCCCTTAAAATAAACATGACTAGTTACATATTTTATAATTTCGGCCAAAAGAACAGGTAAAAGCAGTTTATTAATAACTTAAGAATTAGGCTTTGGTCCTTTTGGACCACTTTCTAGCAGCATCCCGTCACTCTCAAGCTCCCTTTCAGACCCATTGCACAAACTGGGCATCTCACCCATAAACCAGTACAACAGACCTACAGAGCAGAAGCTGTTCATAGAAATAATACTAAAGTCACTCTCCTGCCACCAAGAGCATTTGGCAATAACGATATCAGTTTCAAGCATTTATATAAAATGGTAAGAAAAGATTTTATACACACTAAATTAGCATGAGTGGTTTGGCCTGTGTGTTTTTCAAGTTGTGGTTCTGGAACGTAGGTATTCATCACGTACAATTCTCCTGCGTTACTTTCCCCCAGGGTTCAATCCCCCCCCATATTTGAACCCCACTTTCAGCTCTGTCACATACAAGTTCTGCATTACTAATAAAGAAAATCAGGGCAGAGGACTCCACATGTTGCTGTGCAACCTGAAACAACCTGTGCAGTACTGCCACAGGGTAAAACAAACACTGGATACAATTCTTTTATCCAGGATATTAGGAGCAAAGTCACCAAAATTACTTCTATGATAGGAGTTAGGTTTGTGCTCTGGCATTATGCTTAACCTACGTCTTATAGCAGAGGAAGATGAGCATGCCTTGTCTAGGTAAGAGGTCACTTCTTGGGTATGCATTGGCCTGTTTCTAACTGCTAGCCTAGCCAAGAAACTCTATCCCTCCTTCCACTCCAGAGACCACCTGCAGAAATATCCCCTCAGACTCTGCTCAAGAGCCCCAAACTTGGCTTTAATGCAATACATATTTTCCATTTTTTTCTCCCTCTAATGAGACACATTGATATTTTTATCTGCCTGTACTGTGTTTTGTTAATGGGAAATTTTTCAAGCACTATGTGGTAATGGACTGTGGGATATGGGATTATGCATTTATTATTCTCAGGAGCACTATGTACACTATACCAGTAAGTTACAGGCAGGCTGGCAGAATGGGGTTTGAATTCTGGCAGAAGACCTCTTCCAAGTTTGCTGCAATTTGCCTGTTAGGCTGCATTTGGCTCTGCTTTAAAACCATACATTGATAGAGCTACGGTTACTTTGGCCAAACAGGCTGCACTGAGCTCTTGGTTCTGGATTGCTCATGTTCAAACTAGGTGGCCAAGGACAGCAAAAGAATGAATGTTGCAAGTAACTGTCAGTTCTGGGTTGCTGCATAATAGAGCACAAGATGTCAAGTCCAGAGATAAGAATTGTGATAATGTCTAAATGCATCTGGGTTTACATAAGCATTTGTCAGTGACATACACCCTCACTTTCTCACTGCCACAATAGGGCAGCCAAGGTTTTTTACAGAAGTGAAATGTATTTTCATGAAACAGATAAAAAGCCTGCTTCCCCCCCCCCCCCCCCCCCCCCGAGGAAATTTTGAGAAAATTTTTCATGGATTTGCCCTTTATAATATTCCAGTTTGTCTGGAGAAAGAAGAGGAAATAAAAACTAATAGAAAGAGACATTTCTTCTTGGATCTAAACTGAATACTTGGAAGAACACATTCTCAGACTGCTCATAAATGTTTAGAAGGAAAATAAGCCTTTTAGGTCAAATGATTCATAAGGTCCAGCTTTACTAAGACACTTTATATTTACACTTCCTAGTGAGGCAAAGGTGAAAAAAACTACTGCAGATTTTTCCTTTTGGTTTGAGAAAGTTAAATCCTTTTTGCATCGGTGTCCTACGGAAACACATTTGCATGAAAACCAAGAAGTAAACATTAGAAATAGATTCTGTGAGTACCTTAAAATTCCTTCAAATTCATGCTGCTAAGAAATCAGCAGCAGTTGCCATGAGCCAGGTACAGCATTGCAGATGAACCATAACTTGCCTTGTAATACACATATACGTACCCTACTGAAGTTACTTAGCCAGATTTCAAGTACTGTATGTATACTGTCCATAATGTACACCATAAAAATCATTATTTGCTGTATGGTGAAGACTACCTAAACTTCAGCTAGATAAGAAGCCTATTTTCTTTGTCTAAACAGAGCAAGCTCTTCCATATCCCATGTCTACCGGTAACATTAGTGTGATCTTTTAGCTTCTAATACATATTAATTTGTAATATACAAAACCATTCAAATAAATAATTGTGCAGACTGAATAAAAAAGCAATTTAAACTTTTTTTTCCCTAGCTGGAGACACTTTTTACAAATAGTTCTTTTAAGTAGTCTTAATAGTATCTCTTTAATACTGCCATTAAAATTCACCAGAGTTCAAGAGCAGAGCAAATTTACATCTGTTAAAATAATGGAATTGACACTGATATTACATCATTGCTATTTTAAATAATCATTCTTCATAATTCTAACGTACTTGCTTTAAGTTGCAAATAAAGAGCTTGTTCCCCTCCTTTCAAAGTCAATGGCAAACCTCCCTTTGGCTTTCAGGGAGCAGCACCTAGCTTTGAAGAAAGGGGCCTTTCGTTACACGGGGTGGGAATCTCACTGTGTTCATTTACATGCAGAAGAATAATTCACTCTAAAGTAAAAATTACTGGGAAAAGTTCTACAAGCTCTATTCAGCCTCGGTGAGATGAGATATTGTGTAGCCTGTTCCCAAAAACTCGTGAAACTATAGAACACTCTGAGTTTCAAGGGAGGTACAGTTCTGTTTAGTTTCACAAGAAAGTAATGTTTTATACAGGTGGGGTTTTCTTGTTTGTTTTTTGTTATTTTAGTGCAACTTTGTGGTTTTCCATCCTTAATACTGTAGGAGAGCTTGTTTTAAGAGAAGCATAACGGGAACCCTCACAAAATCAGCCTCTCCTGGGAGAACATTAGTAGTTTCACTAAAATTACATAAACGTTCTTCCACAAATGTTTCAAACCGAACCTAAAGGAATTAAAACAATGTACCATACAGACATGGAAAGCTACCTAGAAAACGAATCCATGTAGTCCTTTCCCTGATTACAGAACAAAGCTATGTAAGTCCTTTAAATAGGGTAAAGTTTATGACCGATTTGAAGAGTATTTAAAACTGGAGAAAAAAAATAATGCTTTCTTGCTACCCACCTAACACTCAAAAGAAAGCTTTGTGCCTGGATATTCCTAGGCTACCTGTGTGATCTTCAGGGAAAAATAGCCCATCCTACATCCTATTATCTGTAAAATCATCACAGCTCACTTGCCCAATGTGGATCTCAAGTTTTCAGGAACAGGAGCTTCCAACTGCACCTGATCCAAGCCCCTGGTTTGACAGAATTTGGCCATGGCAGAAATCATCAGTTACTACAGTTAGCTTTTGAGTGCCATGCTGCTGAAATGCCTTTGATGTTGACTGGAAAATCACCACATGCTGAGCCTTAGCCTTAACGTTGTACTGCAGTATACAGCCTGTTGGCTGTTTTCTGGGAGCCAGAGAACTGTATTAGCACCATCATAAAAACTGAAATGGGATCAATTGCTTGTTTTATTTATAATAGGCAGTGCCAGTGACAATAAAATATCTCTCCAACATCAGTAAATTTAGGGTTGAAATAACAATTGTCTTCATGTCCTTAAGAGCTATGTGTTTTAAAAAGTGACATACGACCAAAAAAAAAAGTGTGACCCTTTAAAGTGAAAAGCATGAACAAGCAGCACCACCAGAAACAGGGAAGAAACAAGAAATTATTGAAAACAGAAAAAAAAAAATCAAGTTGAAGAACCTGCAATGCTAAGGTTCTTATTCCAAGTTATTTACCATGTTAGATTTTCTTTCCATTTCCACAGCAGGATACATTTAGGAACAGAGAAAATAGTTGGGATGGTTGGAAAATGTCTGACAAATAGGGAAGATTTTGCAAAGTTCTGCCTCAGGAGGTGTTTCAGGCATTGTCACTTCACAGTGTCTGAGAAGAAAAGGGGAAGAAAACACCTCAGGGGTTATTCTACAGAGATTTTCATGCCATGCGGGCCAGGGCTAGCCAAGCCAGGAAGACCTTCTCAGGTCCATCACCTGTGATACTTTTTGGCATCATTCCTTGCCTTTAAACTACAGCTTCTTCCCCTTTGCCTTTGGCAGTAATACAACAGTGTCCAGCACAACCCAGCCTTAAAGAATAACCCTGAATTCTACAGTAAACGAGGGCTGTTGCCAAAAAAACAATGGCCATTTACTTCTCTGTAGCTTCCCAGCTACAGTGCTGAATGCTGAAAGAGGAAGAGATGTACACCTGATGTGGGTAGGTTGTCAGCAGAACCCTCATCACTGGGGAAAGGAGGAATGTACAGACAAAACATTCTATCCTTATGTACTCAAATGTATGCAGAATACACAGACTATTTTTGTATTACTCTCTAGGTTCCTCATTCTAAAACTATATTTTTTTTAATCACCAAAACCTGCTAATCTGAAGATTTCACATAACTTCATGGCAAGAAAGATGTTCATGTCATCTATTTTTGGCTTCCCATGCCATGACAGTGAAGGCTGGCCTGGGGTTGCTATATATGCACGCTGCTCAGGTAGCAGAACAGCTACAGCAGATTGCCTGGCACCTGCTCGAGGATGAGGTGAACAGAAAGTATTTTTGTTCCATTGAGAACATCCTGGCCAAACCAAATTTGTAGCACAGAAACTGGAAAAGTATAAACTGATGGGGAATGGAATCTTTTAATATTTTGGGATCATGAAAGGGTGAGATCAGAGATCTGAACCTGAACAAGTTTAAAATGGAGGAATGGAATTAAAATGGAAGGTGTTGGGGGAGATATATCCTTCTTGGAAGAAGTATTCGCAAAACCTGGTAGTCACATTTTGTTAGTTCTAATCTGCTTTTAATGAAACAACTTCTGAAAAGAAGATAAAAAAAACTTGGAGCCTGAATGCCAATAAAAACATATTGTAAGTATGATATGTTATCAACAGTTCTACTGCTGCTGGGTTAAGAAAAAAAAGCTAATGCACTTAAAATCATCCTCTTTTGCTTTCTAATATATTTTTAGAAATATCTGATTTTTTTATAATTTATTTTTAAGTAGAGCAGCTATTAAGAGAGAAATTAATTACAGTTTGATTTTTAAGGGTCTGGATTTCCTCCTGCATGTATCAGTCCAACTCAGGAATAAGCCCATTCAAGCAAATAAGATGAGGTTGGTGTGAACGAATTTAAATGTGATCTGAAGCAGGCCCTAAGATATTTATGGACAGAGTGAGTCATTCTTCTTCTGGTTGGATGATTACATCAGTGGAGAATTAGTCTATCATCATGCGAGGTCTGAGTCGCCTTTCTCTTATATCACCATACTTCAGAAACATTGTGTGAACTTCAACGATATTTCACTCCTAAAACCAACAAGATGAAAGAGCTGAGCCACAGCTCCAGTCTCCTATGCTAGATGTACACTGACTGCAAAGAAGCTGCCCCCAGTTAAATCAGTGGATCATCTGATCCTTCTTCTCTGGTCTCTTTACCTACTAAAACTTCTATATAAATCATTTTAAGACCTTTTTCTCATTTAAAATATCAAGTATTTTGGTTATAAAACAGTATATATCCTTTGCTCAGTATCACACTCAGTAAGTAACTTTGCTTCCAGCTGTATTCCGTGACATGGCTACGCAGATATCAGGGAGAAACTGAAACAGCACTATGAACTTGAATACTCCAACTTCCTCCTCACCAAGCCCAGATCTGTGATGAATCTTCAGCAGTTCAAACCCCTGAGTGTTTTATGACAATTTGAGTCAAGATAAAAACAACTCCATGCCAGACCTGACAGTCTCATTCCCTTCTTCTAGACATATACCAGGTTTGGTGGTGCTAGCACCACGTGTGATCCTCCCACGTTGCCTCTGAGAATAGGCAATAGCAGCTATTCAAGAAGCCACCTTAGGAAATGTTTTGATGCACTGCTGTTAGTATCTGAACTAGATTATGGGGGAAGAAAACAGCTAGAAAATCTCCAGTCATCACTGGAGTCCCTGAAAAGTTTCTCCCTCATGGCAATGACTTCATAGCTAACTAGAGGCAGAAAACGTGGCAGCGCACAAACTCCCCAGATACCAAGTGTTTACCAAGGAATCTGTTCCCCAGCCTCATCCCATCCCTACCTCTCTACAATTTTCGTGGTCCTATCCCCCCACCAGGAGCCAGACAGGCTGCCTTCCAGACATCTGTGCTCTTCTCACTTTTGGAAAATGGGGAGGACTAAAACCACCTTCCAAGTGAAGAAGGCTGAGAACAGTTAATTCTTGGATGCACCTCAGCAACTCCAGAAATAGTCTTAGAAGCACGACAGTGTTTTATATCAGCTTTTTCATAGAGAAACTCCAGGAGCATCCTATCTCTCTGCCATCCCTTCACTGGCCATTCAGTGGTCCAGCAGGTATACAGTGCTAGAGAACAACTGATTTAAGATGCTTCCACTGAACAGATTTTACCTGCTACCATTACACCTTCTCAAGATACTCGAGCACCAAACATTGTGGGAATGGAACTTGATGATCCTTGGGATCTCTGCCAACCCAAACCATTCTATGATTGTAGGCCTCAAGTTTTCATATTCATGTTACACTTTGTTAATACTTCCTAGAATTTCTCTGCATTAAGTGGTATATTTTATCTTCTCCAGCAATGAAGATTTCTGTACCATTATGTATCCTATAGTCAACTCTTTTAATATCTAAACCCAAGGATGTTTTGGGAAAAAAAAGATTATATTTAGTCAGAAATTGAATGAGATTAATACTTTTAAAAGTAATGTACAAATAGCAATCAGCCTCTGCTATGAAGGTCAAAAGAAAAAGGACACATTAGCAATTGAATATCTTCTGTCTCTTTAAAGTTTTAATACCTTGTACCTGTTAATAATAGGAAATATCCTTCTTCAAGAGTAGCATTTTCAAAAATTGGTAGAATCCTTTTGCTAATTCTAATCTTCTTTTAATAAAATAATTTACTAAAAAGGATTATAAAAAAGCATGAAAATGGAAGGCCAATAGAAATGTACGGCCTATACAATAAATAGTTAATGTATTTTCTAAATGAATGATTTAAAATAGCTATTAAAGTAAAGAGAATGAGCTTATGTTTCTAGTAATGACTTCTCTGCCTCAGAATGAAATCTGTAAATCCCCGATTGCAATTTCACATTCCAAAAGAACAAGCAGTCCTGGGACTGATGCTTATTGCCTTCATCATTAATACTAGCATAGTACACGGGACTTCTGTATCACCAGTTTGAATATTCAGACTTATGTATGCTTTTTATTTTAAATCTCATACAGTTATTTTCTGTCACAAAAATAAAGCCCTCCTTCAACCAGGCTTTTCTGTATGTACATGCATACATGTATACACAGACATTCAGTATAAGTACAATTTTATTCATAAGAGTGCATAATGATTCAGGCTGTGATTGTTAATAAAAATGCATTTCTAACCATCAAATTTGAGTCTATTATTCTAAGTTAATTGCATTTGCCCTAAAGAGACTTGCGACTGGCTGTCAGCCTATTTGTGTCAGTTCCATTTTATTCATCAGTCAATCTTGTCTCCTCTTTTTTCACATCCCATATATTGATCAAATAGATTTGTTAGCATGCCTCTGCAGCTTTAAAAAAGTTTTTGTTATTCGTCAGGTTTATTTGATTACTATATTAGTTTGTCTGTTATCTTAATTGTTATTTCAATGGAAAATAAATGCCCTTTGATAGTCCCACAAGATTCCCATTAAATATAATCCATATAACAAGTTAGTGGATGGAGTGAGTGTGGTACGAAAATAAACACATTAAACCCATTTTAGAAGGTGGCATTTATCTGCAGCTATGCCACACTTGATCCAAAAGACAGGAATAGAAATAACTACAGTGTGAAACAATTTTGATAAACATCAGTGCCGTATCATTGCATATTATGCTATGTATAAAATACTTAAAGAAAAAGACGTGATATAAAATAAACTGAGGTCATATCTGGAAGAGTGGCTTTTGTGGTTAAGTGTGAAATGGAACAATGTTATATATGGCTTTAGGTACTAGAAATTGGGCTGGAAAGGCTGTAAGCAAATGCAGGTGGAAATACTGTGCTACATGGTAAATATTTTTGACTGGGAGAAATAGCAGCTTTATAGGAAAAAGTTTAATAGAGTAGAAGAAGGAAAAAGCTTTATACATTGTGTAAAGAAATGAGTTTAGCTATATTAAAAATAAATAAATCAGCAAAACAGCCCTTAGCACACCCAGTCAGCGATGGCTTTCATAGTGACATCCCAAACACTTCTTGTGGCCTTTTCCAAGAAGATGGAGATGCAACTGTTTCTCAGAAACCTGCATCTCGTACCCTCACTATCAGCAGAGCATAACACAGCCCTGGCTCCCTGCTTAGCACTGAGTCCCCACCTGGTACGTGAGCTTACACAGTGTCCGAAATAAGCACCGTGTTAAGATCAGCAATAACAAGCACATACTGTTTCATTTAAGAAAGGTTCAAGAGTCCACGTGTGTTAAGACAGTTGTGCAACATGTAGAAATGCTGTTTTCATAAAAAAAAAAAATCAGGAAGCAGTCTTTTGCTTTACCTACAAACTTAAAGAACGCTGACAAAGCCTACAGCTTTCTGAAAGTGAAATAAACCAAATTTTCCAATCTTCTCACTGAAAGCTGAAGAAATTCCTTTTTTTTTTTTTTGAACAAGATTAGTCTTTTCATTATATAACTTCAGTCATATAAATTTGGTTTCTAGTCTAAGTTATTATTTTTACTGTTATTTATAGCCAAACACTATGGGGCAGAAGGGTGAGGAATGTGGACAAAATATTTCTTCCTAAGAGTAACTCATTCCTGGCTTAAACTCTCCTACCAAGAGGGGCTGCCATGCCAGCAGGACACTCATCTCTCCCTTTGATTATCACAGGAGTTTAGGCCAGACAGCTGTTGCTATGAACACCACCCTGAGGGGGCCAACCCTATTATAGCAGGAGAGGTTTTAATGCCTGTACCTACCTGAGGATGCTCAAAATGCCCAGCTCTGAGATTATTTTTCATCTGGAACGTTTTTTAAACAGTATTTCATAGCAAACAACTATGCTAAAGCTTCAGATGACTGAAAATAACACATTTGCAACTGTCACAGACCAGTTAGCAATACCGTGTGATTCAGAAGCACACAGCATGATGATAGTTTCAAGCCAAACTGTTGTGACCAGATAGTATGGCATATAAACAGGAACAGAGAAGAATACAGCCTCAACATTTGAGACAACAAAGAGAGAGTGAAATGATTGCTACATAAAAGACATTTCAAAGACCTCCCAGAAAAGCAGGCATAAAAATCCCCAATAAAAAGGCTCAGCAAGAAAACTGTCACACCCCCTAATCCTCAGCAGACTTTAACAAGATGTTTGTATGAGCCAGAGATTGTCTCCTTCCCCAGAAGACAAAAGACACAGAAAACAATACCGTCTAGCATAGGATTAGGAGGCAAGAGATAGATAAAAAGGATTCCTTAACCTTACAATTAGAAACCTCAACTCTACAGCCAAAGGATAATCAGAAACAGACTGCAAACCTGTGTTACAATGATTGCTGCAACTATTTTTACCCTTTGAAAGTTGATATATTTTCTGATTTTTATTGTTATTTTATTTATTGCCACCTCAAGAAGGGTTTTGATGGCCACTTAACTACAAGACAACTGCTGCTAACAAACCACAATTCAGCACACATGGCAATAACATTTTATTTCCCATTCCTTGAATTCCCACCACCACCAACCAGGCAAAAATTAGATTACCAGTGCTCACAGAAGCTTTCCAATAAATGTGTAAGTAAAATCAAAACTACATGCACTGCACTGGTCTTCTAACAAATGGTTGGCTGGCTTACTGTGCCCTAAACCAGAAGCACGCACAGGTTCCTCATGGCATAAGCATTTACTCTGGTGGAAAAAGAAACAACTTGGTTGTTATAATGAGCATCTTCAGCTTTATTTGGTATTAGGAATGCCTTTCAACAGAATGCGGAGTACTGGCAAGTGTAGAAAACAGACTTGGAGGAGGAGGAATTCTGTAGTCTGGAAAGAAACTAGAGTCTGCAAAATTCAACTCTCCTGCAGTAGTTAACTGGTGACCATAAATTGTAACAGCCACAGAAGTTAACTGCGTAAAAGTTTAAGACTCTCTCTGAAGCTGAACAAGGCAACCACAAGACATTGACAACCAAGTTTATGGGGCGTATATTAACTTACAGCCATGAATTAAGTGCCAAAACAATCATGTATGATCAGGAAGTGTACATGTTCCCTCTTTATAGGGGATGATTTGAGGCACACAGGAATTAAGTGCTTTGTTCAAGCACTTGGTGAGGGACACTCAGGATTTAAGCAGTCACCAACTCCAGTGGGCAGCTCATATTGCTGAAATTTTCCAGTCTTCCTGGTGCCCTCAGGAAAGGACAGGTACAGCACACCTGTAGACTCCCACTGTGCTCTTTCGATTCTGTCTGTCTGCCTATGGGACCTGAAATTTCTTGTCTTTAGTTCAGTGAACCTGTTTCATGCAAGCTAGACATCAACATATTCTAAAGAAGATGAAAGCAAGATACTTGAAAGCATGTAGAGCTTGGCAGGGATGCCACCTTAAACACTGTCATTTGCTACACAAACATGTAAACAGATCATACTTCCTAGAAGAGTCATGAAATGAATGCATGGAATGCATATGTTTCCAGTTTATTTATTTTTTAAGAATTTTAGAGCAAGTAATGCTTGGCTTGCATGTAATTCTTAGAAGAAAAACAAGTAACATCACCTATAGTCTTCTAAGTAAGATTTATGGACCACAAACTAAACAAAAGCAATTAACCATATACATCCCCAAGACAGCTAGTACCAGCATACGAGGCAAAGCAACAGAGAATGTCAATCAGCCTAGGGAGCAGCAGAGGGTAGTAGCATGGTTTGTGTGGTGGCTGGAGTAAATTAACTTCCTCAGCAGCAGAGCATCCCAGGGATTCCAGGTCTTGTCTGTGGGACGGTGCAAGTGGCCCACAAAACTTGACCCACAGTGCACATTCCCACACCATCAGGACCTTCACTGCTGTCCTGCAGAGAGGCCAGCTATGCTCTCATTAGGAGTCTGGGAACAGGGCTATGGCACCCTGTCTATTGTCACAAAATCATTTCTAGCTCAAGTTTTCCTCAGTTTACAAGCAAGCTTCTGGTTGCCCCTATTACAAGCCCTACCTTGGATTTTACAAGTTAGGTTTTTCCTAGTTCACACATGCAGCTCCAGGTCTACCAAATAAAGATCTGAAATTTTTATGAGTGACACCTGCACAGCACAAAATCCCATATACTACACTGCAGCAATGCCACCCAAGTATACAGTCCTTCACTCAGGCAGGGCCTACATTTTCCCCTCCAAGAGAAGATATATATATTGCTCCAGACACCATTACATTTCTGCTTTGTCATCATTACTGATTTTATGGTACTCAGATACTTTGGTGATGAAGACAGTGCAAAGCTCTAATATAGCTAAAAACCTGAAGAACTTCATCATATTGAAGCAGAAAAATAAAGATGTGTTCTTAATTTGAACTCCCCACTGTATCACAAAACCTCAGTTCAGAAAACGGAAGGGTATGAATTGAAATGTTTAAATAATGACTTACTCTGCTTACTTCAATAACTGAAAGCCCAGCATCTACATATTTACCACTGATAAAGGATTGTGATGATGCACACAGTGATGAGGTCTATATTCAGGTTCATTACTACCATTTTCTTCAGTAGAAATTATTTTAATGAAGATTTTGCCTAATTAAGATTTTCATGATTTGGCGTAGGAAACAGATACAACACCTGATACAGTACGCCCTGAAGCTAAACACTTCCCATCAGCTTTGATGGGCATTTGCCTTCACACAGCCTACACTTTACACGTCCTTCACACAGCAAGGCAGAGCCTGATCAAATGAAAACAACTCAGACATCAGCCAACAAAAAGACATAGCAAAGACGGTAAGGTTTACTCACTCATTTTCAGGGATGAGCACTGCACCAATGAGCTAGGGTCCTCAGGGAGTTGCTGCTCCTCTGACTGAGTTGTCCGTGTGGAAACTGACTGTGTCCCCTGGGGAAAACACTAAATTTCAGTCTGAGAGGCCAGAGGACACTGGGTCCTTGAGGGACTGAGTTATCTCCCAGTTTCTATCTAGAGAGCTTTTTATCCTTTATTGTGAAGTCAATCAGGGAACTAAGCCTCCAGCCCCACCAGCTTGACTTCTCACTTTCCTCTGATAACAATACAGCTTCATTTACACGAGACAGCAACCCCACCTCACGAGCTGAATTTTCCCGCTTAGTAAAATCTTCCTTTCCCATTCTTGTTTTCCAGAACTGGACAAGCCCATCCTCCAGCCCCATGGAGATTCAGGTAAAACCCCCACCTCCTCATCTCCATTTTGTCACAGTACCACGTAATTATAACTACCAAAACAGCCTCTTTCCTGTAAGAAAAGAGGATGAGCAATTCTAACTCCATGCAAATAGAAGCAAATTATTGTTTCCTTATTATTGACTCATTGTATTTTAGCTTATCTTTAATGGAAAGAATATTTTTATTTAATGAAATATTTCAAGGGTCACTCTAAAATAGCAAAACAAAGAAAGAGATGATGTGCAGTTAACTTAGCCTATATGCTCTGGAATAGAAGGCGTTTTCTTCTGAAAACTGAGAAAGAACCTCAAAGGGCCAGCCTATATGCCACATCTGCTTGCTCCAATTTGCTAAATCTCAGACAAAACATACACTGACGCTGAGTTCCTGAAAGCTGCTGACCATGCACCTTACCTGGAGAATAGCCACAACCTTACTATGCCTTCATCCTACCTTTATTTATCTGCTGAAGAAACAACAGCCACAGCCTCCTTCCTTCCCAGCTGATAACATTTTCCTTACTGATAGGGGTGTAACCCATCACAACCACCTCAAAACCTTCAGAGCAAGGGAATATTGATCATTTTAACCCCTTCCACCACAGCAGAGTTCATATGTCTGCCTGTTCTCTTCTACTGATGACCTTAACAAGTCCCAGTCAGAGCCAGCCTGAGCTTCTCAGATTTTGGAAGTGGCTCTCAACAGTCCTTTACTCCAATTGTTAATTGGGCTGTTGCTAATCAGAGCATAAACATACCAGGCCGGGCCCTACGAGTAACAGTGAATTGGCTGTATTAAAGTCCACATCATCCAAAAATGTTCAAAAAGCACCTTGCCTCCATAAGGGTAATTCTGAATGCAGTGTCATTCAATGATGCAAGCAAGCAGCCCATGCCCAGCAGCTCTATGACTATTTGTACTGCACACACACAGGATGCAAAGTTTCTCTGGTAGTTAGAGGACACTTCTGGGGTTTGGTGGGCAAGGTCAAGACAATGTTAGTCTGCTCTGATAAAGCATGAGGAGGTATATCATTCTGTGCAACTCAGAAGTCACTCAGATGGTACTTTTGGCATTTCCCCCCCACCCCCCCCCGCTTTTGTTCTGTCAGTCTGAAGAGAACAGCTCGTGTGATGTAATTTAGAATGGAGCTTTTTTAAAGCTTTCACTCAGGAAAAGCTTCAGGAGCTCTGGGGGTATAGCTTAGCTCTGAGAAACAGAAAGAAAGCAAGTTTGCATTGACAGCTTGATCCCAGAGAGAGGTGGCTGCCTGCTTGTCTAACAGGTCCTCTGGGTCTGGATGAGGCAGAGACAGAGGAGCAGTCATATTAAGTGAACGTGCGCTGCCAATGTTAAAGGAACAATTACCATTATTCTGCATAGTTCACTGTTTGCTACTGCGATTTCCTTCAATAAAACCTCTTTTCACTTGCCAATTGGAGCTTGTCATGTAACAATATTTCTTATGCACAATACACATACCAAAATGCCCCTGTGTTTTTAATACATTTATAGTTGTTAACAATAGCGGTATAGTGACAGAAAAAATGTACTTGCTTTGAATACGGAATAGACTGAAAAAAAGAACAAACCAGAGACCCTGTTCTCAAGGATTAATGGGGTTACGTTTTGCCTAAACTGAGTGTTAGAGCAGTTCCTCTTCCATTTCATTCACATGCAGCACCTGGGCTGTGACCTCCTTGCTTAAAAGGGGGTGTCCACCTGTGCCTTCCTGAAACTTTTGACTTGAGGAAGCACTGAGTATGGGGATGAGCACCTCCAATGGTTGTTCTCACCTGTCCTCACATCCATGCAACCCCCCAAGGGTGCTGCTCCTAGGGTTTTGGCAAGCTTGCTGTTCAGTCCCCAACCAGTCCCCTATCCCTGTGCATGGCCCTCACCAGGCACCAGCAAATCTCCTCGGGAGTACAGTTACACAGGACAAACAGCTGGTGTTAGGGAGAGTGGTGTTTCACTGAGATCTCAGGACATCTGCAGCTCTGCTCTGAAAGCCTGTATGCACAATGAAGATGTGCTTGTACTACACATGCTGATGCTACAAACCAAGGCAGAAACAACCACAGTGAAGGTGCCACTGTGAGAAGAAATCAAGTATCTGCGGGTGGACAGGGTAAACCTAATATTTTATGTCCTCAAATGATCAAGCAGCTGTTTGGAAACATTTGGAACGTAGTCATGAAGGCAGCTTTGTTCTGCCATAAGCTTCATGGTTTCATGGAATATAGTTGTTCCAAACAATGTACACAGGGAGGGACATCTTGAGTTTCACTGGTCTCTGCTACACCATCCAGGAATAGCGAGCAGTAGGCTGCATTTTTCAGTATACTTTAAGAAATCATGCTGGTTTAATGGTGTTTTCCCCCACCAAATTCAGTGCTGACAGCCTCAGAGCTCCTCTGGCATTAATACTGTGTGAGGATATCTCTGTGATCGTAACTGCCAGAGACCATGAGATGCAAAAAGAAAACACTGTACTATCTTCTCAAGCTCACAAATTCTGACTGAAGCTGCTTTAAAATTTTCACTTCTCAAGAGATAGAGATTACCAAATACAAAACCTTTCAAAAGTTAATGACTTGAGTTTTCGGTGGAAAAAAACCATACACCTTTGTAATAAATTCAGTAGTGGTTCATCTATATATTTACCAAACTAAAGAGTAAACAACTATACAGGCATGTCCATCAGTGAGACTTACCTTTAATTACTGTTCCAACACATTAAAGAAACCCCTGTCAACTTCTTGGATCTCTATTCTGGTTGGGTTTGGTTTTTGAAACTTGATCACATTGACAGATAGTCTTAACCTCACTAATGGGGTGAGCTATTAACCCTGAGAAGGAAGAGAGACTGAATTAATGCAAAGCAAGGATACGACAGTAATAAGGTTTGGGTTTTCTTTCACATATCTTCATATCACTTCATGTTAAAGTGAGGAATAAAGAGATTTTAGGAGTTTAGAGATATCTCTGAAAGAGAAAGAAAATAAAAGAGCCTATGGAAAGACTTCATTTCTCTTTACCGCAGCTTTCTAGTGCTGCTTTAGGTGATATAGTTGTCACATGATCTATGTGACCCAAAAGTCCAAATTAGCATCAGAAACTGCTGCTCATTCAGTGCATGAGGGAGTATATGAAGCATCATGAGGCCTGCTGCTCTGTCCACCAGCCTCTGTTACTATCATGGATGCATTCCATACCGTCACAACAGCCAGGACACAAATAGAGACACGAAAGAGAACTTGGCAGGAAAGGAAACAGGGCCTGAGGCAGAATGTGGAAGACTAAATCTGGAAACAAACCCTGGGGGCTCTGGCACATCTCTCCCAAAGGACACACAACTGTGTCCTGCACCCAAACCCACAGGTTTCTTTGACCTGCTGACCAGCTGAGGTTACTTCTCTGCCACAGTTTCTTACTTAATACCAAAGCTGTGAAGTTGCTGTGAAAACCCAGTGATTTATCCGGGGTGCATCAGCTGGGGGCCCCGGGGACCTGGTGCCAAGCTGTGGCACGGAGCAGCAGCAGTGCACGGCCCTGGGCACACCTGCAAACCATCCTGGGAATGTGCCACAAAAGCAGTTGTGAATTTTGCTATTGTGTTCCTTGAGAGTATGAATTATGTCTGGTGTCTAATGCAGATGATGATGTCTGATGCAATAGGCACTTTTGAATTAGCACATAAAAACCTTTACATAAAGTGTTTGGTCTCCTTTTTTTCAAAGTCCTTTGCGACTGTAAAGTATAAGCAAACAACATAAAGTTCATACTGATCCTTTCAATTCTTTTTTAAGCATCCTTAAATCCAGCCTTTTTTTTTCCTTTTTTTTTTTTTTTCCTGGCTGTACGTCCTTATTTTTTATAGTTAAAAGTAATTTTAAAGCAAAAAAAGAACATAAACAGTATACACTGACTCTTGACACTCCATTGCTTTTTTAAACTAGAATAATAAAAATTTGCAAATGAACAAAAGAGTGGGAGGAAGATATCTGATTTACAATGTTTTTGAGATAAAGAACACTATAAAAAAAGATCAATGTGAATAATAAAGCATTGTTAACTGAGTCATGACATTTCTATTCTCAGTGAAGATTTGAACAGTAGAGCTCTGCAAATGAGCACCTTGTGCCATTTTCAAAGTGGGAGGAAGATATATAATTATAATTTTTAAAGTGAAGAGAATTTTTTTTAAATCTGTTAAAAAGTTTATTGAAAAACATATCGACATATCAATATGACATAAATTACTTTAATTTTATTAAACTAGGAGAGGGGAAAACCTCTTTTTGAAGACTGGCTGCAGAAAGCAATCCTTGAAAAGAATTTTCTTTATTAAAAACTCTTTTCCTAAGATGAAACAGCACTGAATGTCAGCACTACCGTATATTTATTCTGTAACTCTTCCAGCAGCTGAGATCTATAAAAGAAACATATTTTCAAAACAGTTTTAACCTCCATTGTCTTGATCGTTCGTATTAACGTTTTTCATGTCACCTATTGAAATCCCTTAAAGGAACATTTTATTCAGTCAAAATTAATGAAGCTGTTTTCTTAAACAGCCCCCAGAAAGTAAAAAGGATGTAACGTTATGCCTTTTATTTGACACACATTCTCTGCCATTTCACTTATGTGTGTGACGAGAGCAAAGCATCATATATGTGTTATCAATTCTGCAGAGAAAAGTGATTTTGAAAGAGAAGAAAACTAACTCTGCTCTTGCTGTGCGTGCAATTTAAATTCAGAGCAAAAATACAGCATTGATCAGATTACCCCAATTGAGTCATTTAGTGTTTTAGCATTCCTCAAGTTAAGGCCCAGCTGTGAAATCATAGTTGGAGCCAAACTTTGCTGCTAGGTGTGTGCACATGGCTCCCATTTTCTTCAAAGGGAATGGCACACATGGCCAATATTTAACTTTCACCTCTTCCATTTTTCAGCTAGAAGAGCCAGAACCAATGCAGGCAATTTAATAGAATTAAGAATATAGTCAAGATTTCCAGGACTTACAAGTGATTTGGGCTATATAATTCAATACACCTCAAAGCACAGATGCTGAGCATATTCTAAAAATCAGGCCATCTCAAATGTCCAATTTTAAGCAAGTAAAATCGTAAATCACTCAGAGTATTTTGGCCATCAGCAGCCAACAGGGTGCTGGATACATCTTCAAAATTGTGAGTTCCAATTTCTGGGTTGGCTGGGATGCCTGGGTGACTTACCACTTCCTATCCCATTTTGGGCACTGTGCTTGCTCTTATTTCACCCCTCTGCCATTACCAACAGGGCTTGAACACAGCACAGATGCCCATCTGCAGCATCTGCCTCCTCAAGAAAATGTAGGGTACAGTGCAGTGAATCCTTTGGGATGAACCACACGACTTCAAGGTGCAAGTGCCTCAAAAGTACAAAACTACACATTCCAAAGCAACGTCTAGACTCCCCAAAGTATACGCAGATCTTCATTTCAGCTCAAGATCAGGTGAAAAACTTTCCTACCATCCTTCCTGACTCTTCCCTTCATTTTCCCCCAACTCCATCTGTTCCTCACCCATCTCCTTCCCTCCACACTCGCCTCCCTCTTCTTCCTGTGTCCATCTGTTCCCTCCTTCCTCAATGCGGGCTGGGGAAGGGAAGTGAATTCAGTCATTCACTGAACAGATTTCAAGACGAACACCCTCCCTTTCCCGTTCTAACTTCATTCATCATGGTAAAAATTATAATGAACAGAAATGCTGAAGGTGAAAATTTATTAGGGATTGTGTTGCCTTCTTATATCAAAAGCAGTTAAAGCTACACATAAACATTGGCTTCATTCATTTCTTTAATATATGGTATAATTAGTGAGAAATATTAGTGGAAGTGCTTGGTATGCAGTCCATCAACACATGCCTGTCAGAGTTTAGGATCTGGGCCAAAATTTTTTGCTAGTCCTCTGATAGATTTATAATAAGCCTATAGAAGGTTTTACAGTCAGCTGGGTCACTAATTCATAAAGTTAAAATGTATGCAATGAGGTCAAAAATTCACTATTGATAAAATACCCCCTCCAGGGATTGCACCATTAACTTTGTTACTGCAACAGCAAAAAAAAAGTAAACCCAAAGCTTCTGTGAATTACCAGTCCATCATCATAAATCAGATGAGAAGCACTTGCACAAGTTCATGATGTCATACAAATATTTATAGCCTTGTGTACTATTTCCTGTTGCCCTGTTACAAAAATAAACAATCTCTAGATCCCTTGTATCTTCATGCCTGAGCTAAGCAAAATGCAATGGGCATGAGACCATGAGAGCGTCCACTATATACTACTCTGGATCTGCCTGGGTTTGTTGTAAGGGACAGGCCCCCATCCTGCTTCGCCCCTCTGACTCTGGATGAAGAAGGGAGACTGAATACGCCAAGCACTGAATGGGGAAGCAGCAGACGGATGGGCAAATGCAAGAGAGGTGGAGGAACTCATTACTCACATGAGGACCTTGGGCCTCTTGCTCACCAGGAGGACTAAGCTATAGAGGCTGGGTCTTGGAGTCTTCCTCTTTCCTCCTTTACTGATCTTTTGGGCACCTCATCTATGGTCTCTTGGGTGTCTGGGAATGAATGATAACCCACAATTCATTACAAATATCCCACTCTCAGAACTTTCTGTAACAAATCAAAATAAGAACTATTGTGCCAGTGTTGATGCCTTTGTACTGGCACCTCAGACAAAACTTCCTCCCAAGGAACAAGATGACCTTTAAGGTCTCTTCTAACCCAAGTCATTCTGTGTCTCTACGGAGGAAGAATGCTTGACTACCCTAAATGACTGGTGGTTGGAGCAATTTCTGTGCTGAGCCACAGCTATTTACAGTGTTTCTCTGTAACTTTGTGTTGTTTTTCCACCAAGACAGCTGCACCAGCTCCCTGCCTCTCCCAGTTCTCCAGGGGGTGACGCTGAGCAGTGAGGACCACCCAGGTAAGCTGCTGGCCCTATGCACGTGTCTCAGAACACCATGCACCTGCACATCCAGCCACCCCTCACAATGCTGCCAATAATTATTTTAAGAACAAATTATTGTGTTCTTTAAGCTATTGACTAAAGGTCTTCTTCTTACTTCCTTTTCTATCTCTTATTTATTTATTTATTTATTTTAAATACAGACACCCAAACCTGGGGTTTGGGCTTCATTTTTCTGTGAGTTTTTTCAAACCAACTGAGTTCAAGTCTTTAAACTTACAAGTTATCCTCCATCAGGTCTGATGTCGCTCTGCTGGCTCCAGCTCAGGACTGAATGGACATGGCACTCAGTTCCTCGAGTGATGAGCACGTGCTACATTAAATAGACAGGCCGTGACAGCAGTACATTGGATAGGGAATGGCAGGGAGATCAGCGAGGCATTCCTTCTGTGTTTTTTCTGCGCTGATATACAAAGATGCCTCACGGTGAAATTAAGAAGTTACACATCCTACTGCCAGAGTTTTCCACAGAATTCACTGTTAACCCTTGGGACTCCTTGCCCCAGGAACGTGAGGCCAGGGGCTGCAGCCAGAGTGGGTTGGGAACAAGTATTGTTGGTGAGCAGAGCCACACACCCACTTGTCCCTTGTTGTAAGATGTGCATGAGCCCTGCATGGTGCTGCAGCATTGCCCGTATTGCTTCATCTCTGTCCAGCACAGCACAGCCATCTTATTCCCACAGTCCCTTGCGAAAAGAAAAAAAGAAAGAGAAAAAAAGAAAAGAAAAGAAAAGAAAAGAAAAGAAAAGAAAAGAAAAGAAAAGAAAAGAAAAGAAAAGAAAAGAAAAGAAAAGAAAAGAAAAGAAAAGAAAAGAAAAGAAAAAGAAAAAAGAAACAACCAGACTTAAAAGCCCTCATATGCCATTGTATAAAAACTAATTTCCAGAGTGTGCTAAGAAATTCTACCTCCTGTTCTCCAGGGCTGCAAGACCCTGGTTTGTGCTTGAGCCAATGAAGAGAAATAGGGGTCAGGTGACCTGCTGTAAATACCAGTCTCAAACAGCACCACAGCTCCTTGCTATTAACAAGAGGGATCTGTTGCTGGCACTGGTAGGAAGCAGGTGATTTAGTTCGTGCCTTCATGAATTCAGACGCTGTAGTCAGCAGCCTGAATCACCCAGCTTAATAAACTTCTCAATGCTCACATTAAATTTCTACTATTTTTCTTTAGTACAAACATGGGTAAGCAATCCCAGTCCCCTGCTAGAACAGTGCAAGCAAGCCCCAGCTTCCCTGGTTAAGGAATAAATTGGCTACTCCAGGATACTCTTTAAAAACAGTACATTAAGGGAATTTGCTCCTGACTATCTCTAACAGTCAAACCAAAACAAAATAGCCTGAGATTTTTTTATCACAATGAGCCTATTTTTCCCCTCTAATCCAGTTCCATGGATGATTTCTATCTGTTAAAGATGTGCTTTTGTGGACTCATGGAACTGAGGACACAGGCTCTGAGAAGACTAACAAAGTTTCACTTCCTGCCCACCTCCAATTGCAATTTTTTTTACATTTTCATTTAAAAATAATCATAAATACTATCAGTTGTACATAATATATATTTAAAATCTTGTTTAGCTCCACTTTTTTTTTTCTCATCTCTCAGCCTGTTACTGTTTCATGCGGAAACAAACTATAAAAGAAAAGAAAAAAAAAGCTAACTACTTTTTTATGCTGGTCTAGCAAAATCTTTATTTCTTTAAACACTTTGTGCAAACATTAAATTGATAAAAGACATAATGTAGAAGGACCCACAGCTGAAATGAAGGTAATTGCATAAAAATGAAATGGAGACCTATAATTGTACACTGCTTTAGCCTCTACCACACTGTTTTCTGGAAGCACGGATCTTGCTTGTCATAGCAAGTTGCTTGTTACAGTGATTGCATGAAGACTTGATCTAGCTGTACAAGACAAGTATAACATTACTTAAAGGGAGCTTTTCAAACTAAGAGTCTGACACTAAAATGTACTGTATTTTCAAAGATGTAGTATGCTTTAACAAACAGAAGAGTCCTTGAATGACAGCTTTTGTTACCCTTTTGTTTGATGGTACTGTATTGAAAAATTCAGGTTATGTCTACGCCTTTCTATTTCTGGTTTTGATTTCTCTTCAACAGCACTTCAAGAATAAAAATTAACTTGAAGCATGAATAGTAGAAGTCGGTGGATACAGTAAATGTTAGTCTGGCATTTACTGATTACTTCCGTCTGATTTTTTTCAGTCTCATTTGTTGAATGCTTAAATGCATTCTGTGAGCCATTGTGTTGTGGCAAAAATGGGGAGCTGAACAGGTACATTGCAATTTAAAATATACCCAACTTAGACATAATTTTGAAAGGGGGAAATGATACAAAATGGTATTCTTGCATAGACCTTTCGATCTGGCCCACATGTATACATCTGCTCAGCCCACATCCAGCTCTCAGCCTGGACAAACAAGATCCATTTGAAAGACTGGCACCTGAGTATCAGGTGGGGCTTGCGACTCTTAGACCCACAAATCAGTTATTACCTAATAATATCAATGCATGACCAGGAGGACATTGCTTCCTCCAGATCTCTGCTACTTCCATTAACATTGCCTTACTAGGAAATAGAATATTATTGGAAGAAAGCACAGGGGAAATTGTGATATGTCATTGATTTATAAACACTGGAAAATGGTGGTTACTGTACATATAAGTACTCCCAAATTGCACGAGTTTTCACATTTTAGATTCAAGAGGTTAATCAAAAAGTTGGAGAGGAAAAAACTATACTTATTGCTCTGGAAAAAAAAAGGCTATCAACAAATTATTAAAGCCAAAAAAGCACAGACATTTGTCCAGGACTCTCATTTCCTGCAATCAATTGTGCAGCCTACAGGCTTTGCTCTGCTGCATTGTGCCCAGAGGAGATGCTGCCTCTTCTGCCCTTCTCAAGTCTCACCTGTGGCTTTCTGTCACCGTAACACTCACAAAACCTGACAGCTATAGGTTTCCAGCCCCCCTTTCTGTGCCACTGCTGCCTTACTGCCTCCTTTCTTCCACTTCTCTCTATCCTACCAGTCACTCCTTGCCTAAGGCCAACCTATAGTCTCTCTGGGACAGGGGAAACCCACAGTTCCTTTTACAGCAGACCTTGTCATTACTACAAGTTCACAATCAAGAGTAAAATTACCTGCCAACAGACATTTTATAAGCATGATTTAAAATGAAAACATTAGCTTAGCATTTCCTCTTATCCTCTTCCATGCTATTATTCTGATAACCTGTGCCCAGCTTTCTCACTCTTAGAAACATCACTGCATGAAGGTGACAGTGGGATGAAATCTGACCATGGGTAAAATCTTACATGAACTTTTCACTCATTCCATAAGTGGACAAAACAGAATGGACCTGGGGTTTTTCTTCTCCATCTCCCTGTAGTAGAAAACAGCTTCTAAAAAGGTCTTTGCCTTTTCTTCTCCAGGACAAACAAATCCAGCTCCTTCCACCTCTCTTACATCAGGCTCCATTTGCTGGCTTCCATGAGACCTTCCAGAGACAGTTAAACCTTAAACCTTTGCTTTCTCCCACTTCAAGCCCAATGGTTCCAATGTTTTTATCTACTCATCCTACCCAAATTTCCTCTTTTCTGCTACAAGGATACTTGTAGGAGCACAACTGCAAGGTTTCAGTCTATTAATTTTTCCTTGTCTTTTCTTTAATAAACAGCAGGCATCAAAGGTACCTGAAAAAATAGAGATAAGCAAGATCTCTCCTCTGTCTCCTTGCAGCAGAAAGCAGACTAACTGCCTTAGAGTATTTACAGATCCTCTTTGAAAACAATGTTTGAAAAACTGTGGTATTTGTAAAGATTGATTCTCTGTATATAGCATAAGAGGAAGCATACCACAAGATCCAAGCAAGATAAGAAGTGAGGCTGTGCTTGATATGAGGTGCAGGAGTTAATCAGTGGAGATAAGAACTGATAAGGTTTTATCAACACACCAGTAGAGAAAATGATTGTGTTTCTTGGACTCTTGATCACTCTGGAAAACAAGTAGAACAGTATATCAGCCCATGTTTATCTGTTCCTAAGAAGTTCTTCAGGAATATATTGTGCGCAGAACTCTTCTCCCCTAATTGGGACTTAGAAGTAAGCTCTGACTCTGGTTTTTGAGATGATCTCTGGCACAATGACAGCATACAAAGTATCCCATCTTCTAGTTGAGTTTCATGTCAACAATACAAGTGTGTATTAAGTTATGAAATAACAAAACTCGGTATTACACAGAGATAATATGATGTTCTTTGCAACTAGACTATGTTCCATGGTGAGTTGGCACAACTCCATCTAGGTACCACCTACACACACTGTTGGCTGTAAATATAGGGAAACAAGAGCTGCTTGTTGAAAAAATAATTATTGTTTTGCATTCTTGCAAATCACAAATTGAAGTTAGGAGAACATACTCCAAATAGATTTCAGCTGTGGCAATAGTTTTGTTCTCTCTTCTCACCTGATCCCACCCATTGGAAGGGATTTATCAGATAATAAATCCTCTGGGTTTAAGAGAAAACTTTCAAGTGCAAGTTTACAATTGCTTGTTCAGTGAATAAACTTTGCATGCAATAAAGAAATTGAAATTGTCAAGTAAGGTTAGTGCTTGAAAGTAAATATCTATAGGCTTGGAAATTCTGTATATGTTATTCCTTCAGATCTATACTTCAGTATCACAAACAAGTCTTTTTTCCTTTTCTTTTATTTTTTCCTAATCCCACCAGATAACCAGCTTACAAGTGAAAAACATACAGATGAAAAGACTGTGAAAGGTATTGTTATGAGTTCTGTCACAGAATTTAGCATGGCAGACACTTCATCAAAAGAAACCAAAAATGTGAAGAAATTGTCAGAAGCAAGCAGATCATCCATTGCTTCCCTGGAGAAATGCAGAGAATTCACCTACATCGAAGATGATGCATCTGTTCATCAGAGAGACAGTGATGGTATGTTTGGTAAAACAAATTGCATTAAAGCACATTTCTAAATAACAACCACTTCAGAACACGATGCATATCTAACTTGAAATAAATGCTTACATGCTTAATGGGAAGTTCGAGAACATAGCCAGAAGCAGTAAGGAGTTGCTCTATAGACATTTTATCATTTGAGTGATGAGAATCTGTAGAAGAGAATCTTAAATTTTCAATGACGTTGAAGTCATAGAAGAGAAGCTTAGAGCCTACAGAGCTGCTGTACTCCCCTACATGTGAATATTACATGTTGCTAAAGCATAACTTGCTCTTGGACTATCGACCAGAGCTGTGTCACCTTGTCAAAAAAAAAAAAAAAAGGAGCTGATCTTTTTAATAAAAGCCTGAGTTAAGGAGGAAAATATATATAATGTTGTTTGTTATTTTTAAAGAAGGGTTGTTAGAGAAGGAACTAAGAAAGAAGGGAGAGAAATGGCTGTGCCCATTACAGGTCATGGGCTATGACTCCTAGTAATGTAAATACTACAACCTTGATTTTAGTGAATAACCAGCACCTGAGGAGGTATTTCTGGTTATTAGCATAGATGTGAAAAAGTACTTATGTGAATCATTTTTTAAAGTTTCTAATATGTGCCTTATGCAATAATGGATAAGTGTTTCATATCTAGCAGTGTTGAGATCTATCATGAATATGATGAAAATGATCCCTGAATTAAGGACTTCTGAATACAGGTCGACACAATAAATCACAATGCTCTCGTGGAAAAACTATCATCTCTATTGCAACAGTGATCCTGTAACAAAAGTGGTTTTTCTGTCACTTCTGTTAGAATGTATTTAATTTCAATGAAGGACAGTTAGTGTTTATTTAATTTAAGGGACTCATCCTCCAGCCCAGACACCTACTGTTTTCTGAGTTTATTGACTATCAGATCATGCCCCTCCGTCATTACTGGCACACAGATGTGTACATGTGATGCAAATAACAGAGTTCATAATCCTTAAAAAGAAAAGGAAATAAAAAAAATAATAATAATTGAAGGGGAAAAAAAGCCATGATCAATTAATAATGTTACATACTGGATGGAGGCCAAGAGAACCAAAGGAAGACAGATTTGTGCCTGTCATTGCGTACTCTCTACTCACCCCTACTCTGACAAGTTACTGCTTACTTCACATACATACAAGGCTAAATCCTACTAACTGTTGCATGGAGGATCTCTGAAAGCAGAGCAATCGGAGATTTGCTGCGAGAAGAGCAAATCCAAACCTCAGAGGCCTCACCATGCTAGTCCTGGTGGCATGTGTAGGCTTTAGTCCAGGTTTGTGATGAACAGAAGACAAACTGGCAGCCACCAGATAGGAACAGGAAAAATTAGAGATGAGGCAGGCTGGCAAAATTATTATAAGTTCTTTTTTTGTGGTAATTAATCTACTAATGTAGAGAAAGAGAGCTGAGGTCATTGTTCTCACTGAGATAAATGCAATAATGTCTTCTTGCAAACAGCAGGGAAAACAGAAGAGAAAACAGGAGATTGCATCTCCTTTTATGCAGTTTGTGGCTAATTTATTTTCAAATATATAAATGAATGCATAGGAATGGATGCTTAATTGCTAATATCTATTATTTATATACATTACCCCACTTAAAACAGAACAAAAAAAGCCTCACACATGCAGATTTTTTGAAATGTGTTACATCCATTATCACAGTTCATGGTGTGTGCTCTGATGGGAATTTAAAAGCATCTTTACTGCACATCACAGACTCTGCGCTGAGACATTACTAAAATCTTGTGCTTTTTGTGTGCTCCTTTTCCTGGATGGAGCCCTAAGGATGGTACCTTTTCTCTGAAGATTACAGAAGCACCAATATTGTGAGCACATTAGGAAAAAAAATTGTTATTAGAAAACAGCTCTTTGGAGAGGAAAAAAACTAAAAGAAAATATATTTAAAATCATGTATCAATTTATGATGATCTCTTGTATCTAGGTATAGGAAGGAAATTTCATAAACACATTAAGAAAAATAGTCTTAATTGCACCGTAAGCTACTGGATAAAATGATTACATTTTCTACACTGTAAATTTCATACAATTAAATGCAGCAGTGTCACCTTATAAAATGTTTCAATTTTATAATTATTTCAGTTCATTTCCTTAGAAAAAAAAATTAAGCATGAATTTACTCAGTATCACCAAAATCTAGTCATTCTTATTCAACAGAACTGACTTAGAAGTTAGTTGTGCTTGTCTGAACCTAAATAGATCTTGACATATTTAAATAAGTATTAAAATTGATAGCATTGATGATGATATGCTAGTTAGAAAAGAGTTCAATCACACACTATTTATTCTTGCTACCTGCTATAACTGCCTTTTTTTTATATATACATAAAGACATTGGAACGATTTTTAATTTTGTTTTTCATCAAGAAATCTTTCATAAAAAAGAAAAAATAAAAGAAGCATAATTCTGGAAACAACTTCCTGGCAGTGAACTTTGTGTTACGTGAGATAAAAAATGCCACAACAGAACCAGTGCAGTTGAATGAGTTCACAGTTAGTCATCCCAGGGCAAGAAACGTGGATGTAACCATATGCTTTCCTGAAAGAACCAATGAAAAGACATTCATGTTGTTGAAAGCATTTTTCTTTTCCAAAAACAAGGAGGGGAAAAAAATGGAAACGTTTGGTTTGTTGCAATCCAAGAGGATTCACACCATCAGAATCTTGCACCTGCTCAGAGCCTTGCTGCACTCTGGCAGCTTCCCCAGATGCCGTAGTTTGAACTTGGGGTGCTAATTGTTGTTTTTTTTATTTTTTTTATTTTTTATTTTTGAGGGGAGTGAATAGAACAGGAAATCTTTTGTCACAGACAGACGGTTTTTTGAGAATGCCCATCCTTCTTGATATTGTTTTCTGAGTTTTTGTCTCATTTTGGAAGCTGACAAGGCTGTAAATAAAAAGACAGTAAAATTTGGGAGTGAAAATAGAAGGACTTTGAGCTGAGAATCCATCACGCTGCCCTCTGTAAATGTGGTTCTCTGTACTTGCTATTATCCCTTCTCTTTGGTTAGGGCACCTAGCTGTCATTAAGCAGTTCAGTGGAATCAGATCTGTAATACAAGCCAGACTATAAGTAGATGAGAATCTGTAATCTTTTCTGATTTTGGCACTGTGTTTGCAGCTCTCATAAGATCATCTCGATCCCTATCCAGGTACCACATTTAATTCACGGGGTATGACCAGGTACAACAGTAAGAACCAGACCCAGAGAGTCTGTGGACCTGCTTCACCCTTCACAAAAGCTTTTAGTGTTTGCACATTGACTCCCAGCAAGGGCTGAATCAGAGCACAGCAGCGAGCAGCCCAGAAAGGATTTTCCCCCCAGAAAAAATTCAGTACTAAGTTATTTTTTTGCAAAAAATTACACTTTGAAAGATTTTATTTTTTTTTCAGGGAATACTTTTGTTGATATTTTTAACCTTCAAAGAAATAGCAGGAGCAGTCTGATTGTTTTTATCTTTCCATATTTCCATAGTGTCAAATTAAAGGAATTATCTCAATTTTGCATAATCACAGCAGTACAATCTTGGGTATTCAAGCATGCCCTTCTTCTCATGTCTCCCTGCTTTTCCTTTTTCTTAGATGAATGTGCAACACTTATCCTGGCCTGCTTGTTCTGCCAATTTTGGGACTTTCTTATAATGCTGCCTGATACCTGTGAACATTGGCTGACAGATACCTGTTGTCCATCCAATAGATACTACCAGACATCCGATGAAGACCACTCCAACAATGACTGCAACTGTGACTGTGACATTGATTGCAGCCTCTTTGAGTCCTGCCATGAGACTGGTGAATGCCTGGAACTTGCCATGGAGATTTCTGAAGTCTGCTATCGCTAATAGGAAAACAGTTGATAAAAATCCTGAAAACTGCCTGAAAGGGATTGGACAGAGTACAAGGAGATTATTATTATTTATTTTTTTTTAAAGAAAAGATAATCGGAATGTTTTCCAGCCAGGACTGTGTCATCATGCTGCTCCCACCCTGGAGGTCTGTATATCTGTAATATACTCGCTCTATGATAATAAAGGGCAAAAAAAAAATCTCCTCCTTTGCCATAGACAACAACAGAATTCCTAAGTGCCAAGTGTGCTCAATGCGTTACCCGCTGCCAATGCAATGCTTTTATAAACCCCTAATTGCTTTAAACATGGATTTCCCCCATTCACAAACACAGGACAAATTAGGACGTTCTTTTAGGACTGATATATATTAGTTCATCTTCCTAATGGATTCATACATAAACATGTATTACACATTGTTGGTTATTATTAATAATGTATGATACAGCATCATTTTATAATTAAAAATTTATTTATTCAATCTCTTAAAACACACTTATATGCTCAGTTTAGGTAGAAAAGAAAATTAAATGAATTAGAAACCATGCTAGCTGTAATTACAGCAAATGCCTCTAAAAATCTCCAGTGAATTTCATGGAGGAAGCACTTTAACAGGGTAGCGCAACTCGACAGTGTATTAATGTGCGTGCCTATGGTTATGTAATAACAGGTTATGCCTATTGTTCATTAGTTGTAGAAAAGGGCTCCTTAAGTGTAATTAGCCTAAATGGGAATTGACTGCACACTTCCAGAGGAGAATTACCCCGTGGATAGCCAGTAACTGCTTTGCCTGATTTTCATTTGTAAGATTCCTGCAAGCAGCAGAATATTGCCATCTATTCTAGTGGAAACAGGCATCTCCACCTGTGCACAAAAGATTACAAAATGACAGTATCTATCCTGGTTGTGCTTTCAGACTCCCTCTATCTCTTTCTGATGGCAGGTCTGATTAATAAAAAGGAAATACATATTGTGCATTACACATATGACAACAAAAGCATGTAAATTCAGCCGCCTCAGGGTGCAGAACGACCGTATTAAGCACAGAGGAAAACACAGAGTTGCTTGCTCACATTAGATATTTATAGACTAACACCAAAGACCATATTTGCTTTGTATAGTCAAAAAACTTCTCCCACAACCCCACTGATCTCAGCATAGAAGTGCCTGGGGAATCCCTAACAAGAGTTCTGGACAAGATTACAGGACACTCAGCTTTGAAATCATTGAAGCCACTTGTTTAATAATGTGAGTCTCAAATCTCCAGTCTTGACACACAAATATTTAATGTATGGAAACATAGACAAGTGTGAATTTCCATTGTTTTCCACTTCTGCATATTCATGCTTTCGATAAATCAGAAAGTAAGGAATAGGTAAAATGCTAACAATCTTTGTCAAATATCTTTCAAAGCTTCGTGACCTCATAGCAAATGAAACTCTTTTACCATAACAAATAAAAAAATGATATGGCTCTGAGGACAATGAACTTAGAAATGCAGCCTGTAGCAATACCTTGCTCCCATGCTCTTTCCAGGACATCAGTGGGGAAACAATAGAGTTTCTTCTAATTACAATGGCCTTTTGTGAGCTGTAGCCACCTGAAGGAAGAAAGTCATTAGTTCTTAATTGTCACACCTGTGCCAGCCTGCCAGATGCAATGGGACCCAAACATGGGAAGCACTAAGCACTGCCATCTGCAAGGCACTGTATTTGCACAACTAGGGCTGAGAAATGCTGAATTTTAATGCTCCAGTTTGCACTCTTCTGCAGGTTTTTGATCTTAGCCCTGACCATACTGACCACCGAGACTATACTGTCAGGGCAACATTTTAGGTGTTGGTAAAAGAGGCCTATATCATTCCACAACTGCCATAGGTCATCTTCAACAAATTGACAAGTAGGCGCAGTGAATAAAGAGATAGATCCACCCCATTTAAAAGTTGTAAGAGAAGAAATCTTCCCACACATGATTTCTGAGAGGAATACCAATAGCGATGCAGATTGGCAATACTTGCTCTTGATATTGCCGTACAAAAAAGGGCGTTTCACTTTTGCAGTGCCTGGAAGGAGACCAAGAGGAATCCAAAGGGTGATGTACACCGAAGCACAGCCAATGAGGAGTATAGAGGTGGGGTGTTTGCTTGTCTTTCTCCAGCTCTGAGCTCACGATACTTTACAGTTTTGCCAAACTGGGATAACCTGTGATAGATGTCTTCATGTATCAGTTATGAAACCAAACTGAATTAAGGATTACTGGTATAAAATATTTTAAACAATTTTACTATTCAAAAAAACCAAACACATAAAACCCCCTTTCTTCCTGTTGTAGTGTGTAGGCTGACATATTGAAGTCATGTCTACTATAGGGCATGGGTGAGGTCAAAGACAGACTTTAAATGGACATGGCCACAGCCATGGCTAGACAGGATGCCTCAACAATATGAACTGAATCATACTGGAAAATATAAAGAACTGCTGACACTGGTGTTTTAAACAGGGCAGCAATCTCTTCTTGCCTAAAGTGTACAGTGACACATTGCTCAGTTTCCTGTTTTAGGAAGTAGACTTCTAGGATAATTCTGTACAAGCAATTGAGGAATGTGTTAATAGTCTTCCATATTTAATGGTTTACATACTTTATTTCATGCAGCATAGTAGAGCCAGCAGCTTGTGACAACTTTGTTTTCTGCTATAAAAGTGCTAATTGTAGCGTTATACTTTCATGATGTTGGGACAGTTTAATATGTTGACACCAGAAAAACAAAGATTTTATTTCCATTCAGCATTCCAGAAAGTGGATTTCCTGTTTGGGGAGCCACCCTATTCCTACATAAAACCAACTTCCTCAGCCAGAGAAATACCTGTTTATCAGATAAGTACATGGATATAGACATTCCAGTCAAGCAGAACTACCAGGAACAATTTGAGGCTCTCTCTGTATTTTTCCTTTACTGTGGAGAAAGTCCTGAGTGTGTGAGTAGGAGGCATTTGGGTGGATAGCTGTTCTGAACATGTTGGACTCAGCTGTGCTCCCAGAGAGATGTCAGCTCTGCAGCGTGTGAAACCGGCTCCTCAGAACAACAAATAAACGTTACCATTTTGCAAACGGGAACATCGCTCCGACACGACGCCTCTCCTCAGCACCATAAATGAGCTGACAGATTGGTTGGGGGAAGAGAGAGACAAGAGATAATAACGAAGAGCTATATTGCTGCCTTCTACAGGAACGGACCATGGGATGCTCTCTAAGGACCTCCTCTTGGAAATGACTCGCCAATCTCATCCTTAAAAAAATGAATAAAGACGTCCTTTTATCTCCTTTCAGAGTACTGATTTGGATGCAAATTCTTTGCAGCTGAAATTGTCATTTGCTAAATATTGTACTGCACCCAGCACTATCAGAGGACCCAATCTAAAGGCCTCGGGGTGCTTCTGAAAATTTAAGCTTTTGTCTCAAAGGAAATGCAATTCTCCTCCTGAGCCTTGAGTGGGTCTGTCCATTTGTAGTTCTGGTGCCTTATATTGCATGTACAGAAGACCCTTTAGATAGGGGCAAGCAAAAACTACCCCACGTACTTTTCTGAATTTAGGAATGGAGCATATTATATTATTGCCTGTGATTTTCCTCTACTTCCTAGAGCATTTCAATCCTTCATACTCTCTTAAGCAATCACAACCAAAATAAACAAGCTCTTCCAAATGTCAAGACGACTCTTGCCTTAACTCCAGAGCTGCTTAGGGATTCAGACTGCATGCTACAGCTGAGCTCTAGAAGACATTGTTTCTCAGGAAGAAAGCAAAATATAGGAGCATAAGATGCTTGTCATCCTATTGTTCTGCCTGTATATATGGAAAAATTTTAATTACTGTTTGACTAAGAATGTATTTATCTATAAAATGTATCTTTTAATTATATGAAATAAGTGCTTCTAATCTGTATTTTGCATTGCTGTCTCTGTCATCCATGCCAAGTTGTATCTAAGGTCTCTTAAATGAAAGTTTCCTGTTATGCAAGAACATAAGGTTACAGCACAGACTGAGATCACTAGGCACTTCTCTACCATAACTCACAGTAAGTGAGTATTAATCATGATTAATAATCTATCATTCCTGTGGCTTAAAAAAAAAGAAAAGTTTCCTGAGAAACCACTTTTTTTTTGCAAAACAATTATATGGAATTCATTATCCTGCTTGTAACAATCTAGATTTTCTTAACATTGCACATGAACAGGAATTGTTGCCATCTGATGTGTGTTCCATGGCGTGTGCAAAATGAGTTGGTGGGTATAAGCCAGCTCCTAATGGATGTGTGCCCATAGCACAAAAAAAAAAAACCACATTATTATAATTTGTACCCTGAGGAGAAATGCTACGGCCTGAGAGTAAATGGAGCACTTTCTGTCCCAAGTGCTATCTCTTCCATGGTCAGAGGAGAAAGAGTAATGCTGAACTGCATCTGCTGCCTCTGTAACAGGCCTCACTCCTCTGAGATATTCCCTGGCATCTCATATCCCCTTAAAAACAAGGAGAAAAACAGCTCTGAAGGGGCATACTCAGCATGCCTCTTCCCCCTCCCTCAGTAATGTCATCAAGGAGGTTGTGTGAGCAGAAAATGAAACAGGGGCAGTCACTGTCAGTATATAATCTGTCCTCTTTTTAGGCGCATCCAGAAAGGAGCTGAGAAAAATCTATTGTCACTGAATATGAAGTATTCATCAATTCCCACCTGAAATGTGAGAAATTTACAAGCCAGAAAATGTTGGATGTCACTGAGTTGTCTTCTCTCAGAGCCTTGCAGGAGTGAGTCACCACTCTCATATTGAGGGACTTCAGAAGGTTGTGGACTTCAAAAGAATGTAGACTTCCAACCAAGAAGTTCACAGGTGCTAGAGCATCCGCTTGTAAAATATCGAGAAGAAGAAAATAATTTCTCATAGACACTGTGTTGATGGCCTGTCCAAGAAGAGCAGTCCATATGACAAAGTAATCTGACATTAGGGAACCTTGCTACTGAAACAGACCCTTACATCCTCATGCCACAATATGAAGAGAAAGAGGAATACCCCACACCTTATACAAGAGCACAGGAAAATCACCGTCAATATCATTAAGATGCAGACTCAATTTATGTGGCCAGTTTTGCCATGATTTCTATGAAGTAGAAAATAATATCTAAGAACGGTGAAGAAAATATTATTAGATCAACTGTATAAAAAGCATGAGTGATTCCATTAGCAAGCACAGCTGAGAAAAAGCAAGATTTAAATCAAATCCAAATATGATAAGATTATACAACCAAAGTGACATGTCCATTTCAGAAAGCACACAGGGTGAGGTGAAGATGCAGAACAAAACTAGAGTTTTGGTTTTATGCCATAACATGTGTTCCACCTTATAAAACACTCAGAAAGCTAATGGGAGCATCCTGCTAGCTCCTCAATTTTTTTCATCTTTATTTCAGTGTGTTTGTTTCATCTCCTCTAAGTATCAGTCTGCCTTATCACTCATTGCAGTCACTGTACACACAGGCTTGCTGCTTGGGAAACAGCACAGCTACTCACAGACCCACTGTTTCAGACCCTAAAAATTTCTGGGGTGTTGTACTGTCTTTGCTCCACACGGAGGGAAGAGAAAAATTTACTGTAAGTTGGCATTAATTAGGAGAGTCAGTCATTCAAAATGAAAGAACTGGGTTTTCTGATCTGCTGCCTTTTGGAATAGGAGAGCTCAACCTGGATCTTCTGTTCAAAATCAGGAGTGGAGAAGGACACACAGTAACATTTCCTGCTCAAAGATGTAAGCAAATATTAATCAATTTTCTAAGCCTTGATTTTACTACACATTTCAGAGTTCCACATAAACTATAACCCATACACACTATAAAGTCATTACTGAGAGGGGAGTCAGGAAAGATCCAGCTACCTTTCCAAATGGAAATCAGAATGTATATTTTCAGCTACATTAAGCCAACTGCATGCAGCTCTGCACACTTATGTAATTCCAGTGCAAAAATAATCCATAATATTCCAGAGGAACAAATCCAATTCTTAGTCATATAAATTTTCATAAAAGTCCATCAAAACCTATTCCAAAAATGTCTCAGTCTCTCTGAGCACCGGAGTTGGAACAAAAGAGTGAGCCCTTTAAATGCCTGTGGAGCTTCTAGTGATGTTAAATCTAATTGCCCTTAGCATAGCACTGATTCCACAAGGGTTTAAGTCATGGAAAATGTATTTTACCTTTATACAAGGTATACAACCCAAAGTTTATCGTGGTGCAGTAAAGTCAGAGTTAACTCACTTGGTGAGAATTTCAGAGAGAGGGAAATTAACCTTAGATGCTTCACTTTGACTAACCAGGCCAGAAAAAATGTCTCTTCTCTTTGCATAGATGCAATACTGTATTAAGTTATATGACGCAGTGTGGTACGATATGATAAAATATCAATTTGTGCACTTGGGTGTATATGTGTATGTAGAAATCCATATTTATATTCAAGGATATTTATAGCAATGCCTCTGTGTTCCAAGAAGCAAGAAATGATGGAGAGTGGGCAAAGATTAATTGTGATAGAAAGCTTCATAAGACAAAGCCAGATCAGCATTATTTGTTAATACCTTTAGAAGCTGTATAATTATCGGAGCTAAAGTAGAGCAGAAATTTTCCAGTAAAATGGTTGCTCATGACAGAACGATCGTTTGTTCAAACTGACCTTGCAGCATCACGGGCAACAAAGTATTGGGAACTGCTGGTTTCCCTGGAGGGCTCCGCGGGGCTTTGGCAGCCCACAGCAGCAAGGATGACCCAGGCACGTTCCTGGGAGCCTGGAAGTCCTTGAGATTCAGGTCAACCATCTGTTCCATTTCATTAAAATATAAAATAAGAACTAGAACAGAAACCTTCCTTTTCATCCCAAATGAATTTTCTCTGACCATCCTTCTACACAGGTCCTTCCATTTTTCTAATGTCAAAAAACATTTTGTTTTTCCCTAAACTTCAGAATTCCTGGTGGAGTAAAACCCCCTGACTCGTGTGTAACATCTGTGCTGTGGCCAGTGGTTAGTAGGGAAAGGAAGAGACTCTGTCTGACCCAGAGAGCACTGAATTTTCAAGCCAGACAGGGAGAAGTGCAAGACCACACACAATGTGAGCAGGAAATCAGGACAAAGGGACCAAGGGTGGATATTTTTTCCTCTGAGAATGTTATTTCCTTGACTAAAAATCTGAGCTGCAGTTGAAGAGCCCAGGAACGAGCAGTGTTTGTAATGTGACCAAGGGCACTGCTCCCTCAGTCGCATCCTTCAGTGCACTCAGTACTCCTAAAGCTGTGTCTACTACATGAAGGCCCAGAAAACTTCAGCAGCCTCAAAAAAATAAAATTAAATTAAAAACAAATCGTAATGGCACATTTTCTCAACCAACATAACGGAAAAGTCTGCTGCTCTGTATATAGCCTTCAGGATTGTGTCTGCAACACTTGAAATCCTGCCCAAGTCTGGCTTTGATCACATTAACAGGTACTCTGTGTGCTTCTGCATCTTTTCCTACAAGCAAATGTTGCAACTTTCCTATTGCGACAGCTGTAATAGGCACACACTTTACTCTGTTTTTCCTTAACACTCCTGAATCCTTTTATATCTAGTTGGGAATACGCTCAAGCGCTAATGGCACTTGTTCAGCCCTCCAGAGAAGGCACAACGTCTCCTTTCTATTTCTTCATCTTGGAAATCTGAACTTTGCTGAGATCGAAATGCCTGATATTTAGATTCATCCCTCTTAAGGTCAGAAGGCACCATTAAAATTATCTGGCAACAAAGATCAGCATCTACTGGGAGAGAGGAGGTTTTTAATCAGTCATTGCTTCCTCTTGTTTCTGTCTGGGCAACGAGAGGAGCCCAAGGTGCCAGGTAATTAAGTCACTGCTGACAGATGAGACAGGTGATAGACCTGCATCCATATGCTATCACTTCCAGTTTGGTAACCTCAAAGTATGCAGTTCATTCTGCAAATAGTGATCTGTAGCTGCTGGTGCCTGCTGGTCAGGCAACACAGACTCCTCCTGCCACCACTGATGGAGGCAGAGAGGCTGAACAGAAATTGAGCTATCAGGGCTCTAATTCATCTCTAATACATCAGTTCAAATTAAAGGAACCGCTTCATGTCAGTGCCTCTTGCCTGCCCTGGTGTTACAGACTGCAGCATGGGTTAGTGTTCGTGGTAGTGATTAGTTGATGGTTGGACTTCATGTTCTTAGTGGTCTTTTCCAACCTTAATGATTTTGTAAGATCTTTCTGCTGTCAGCCCTAGAGGGAGGTTCAGGACACAGATGATCTGAGCTCAGCCACGGGCTGCTTCCCAACCTTTAAATCCATGCTTGAAAAACATCATGAACAGTATAAGAAGAACTGACATTAATAAGTGCTATGAAACTCATTGCTAAGGCAAAGCAAGGAGAGCTCAGGAAGCATGGTGACAGCCAAGGAATTCCGAAACTCCTTCACAAACAGAGAGAGACAAATCACCACCCAGGCAGGTCTGACACAAGGGTTTGAACAAGAGCCTTCAAACTTTTATTACCAGGCTCCTTTTTGTAAGGCAGGGCACAGCAAATACTCCATTTAAGGCTTCTGTGGAGTAGAACCAGAAATATCCAGCTTTGCAAATATCCTCAGCAGCCAAGTGCAGAGCCGAGACATGCAAAATGAGCGCCCATCAGCTCGCTGCCAGCACAACAGAAGGCAGAAGTGCTTCAAGGAACTTGTGACAGGTTCTCTGGATGCACCAATTCAAGATGGGCCAATCCCTGCTCGAAATGTGCAAACTCTCACACTCTTTGGCATGACCATGCAGCCAAAATGCACTTTTTTTAAAGGATTCAGAGAAAACACGACCAAAGGACAAGAATGCAAAAGAGTTCAGCAATGGGGAGCAGATGCTTCCCAGGGAGGAGATGGGACTCAGTTCGAGAAAGGTTTGAGGGAAACTTTATATATAGAAAAGAAGTTACCGGAGTGTGTTTGGCTGCAGAAAATCTAACTGACTGGGAGGACTGCGTGCTAAACTGTCACACCAAAAAAATCATCTTTTAAATGGTCCAAATATCAGAGATCTGAGTAACCAGTGCTGGCAGACACTGAAGACATCCATCCCAACCTAGGTCCCCAGGTTTGAATGTACTGCTCCTAGAGAACCCCATGAAGCCCTATGGATGAGATACAGGAGATGGCTATAGCCAAGGTGTGAGCTGCTGGGTTGGGCTGGAGGGGAAGAGAGGAAGAGAGGGGATGAGAACACATGTAAGATGCACAGTAAGTAGAGCCCAACACTGCTGGTGAGGAGAAATGTGACCACAGTTTTTGAGGAGGGCAGTGGTACAGCTCAGGCTTGTTCCTGGCTCCTGGGGCTCTGTTTCCAGTCAAACTTTGACTTTGTAATGGTGCTAAGTATTGAAACTGAAAGAAAAAGAGGAAGTAGGCTGATCTGTGAGGGATAGAGCACCCTACCTAAATGAGAGAAATGGCAGATTTTAGAGGAAAGGATCCAGGACAGTTCTAAGAGAGAAGAAGGAATTTCCAGTTCTCCTTTATTGCACTAAGGGCTTGCCTCCACCCAGAGGGATCTTAGTTTTCTTTTTTCTCTTAGGCAAGTATGAAATACATTATTCAAAGTGGACTTCAGTTACATCCCAAGTGCAGCCTATGCGTCCCTCAGTAAAATAGAATGAGACGACTGTAGTTCCCTGGGCTTCAGTCCTTTTCATACTGGTGTTAATTTTCTTTTTCAGGCTGAACCAAATCATTCCTCATTCACATTTTAGGACCTCCTTGTAAAATTAGCCTGGGAAAGCAAGGCAATTGGACTGAACTCTTTTTAGACTTGGGAAGACTATTAAAAACCTTATGTTTCCTTGGAAAACCTCTCCCTCTGACCAAACTAAACCAGCTCTATTTCCACCAAGCGTCACAAGATCTTTCCTCCCTCCAGCAAGTCGAGAGAGTTTCCTTCCTATAAAGCAGAGCATAGAGGCCAGCTGCACTCCTGAGGCTTCAGCAACAGCCTGCCGTCTCCAGCACACTGCATGCCAGGAACCAGCTTCTACATGGGCTCACAAAGGCTGTAAAACATCTTGTGCAGAATGGAAAAAAAAAATCAAGAAAAAACAAAAACAGAAAAAGCTGGGGAGCTTTGCCAAACAATTTCTGCCCATTTGTGCTGATGCCAAATGCTTTGCAACCTTTTTCCTGGGGCATCTGAAAGTTCTCCTACAGCAGCCCCATGAAGTGGGCATCCTTGGAAAAGGGCTGGGGTGGAGCTTGTGCTTCAGGAGGAGCTGTGGCAATTTGGAGATATCTGCAAAGAGATGAGGCTGATACACACCCCTGGGAGGAAAGCTTTCATCTGAGGTGCAATTTAATTCCAGTCCTGCTCCAAAATCCTTGCGCAGCCCTGCTGCCTTGCACAAGTATTTTGCCTTTTTCTGATATGAAAAAAAATCAGTATGTCATAGGAGATGAGTATAGATTCATCTCTCTTGGACACTAAAGGGACATCCACTTCCAAATATCATCATTTGGAAACTGAGAAGCAGAGAAACAGGAAAACATGGGACTTGAGCTCTCCTCCTTTTGGAGTTGCCTTGAAGCTTCTACAGTGGTTTTCCATTGCAATTCTGCAGGGACATTTGGGACAAGCCCTTCCCTAGACTTAGGTCATTGGCTTCAAGTGTTTTTTCCCAGTCTGGAATGGAGAAGGAGGGCCTTACAGGTGTGAGGGAGAACCTTTTAAGTATTTTTCTTTCTCATCCAGAAGGAGCAAAGTCTGGTGAGCAAATGTACCGAAGGGTCAGCTGGCTGAAGCCTTTTGCTTCTCTGAACGGAGGTGAGAGGAGCACAGCTTCTTGCATGAAGAGGCAACTTTAGGCCAGCATCTGTTGCAAGTGTCCTAGAAGCATCCTGCAGTAGGTAAGCCAAGGGACAGCCTCGGTTGCCTATGCCTGGCAGTGGGGAAGAAACAGGTCCTGCACTGCTGGAAGGTGCGAGAGACTTCCCATCGTGCAAGAGCTCACTGCACAGAAAACACCCAAATGAGAAGAAAAAAAAACAGGAGGAGAAAGCATTGACGGATGGACAGATAGGAAGGATACTGCATGTTCTGGGATTCAAACAGTCATTAAATTCCTTACCTCATTGTGGTTTTATTTCTCTGTACGACCATTTGCTTAAATAACTCCAAACTTCAGTCTGTGAGCAGTCCTTCAGACACAACTGAAATAGTCACTTGTGAAGGGGAAAGGTGGAACAAAGCTGTACCTGTGTAAAAGAGCAACCTTCTCCCACCCACATACTGAAGGACGCCCTGTGCCCCTGCCCTGGTTCCTCACCACCGCCCCATTGGTGCTGACATGGGCCTGGATTTGTCGAAGCCCACCACCGGGACTTGGTTTCCCCCTGCTTTGAACCTTCTCACACACAACACTGAAGCCTCAGATTTGTCAAAACACACGGAGGTGCTGCCAGATTCTGAGCAACTCATTTGAGTCCCTTCACAAAGCCATCTTATGGAAAGAAACAACATGTCAGGGCGATGCCAACAACTGACTGCACCAGCACGGAGAGATTTGACGTACTTCTCTATGCCACAGTGACTGTTATAATAAAAGACAGCAGTGCATTAGTGAGAGATTTATGCTGGTATTTCAGCAATGGAAAACATGAGCTTTGCTGCGTTCTCATTCACACCGAGACAGGCAGCGAGGGCACGTCACGTCGCACCACTTCCAGGAATGATGTTACAATAGAAGAAATGCTGATGTGCCGCTGCAGGAGAATCGTTCCTGGAAGCAGAGACCCTTGTGTTATTAGTGGATTGCACTGCAGGAGCTCTGATCGCAGGCTGGGTGGGGGATGCAGAGGTGAGCAGCCAGCCTGGGGAGCTGTGCATGGCACCAGCCTCCCTGGCACCGCCAGGGCCCTCCATGCCAGCCCGTGCTGGTGCCAGCTGATTGAATTTGCTAATGATCCACTCTCTCGAAACCCTCTCATGCTGCACCCACCGTTTTGCGCCTGCAATTAAATCGCAAGCGAAAAATGCCATGTGGTGTCATTTGACATTTAGATGTCAAAGGAACTGATTGACAGGGAGGGGAAAAAAAATCAACAGGAAAAGGCCTGCTCCTGCCAAAGGCAGCAGGGAGGGTGCCAGCAGCAGGAAGAGCAGGATCGGGGACACAGCCAGAGGACGCAGCTCCAGGGAGGGAGGAGAACTCTTGCACTATGCAGAGCCTGGGAAGAGAGAGTTCTCCTGCCTTGCATGAGGCTTAGACCTTTCTGTAGCTCTAAGTGTCTCTGCTCAGGTTTAAAAAAGGAGGAATTTATTTTTAAAAATATAATTTCTGAGCAGAGTTAAAGCAAATTACACATCTTTACCATTTTGAAGCACTGCCTTCAATCATAAAATCATTGAGGCTGGAAAAGACCTGTAAGGTCATCAAGTCCAATCATCAGTCTGTCAACTCCACGTCTACTAAACCGTGTCCCTAGTTGTTTAGCTCACAGAATTTTTGTTTTTAGCCTCGAGAATAAAAGCACAAGAATTCTGAGGAAAAATAAAAAAAATGAATCAAAGTCAAAACCTGGACAGTTTTCATTAAAAGAGTGTTACGTTGGTTTTATTTTAAAACTCAAGCTCTTTTCAAACTGGAGTGATCCACCACAACAGGCCTCTTCCCACACAAAGCCTCAGCAATGGTAAATATGACATTTTTTTCCAACAGGATTAAAAGAAGGCTTATGCCCAGACTGCTTATGAGCCTGAAGCAGGGAGACATGTCCTGGGGTCAGGGAGAGGTAAGAACGGGAATGAAACCATTGGGCTACGAGCACAAAGCACAGTTCCCAACGTGGTACAGGAGAAAGGGAAAGGGAAGGAGAGAAAAAGAAAAGCAACCACGTTTTTCTCCATCCCATCAGGTAAAGAAGCAGGGTTTTGGGTCACCTGCTGCCTCTGATCCACACACATAAGGCCCAGCTGCTGGAGGAGCACAAAGGGACAGACTCCTGTGAGAGAAGAAAAAACACTGATAACACAGTTTTGAATTATTTTCTATTTTAATGAACTGCAACAGCATCCAGTGACCACAGGATTCAGGTGGGCTTCAAGTCAGCACCCATTGAGCATTAATGGAATGGTCAAAATACACTCATGGAGTTAAAAATAGAGCTTTGGGGCTTTTTTCCTACTCATAGATGCAGGTGGGGCTATAAAACCCTTGAGCATGAGTCAGAGAACCAGACTTGGCAAAGCTTGGCTTGCCACTTTAAAAACAGAGCACTAATTAAATCAAGTAACAACAAGGAAAAATAGGTCTCTTTTTTTCCAATAACTAATCCAGCCTCAAATGAATTAAAAATATTTTACCTGGACCCTATTCATATACAGAATAAAGCAAAATATATGCCTGAAAAAGAAAAATTCGCTTGGTGAAAACCTAATGCAAACTGTTCTAGCATGAAAGTGCAGACTCTTCTCTAGGCAGTTTAATCACAAAGATGTAAGCTTCCTTCTCTGAGGAGAGGCTGACTAAATGGCCCTTACTTGGGTGCTCTTTATAGAGAGAGGGCACAGGGTTGTTGGATTCATCCTGGATATCTGCAAGGGGGTATCAGTTATTTTCCTATATTATACTTTACACTCTGATCTTACAGATTGTCTTACAGGGATTGGGGTGTATTTTTTTCTGTTTATTTTTTTTTTAAGTAATCATGCATTGATCATTAAAAAAAAAAAACAAGAAATATTAGCATCAGCGAGACAGAAAACTTGATGCAAAAAGAAAAAGAAAAAAAAACCAACTCTCAGTTAAAATATGGCTAAGTGGAAGAAGTAATCTATTTTTAATAAGCATTGAGTTCCTCCGTGGCACAGCACACTGTGAGTGAGCGTTGGGAGCCATGGGACAGAGCACAGGGGCTTGCATCATGGCTAGTGGGCTCGTCATGGGGATCACCTCCTCCCAAGTTACCCCGGGCAAAGCAGTGCACAAAGGCAACCCCTGCACACAACTATCACACCATTAACTCCAACAGAAACCTGCTGGTGTGAACCGAACAGTGGGGGCTTGCTGGGGAATTTCTATCAGCACAGCGAGCAGTAATAGACACGGAGAGCACAGCTTGCAGTTATTCATTCTCAAGATTTATTTTTATGGGCAGTTATTTACAGAAGGATCTGCAGCTGTACATTTGTGAATGCTCAGCCCCGCGAGCCCAACTGCAGCAGGCATTCTGTCTGCTCCACTGCCACCGGCCTCTGTGCGCCATGTAATACAGGGACCAATGTGGCTGCAGTCTAAATGCCCCCCCTGAGCCAGTCGGACCCTTGCACTGATGTGTCCTCACACCTCCATGGAAGTGGTGCCTTCACACTTGGGCAACGAAAGGAATATCCAATGGTCACGCCAATTTCCATGGGGAAAGCAGCACTCTGTCCAAGTACCCTCTCAAACAGTACACTTTTCCGAGTCCTATCCAATGTATCTTCTCACTGAAGACTTTTTTTTTTTTCCCAGAGCACTCATTTAAATTACATTTAATAAGATAGGCATGTCAGATTTTGTTTACAGAAGTTTACTGTTCAAGTCAGCGGGGAAAATAAAAAATCTATCGGCTGTGACTTTTAAACAATACGAATGCAGGTATTTTTTTTCTTATTAGCACTTTATTTCTGTGCAGACAGAAACATCACTGACTATCACTGCTGCTTCCCATTAAAGGCACAGCTCCCACCGCCTTTCCATGCAGAATATTCCCATGACAATCAACGGAGGTTCTGCATAAAGAGCAAAATATACCCCATCATGTTGTCTCTCTATATAGTAAATGCTAATTTCTTGCCAACCGTAAACTTGAAAATTTCTTGCTGTACTTTGCAACACAAACCTATTCTCAGTGCGTAATTTGAATTTTCAAGATGTGTACATTCCCAGCGGAGAGTCATTTGTGTGTGTGTGTGCGTGCGACTAAGTATAGAAGAAATGAAATGTTAATGAATCTCTATCTACGTTTCTATACTTGTTAGCTTTTCCTACTAGGTTTCTTCTGCCCTTCACAGTGCTAATTGTGCCTGTAAAAGTCCAGGAAAATTGTGTCATAAATAGTTCCTGCCTATTATAGCCAATGAAACACATATTGAGACAAATTTGTGGGACCGACTCTCAAGATATTTTGCTGAAATCAGTGGGGTTACTCCGCGTTTTGATTTTGATTTGGCAGAGCACATGGCCTAAAGTTGGTCTCAGAGACAGGAACAAAATTAAGCACATGCAGAAGTACTTGTCTGGGGCTTTTTGTTTAATTGATTCCACACAAGCAGCAGACTTCAGCTAGATACATTTGTTACACTTTCCTTCGGATTTTCATCACTACAGATAATAATTTATAGTAGGAAAAGTGTATTATAAATACTATATATATAAAACATTGGCCAATGAATGGGCAAAAAGGAAATACTGATGCTGCACTTGAGTCAGCCAGTAGTGCGGATTTTGATGGCCAGGTTATTGCCATCTGGCCATTAATTTTGCTGATAGGTTGGAATATAATATGCTTTTATGCATTAACTAATGAATTTTGTATTCAAGAGTGAAGAAAAAAGTCCTTTGGTTTCTCAGGTGTTCAGGAGCACTACTACTGCTCTACCACTGCCCATTCCCCGGCATTTTTAGCTGTGTCCCTCTCCCTGGTGGGCTCATTCAAACCTTAAAACAAAAGTTGCTCTTTTTTATTTGGTACAGAGCTGCATGCATGTGTGCTTTTAAACAAGGGCACCTGCATGAAAAAATGCCTATTCTCATTAGATCCATTTTCTCAATTAAATTCAAGTTTCTGTGTCCAAAAAGCATAAATCTGAGTATTGATTTAGTCATAAAATAATGAAACTCCCAGCAGTCTTCTAAACCCATTTTACTTGGATGAGCGTATAAGCTTTTAAAATATCAAGTTATTCCAGTATTTAATACACATAACTGCTTCCAGAGGTCTGAAGGCAATAAGGCATATCTTCCCCACTCCATTTGAAGTGCTGCAGTCACAGCTAACCAGTACCTTACTACTGGTTTTAAGGCTTTTGACAATTTTATTCAGTGTGAGTTTGATACTTTCTGAACAGAGGCTATATCCCCTTAAGCCAAAATCAATAACCTATCGAATCAAAGCTCTATAAAGTACCAATGGGCTCTCGGTGTTCTGCTCCCATAAATAAAATTCAGCTTAACTCTATGATTCCAAACCAGGCTAACTCAACATTTAGCAGTCTGTTCCAGCGAGTCACTGTGTCATCAACGAAGTGCTTCCAAAAATCTCTTTTTAGGCAACTAATAATGATCTATTCCTTGTAAATAATGAAAATCAATCCCACTTACTTGCATTAATGAACAGCTCTTGCTCTTTGTTTCCCCAACATTTTGGTGCATCCTTTGCCTTCTACAGAGGACATGCTGATCAGAGCACACATAACCAAAGCATGGGGGCTGCAGGGCTCTGGGTACATTGCTGAAGTTCCCTGAAATCCCATTTGTGACAAGTTGGACTGGATAGCCCAGTGTGTAGATCAGTGCTGGGAAACAAGCTTTAAAGCTGTGTTGGCCTCTCACTCTGCCCTGTCTAACCTCAGGGCAGTTTGAATGTATAGGGAAAATATTTAATTGGAGCAGTTTTTAAACATGTCATTTTGTTTGAATCTTTTCAGCTTCTCACATGCATGCTGGAGTTGCTGCTTGATAGAACAACGAGGATTTTATGAGTTAAGATACCTTCTCTTCTACTGCAAAGATTACAGTGCAAAGCACAGTGTATTTTGTTAATCAAAAACATACACCACATACTGCTTTTTCCTCTCCAGCTGACAGAGCTTTACAAACAAACCTGCCCTGCATAACACAACAAATGTTTGGTTGGGTTTTTTTGTTTTTGGTTTTTTTTCTGATAACTAGAAGCAATGTTTTATATTCATTGGGTCTACAAAGTATTTGATCTGCTGATGCAAGCTTTAGTTCCTTCCTTCCCCAGCTCATCTCTACCAGCAGACAGCCCAGCTCACTCCTGCTCTGTCCCAGCATTTACACAACTGCACAACAAGAGTGAAAGATCCTCACTGCACAGTTCACTGCAATTGCACACACAAAGAAAACTGAAGCAACTGTCCTCCAAACACACATACCTATGACTATTAATGAATGTGCAATGCAACTACTCCTAGTAGAGTCATATATCTAACACTGACTTCTGTTCATCAGTAACACTAGGTGTAAAAATAATCTTAAGGCCAGCATGTAAAAAAAATCTAAAATGTGGCTACCATTGCACATACTTTTGTATATTACAACCAAAAATTAACACCAAAAACTCATTCAAATTAGCATCTTTTGATACTGCCACTCCTCTTTTCTCCCTGATTAACACTTTGCCTATAAATATAGTGAGGTAGCAACTAATTTTCTTCCCAGGGTGGCATTTACGTACTTCCCCTCAAGTAAACATAACAAGAACTTATTTATATATCGATCTCTACAGCGTCCTCCAGGAAAACAGTTCTCCAGCACTACATTCCTCCAGATGGGTCTTTAAATTCTTGACTGTTCTATTAGTAGGCTCAGTTTCTTTCATTAACTCTTAGCATGACTCTTCAGACCCACTGATATCATCCACAAACATACTCCTTTTGCTATTAATTTTTCCTCTGCAGCTAGCAAGGACGATGCCTGGTTTTGGAGGGCTGAACAGCTGCCAAGCTGGACCACAACCTTTGTTTTGTGACATTTCTTGCTTTGACCCCCACTTCCTGGTCACCAGAGGGATGATTGACTAAGTGCGTGGGGAAGTCCATTTTTAGTACGGTGGACTGGAGCACGGCATGACAAACTGTGATGTCTGAGTTGTGCGTTACACCATCTGGCCTGCCATTTCCACAGCCTCACATCAGAGTCCGGATGATGTATGTTTAAGCTTGGCACTATCATTTATCTCCTATCTTGTGTTTAAACAGATGCAAGCTGAGTATAACAGAAAAGGAGACCTTGATGCAGGAGTCGCTGTGGAAAGCGATGCTCTTGAGCTGTCTACAGACTCCGAGATTAAGTGTAAAATCTGACAGGGAGGATATGTATTAAAAAATATGTGTTGACAGAATGATTTAACTAATATTTTAAAGGCAAAACATCTACTGCATTTCCATACCATTTATAATGTTAGCGAACAAGGTACTACAAAGCAGACTATCCCCTTCTGTCACCATCATCTTATTCGCAACTTTATTTTACAGATCAAGCGTGTTTTAATGAAAGGAAGCTCTGAGTGTTGATTTTTAGCTGCTGTAAATCAACCCAGCTACAAGGGTTGCAGCCACATCAATGAAGTGATGTCAATTTGCATCAGCTGAGGATCTGGTTCCTAATTCTGATATAAGCTCTTGTACACAAAGATAAATCGCTGCATCACCATGAATACAAGACCTCAATGGTTAAAATGAACCCTTGAAATACCATGGATGGGAAGGTATAACTACATGGGCTGCACTACACGCATTCATCAGCTCAGGAAAAGGAGAGGAAAGGAGAAGGGTCAGCTCTGCGTCACAAGGCTGTGCAGGGGAGTGGGTGTAGGGTCTCTGCTGACCCAATCATGCTCAGCATTTTTTTTACTTCTTCTCACATTAAAGTACCTATCTCCTCCTGCACCTAGCTCACATAAATCAGCAGATGCCATGGAGGAATTATATTGCAAACTAGCCTTAGATTCAGCCCCTGAAGCCTAAATAAAGTTCAAACTGTATAAATCCAACTAATTGCAATGCTTAAATTAGCAGGGCTAGATTGCTCTCCTAGTCTATGGAAAGCATTAGGTGATTCTATGATTCTATAAATGCAGCTCTTTTAAGATATAAAACATTCTCTGTAGGGGGCAAAGGTCATTTCAATGACAGCAAAGGGGGCACCGAGCATTTGCTTTGCAGCTAGGAAACCTGGGTCCCAAAGGTGAAAGTATCACAGGGAAAACTAACAAATGGTCAGCAATGCAGTCGGATGGGAATGTCAGGGGGAAAGGTTGGAGGGGAAGAAAACATGATGAATGGAATAAAACCAGTAGGTAAAAGTGACGCGAACAGTCTGTGAAGACTGAACAAAACATGCATGCATCACACTTCAAGTCACTCAGTGCTGGTGTAAGTGGCAACAGCACTTCCACTGTGTCTGTACCCACTCCTGGTTCTGGTACTGTCCCATGCTCCAGGCCAGGAGCAGCCCTGGGTGACACATATCCTGCAGCAGCTTCTGAGCAGAAAATGTTCAGCCCTTGTCAAACTGTTAGCACTTTATTTTGTGAATGAAGTAATGCTTTTCTTGCATGCACAATTAGCCTTTCATATTAACAACTTCCTAGCAACTCTGTTTCTTAAAATAGGGACTTACAGTGCAAGCTTTTATCTTATATAATCCCTTAGAAAAAGATAGCTCAGACACCTTTTGGGGGTTTAAACATCAAACCTTCAGCTTGAGACCTGTCTTTATCAAAGGAACTAGCAGCTCTATCTAGGGTTTATGTTCTTTAGAGGAATTCCAAATTGTCTGTTTTTTATAGACTACCTACATAACAACCTCCTACAGTATTTAAAATTTTGTAATTTTCAACTCCTAATGTGATATTCACATTTAAATGCACACAGAGTACTTTACATTTATCTATTTAATATCATAGTTATGTCTTCCTTTAAATGCCTGTTATTCAACAGCTTATTAATAGCGAGCTATTGTGTAGTTTTTTTAAATAGAAACTATTTAAATTTAGTTAGTTTATGGTGATTTGTTGCATCTTTTCAGCCAGGAGAAGTGTCTTAATAGCCTAGAAGACTGTATTTATAAAACGTGTTTGTCTGTTTAGCCTCAGATATATCACTATTATGGGAGAACTAAAGCATTCGCTTGACTTTTCACAGATGTTTCATTTTTAAGCACTAACAATTGTGACCCCTTTGAAACAAACTTGCTGTTTATTACCAATCCTTAGAAATCATTTTAGCATTAAAACAACAAAGTTCTCCCACTGGAGCAATTATAGTCCTCTTAGGAGTCTGTCCCCAAGGCACACGTGATGGCAGGACCATGCTTACCTTCACTGTCATGCTGCCATGGGGTCCCAACACAACAGCCTTCCTCTGTCATCAGCTGCCAGAGCTGACTCTGCCTGTGAACAGTTTTAACAAAAAAAAAAAAACCTGTGGTGGGCCTGTATTTTGGGGCATAGGTGAGCTGTAATCAAGAACAGAAATACTGCAGGGTTTCAAGAATGTCCTTGCCTACAGCACTGCATAGGGCCTCTAGTAGTATGCAGCAGTGAGATGTCTGCCTTCTTGGCAGGGTCTAGCACAAGCAGAGAGGAAATGACGAGGGCTGATGAAGAAATGGGACAAGCTGAAGGACTTCTTTCTATAACAACCTGCACAGGATCATCATCAGGAGGTCCTAACTTCACCTGTCATTTAAGCATCATTGACTGCAGCTGTGTTGCTGACTCCATGAGAGAGGGATGTGGCTCATACATTGCTGTTGGATGTCTGACCACTGTTACCCTGATGCTGGATTAGCTGGAAGGATGGAGGGTTCCCAGTGATGAGGACAACTTGGCTCTCTGCAGCCTTGCTGGCTCCACGACAGTGATGTTTGCCTTCTTTTCTAAGTGTGCTGTGCAAAACTGTGAATTCCTACTGTGCGAACGTCCATGGACTCCTCCTTTGCTATTGGTACCTAACAGTGAAACTTGAAGGAAGATCTTCCCTCCTTTTTATTTATCCACCAAGCGTGCTTTGAGAAAGCTAATTTAGATGCAAGCAGCAGTCTGTATGGAGGTCTAGGCAAGGCAGTTCTGCCACCAGAAAAGTTAATATGTGCCTTGCATTTGCTGCCTCTAATTACAGAAGGAAGGAGTGGAGGTACAGCAGTGCCTGCCTCGGCACGAGCCAGTTTGACTATTGCAAAGCTAATTAAATATGTCTCCTGTATATAAAATATATCATCTCCAGATAACAGCATACTGTTAAATTCTTCATCTTATTAAAAGCTTGCATTAATGCTTTTCCAACATAAATTTTAACTGTGGACAGGTACTATTTGAGGAGCCTGACAATAGGACTGACCTAGATTAGGCTGACAGTGCCAAAAGATATATCACCTCTATCTGTCTGGGAGAGAAGAAGGATGAGGAATACATTCTCCATTATTGCCTAATGCTGATGTGCTGGCATTATCTCCAGCAACCCAGTGCTACTTCGCCTTCTGTTCTCTTGGTGTGTTTGACAGCCAACCCATGCGGAGGAACAGTATTCTGTGCTTGCTGTCTCTTATTTCCCTTCTTATAACTCAGCTGCAGTGGGATCTAATGGGGCATTGCATAATGATTTTAAAACCACTGATAAGTCCCTGTGTAGTTTACAAAATTATGGGGGGATGTCAGATAATTTGGGGTCGGTGGTTGATTATGTGGTGGGTTCCTACAGGCATTTGGGTCAGAGATGACCATATGGGAGCAGAGAGATGTCTGACTGCAACAGCTCTCACCCCTCTGCAATTTAACTTACCCCTAAGTCTCTTCTGCTAGACCTAAAGAAGCAAGGATCAGTGGCAGCAGATGTAGAAACCGCACAGTCTCACACCATAGGAAATCTTTTATGCTTCTAGTAGTGTAGGTACACAGAGCTTATCAGAGATCATTCCCAGGCATCCTTGTTCAAGTAGGAGCCAGCCAGGGAGGTTCATGAAGAACACTTTACTGTCACACTGCTTCTAATGCAAAAAAAAAAAAAAAACAACCAAGAAGACTGCTGAAGAGCAGCAGTATTTCTCACATGCATTGCTAAATATTCAAAAGATATGAAAATAGCTTTAAGAGTCTAAGAAAATAGAAATTCCAAATATTAATAGGAACTCTGCCATTGATTTTAGCACAGAGCTTGCTCTGACATTGTGAAATCACTCAGTCTTAGACACTTGATTGACACAGTGATGGCTCATTCAAAGTGTATGCAAAGTCAGTGCAACTGTATCAGGTTTTTTTCTGCGCTTCAGATTTTTTAACTTTTGACATCCCAAGGGCCATTGTATTGACAGAATAATACTTCTGTTGCAGATCTGGTGCATGAGAGACTTTTCTTGTGGGGAGGGGGAAGGGAGGACTCTTCCACAGATGTCCTGCTGGATGGAGAGCTCAGGAGGAAGAGAATGAGGAGCAGCCTTGTAAAATAAGGACATTCAGACATCCTGTGTAGCTGCAGAGTCTCTAGCCCATGAAATACTCTTTGGAATAACTGATGGGTTGCCCACATTTACTTTACAACGGTGTGAAGACAAAGGAAAGGAAATAAAAGCGACTGAGAAAGGGCCCTCCTAGGGGAAAGGTTATTCCTCAAGCATTTGGAGGAGAAAGTAAAACTTTACCTAGGGGTTCTGCCTGATAAAAAGAAAGTTCAGTGACAAGGCAAAAGTGAGGATTGGAAACCCAGACAACAACAACTAGCAGGGTCTCAGCCTCATTTTTTCAGCAGGAGTCAGTGGCTATAACTGCCCTGGCTTCAATACCAGAGAAGTACACATCATGAGTCTATCAAAAGTGTCCAACAGAAATGGATGTTTCCAGCTGCTCAGAGATATGGACAAGAGCTCCAGTTACCCTAAATCCCTCTCACACTTTTCTAAATATATACTCACCACAAGCCCTTTAAAGTGTGAGAATGATGCAAGGCAGACTTCACATGTATGAAAATCTTACCCTGGATTTTTACAGCAAAAAGTACAATTTATCATTAGATCTATTTATATATTTGTTTGTTTGTTTGATTGTTTATTTATTTATTTATTTTGTGGCTGTGGAAATTCGCCTTCTTATTCCGGAAGGTATGTACAGAAAAGTGTCTGAGCCATAGAAGAAAAATGCAAAGTGACAATAAACTATCACAATATGCTTGATCAGCTGGAACACAGAAATAAAAAAGCTCCCTCCTAAAAGAGCATTCTGTATTATTTTCATTTGTACACAGAAATAAGCATTGACAACTCCTAGATAGCACCACTTCCTATCCGCATATTTAAACTTAAAAGTCAAAGATGAGTGAAAAAATATTGCTGCCTCAAAAGATAAGTATATTACCTATATTAGCTATAAAAGGAATGTGCGCTACTGCATAAATATTTAAATTGAGATTTGGAAACTATATATTTTGAAGAAACCAAGGCCAATACATATTGGATTACAAATTCATATTTACAATTTCTTTTAAGAAAGAAAAATACTTTATGATTTCTTGTTTCGCTGAACTGAGGTGGTAGCAATTTGTCTCTGTTGTACAAATGCTTGATTTGCACTCTATTCTCTAAGCTAACATTTTCCATTTCCATGTAACCACTAGAAAAGTGAGAACATAGCACTAAAATATTTCCATTCAAATTCTGTAGATTAAATCATATGCTTTTAAAACTCACTCAGTGATCAAGGCAGTTTTCCTGCTGCGCTCCAACCCAGCCAGTCAAGAGGAAAAAAAAGCAATGGAGTTGTGCTAATAGAGCATCGCTGGTTTGTGCCGACCAAACCCACTGCCACAACACATCCCTGAAAGGAGAACCTTTGCCAAAAAGTTTTTTAAAGGTGTGAGGGGAAGATAATGACTTTTTGCTTAATTAGACCAGAAATCACTTGAAATATATTTTAAGATATATTCAATCAAGCTTGGTAAGAACGTGAGCAAGGTCGTGGCATTTTGTTTGTCCTGATTTTCCATTTCTCCTACTGTAAAAGTTACTTCAGGGCAGCTCTTACCAGTAATTTTCACTCCCCAGTCAGGCCCCCTCATAGCCTGGAGTCTCTTACAGCCTCCTGGTTCATACATTAGCTATGGAAAACTAGGTTCTTCCCTTCTTGTTTGAGTGAGATGCCACTGGGCTCTGATGATGCAGAGGATTTATGGTTATGTCATGGCAGGAGTCTGGAAATGATGAACCCAAAGTATCAACGAAAAGACTGAAAACTTACTTGGCAAGTTCCATGGTATTAAAAGTTTAAAGTATGCCAAGGATATTTTGATTAAGTTTAGAAAGAAAATAGACTCCAGTCACATAAATTACATGGAACAAAATGCTTAAGTGGGGCTACTAATAAAAAAGTCAAGAAAATAATTTGGTTTTCCTATCCTGTGAGTCTACACCCACAATTGTTCAGACTGGATAGAATCCCAGAGGAATGAAAACTCACATCATTGCACGTGTCTGCCCATGGCTTTTTTTATAGGGAGGAGTCAGCACTTCCAGGGGTAAAATAGAAAAGATGGCTTTTTTGCAAAATCCAATGAGAAAATTCTCTCAATGCTGAGTCAAGTAAGCTAGACATTTCTTTTTTTTCTTTTTTTTCTACCCAAGGAAAGCCTGCTTACCCTTTATGTTCCTCTCCTTATCTTTCTACAGTTGACTATTGGAAAAATGTGTTATAACTCTCACCCATTACTGGACCATCCATGATTGTACTGAAAGGATGAATTGTGGAAACTTAGTCCCTTGGTCCAAAGGGAAATATAAATGAGACTGAAGTTTCAAGAGGCCCTGGGATAAACTCTATTTGCACTCATCTAAGCAGTTTTGACACTCACTCCCTCTTCCCAGCAAGCTTACTGCAGTTCTGACATCCCACTGTGCTCACAAGGAATGTTGACATCATGTCCGTACCTGGAAACCAGCTTTGACAACACATCCCACTCTCTGGGACTCACAGGCTGACCACTGGGTTTCCAAATTCTCCACTTTTTGGCAAGTTTTTCAACTTGTCCATTGACACTTAGTTCAAGGGCAATATGCTGCCCACCACCACTAATGATCTTCCAGTCTGGGCAGATTTTCTATATATTTTTCATAGAAACAACAAGGTCATAACGCACTACTTGTTGAAGTAGCAAAGTTCAGGTGTGTTATTCCATATGTTCTCAGAGTAAAAGAGCTTACACCCCAACACTGAATGCAATAGGGTGTAAGTGATTCATATGTAGGGGCTTCCCCAGCTCTGCTCTGCCTGGGAGAGCTTCAGCCTCTCAGCACAAAGGTAGATTCCACTTTTTGAGGGTGGGATATGGAATAATGAAGTGAAATAACAGCATTAACCAATACCTAATTAACACCCAATCTATTTAATTTCTATCTCCACCATTAGGTTACTATTGAAGTCTATTTAGTTGGCCTGTGTAAAACTGTGCATTATGGCAGCTTCTCAGAGTCAGGCTATTCACAGGCCATTTGCAATTTTCATTTCTCTTCTCTCTTTAATGTCATAGACTTAACTCCACGAAGGTCTAGAGCAGGTTAGTGTGGAAGATTAATGATTACAGCCTAATAATACTTTATTTTGCCTCTCTTCCACATGTGTCAGAAACTTGAATGGATTCAGACAGCAAAGCTCAGCAAGGTGTCTGTGTCCTGCTGTCCTCCAAGGTAAGGGGAGCTGGAACATAAGAGGAACTGAAGCATCAAGCTTAGCTGTGTATTCTACTAGGCACCAAAATGTTTAATATATTTAGATCCTCAGGCAGAGAATCATGCTTGTGCCATTAGCTAAAGCCCGTGGAAATAACAGTCCCATCCACACTGCCCTGGATTTAAGATCTGAGCTGCTTGCTCTCACAATTAAACTCTTCAATTCATACCAAACCTGGCTGTAGCTACAGATACTATGGTCAGCATCTGAGATCTTGGGAAGCCACTGTCCCCTGTTCTTCTCTGCTGAGACATTCAGCACTGAGTGTATACTTAGCAGCTAACATTGTTAAATCACTCAAAATACTGCCTAGACTACAACACAAAGGACTGATGTGATTTAGTAAGGCTCTCCGTCTGGACAGAGCAGAGCTATCTGTGGTACTTCAGGCTAAAAAAGGATGACTTTTCAACAGAGCTCCTCAGGATATTTTAATTTGTGTAAGTGCATTCAAGGCATGAAAGCAGACGGACAATGTGTGAATTATGAACTAATTGGGGGAAGATGGAAATGAGAAGGTAAATTTCATTTACATTATCTCCCTTTTTACGCTTGCTGAGGTCTAAGGTAAAGGCTTGGTCTCTTTCTGGTCCATAAAATATGGATTGCTATTTTCAAACTACATCAACACTGTTAATAGCCATTCCCATTAGTCAGCCGTATAATAGCATTATGATGCTATGAAATATTGACACGATAAAACAATGTAAGCCAGGGGTTACTGACAGTGCACACTCTGATATTGACAAATAAATGCAGAATATTTAATGCACTCCTTTTGCCACCTTTCTACCTGGCTGACAGTATATAAAAACATTTTTCTAGATCTCTCATTCACCATTGCTAATGCCAGCTGATGTCAGAGGACCACTGAGCTTAGCAGAACTACTCTTGCTGCTGTTTATCAGTGTGGAAAAAGGATTCTGAAATTTGGCTAAAATGAAGCCAATGCAGAGTACTTTATCACTCAACCAGAGCAGGGAGGAGAAGCAGGAGTGGAATGGCAAGCTGTGGTGAATGACGCTTCACCACCAGGCAGTCACAAAGTCATCGTTCTACAAAATATATATATATATATATTTATATTTATATTTATATTTATATAAAATAATTATAATAATAACATATAATAAGTTCCCTGAAGTATTCTGTTGGGTGTTTTTAAATACTACAATCCTTTATAACAACTGCTAGGTGCCTAATTTTCCAACCCAATTCATATTTGCAGTACTTCTTATTTTGTTGTATAACCAACAAACTTCATGTACTTGCTTTCTATCCAAGAGAAGCCCAACACAGTTTTGAGATTCTCCTGGAAGATGTGTCTGTTGGACTCACTCACTACTTCCCAAGAGTCCATCCTAGGACAGAGCTCCTCTGGTCCTTCCTCCAACCCATCTGCTTTAAGGATGACTCGCTTCCAACACACACAAATCTCCCATCCTTGCAGTCTGTGGCACATACCTCCTCATCTGTTCCTGTAACCAGCTGCCTCTCCCTTTGTTGATTTCTACCAAGATTGCTGCATCACATCTTCAGAATGTATAAATCCATGCAGTAAATGCAGTGATTTTGTCACCAGGTTATCCCAGCCCATGACAGGGCACAAGGAAGAGTTTGTAATACACACTGGCTTTGATGCTGGCTTTCCACATGCTTGTTGCCTTGTATCCGGGGCTCTACATACCACAGAAGGGTTCAGCAAGGGCAGCTTGAGGAGGGTTTGTCCGGTGGACTCTTTCAGGAGGACGTGTGCTTCTGGTCTCCTTTATCTGCAGGAGTCACACAGAGGATGTGTCAGTGAGAGCTGATGGGTAGTGCTGAGCTTAGGAGAGCACAGTCGTGTCTGAAGGCTCCTGTGGGCCTTTAACCACTCCAGCTTCACAGGCAGGGTCTGGTAACAAAGGGAATCTCATTGCCAGATGCTATAGCCCCTACCAGCCAACACATATTGCACGTGGAAGGAGAGTGAGGAAGGGCTTACTGCATACTGGGCTCACTGCTGGGGAAAAGGAGGTACGTGATTACTTCCCATCAAGGTGTGAGGGGCTTGAAGGGGACATAGTGCCTCTGAACAAGCAGCAGTGCCCACTAGGTGCTGCTTCTCCAGGTGACCAGCTCTACCTGGGGATACAACAGTTTGCAACAGGCTGCTGTAGTTAAAGGCTGACACAAATCCTGGAGACATTTTCATCTCTACTAATCACAACATTTTCCCTCCTTTTTTTTTTTTTCAAAAATAAGCCTTCCTGTAAGGTGTGTCATCACTGAAATTTAGTACAGGTTTAACACCTTGCTTGGACTATGATACAAGAATGGAATGTGTTCTTGCAAGTTAACACTCTACTCTGGTGATCTGGCTCTTTACCTGAGGAATGCTTAATAGGCATTATAGTAAACTATCAGAAAACGTTCCAAGATGTGTGTTACCTTCTCAAGATGGTAGGCAAAACATAGGTCATTAAAAGTGTAGTCAGAGATGAGTTCTCAGCTGCAATAGATCAGATATGCAAAGCAATTGCTTGTCCTTACTATTTACCTTGGTTGGGAAGCTGATGGCAGCCCTCCAAAGAAATGAGTTTAAGCTGATCACTGAACTTAATTTAATTAGATATAAGGTATTGACACCACAGCAAGAACCATCAGATGTAACTTCAGTGCTTGATCAAACATATGCCTTTATCTGTGTCCGATGTGAAACTTTTGCTGCCTAAACCTGAAAATTTCTTATCGCTTAATGGCTTGGCTCGAAAACAGCCTAATTTGGGATAGTAAGTGGACTGACTGACCAATTTGTGTTTTTAGACTAATCCACATGTGCTGTACTTCACAGTGCTCCTCAGTGAACTCCTCACCTTGTGCAGAATCTTTCTGTATAAGCTATCTTCTGTGACAAGTGTGGGGAGATGCAGTGAAGAGTTAAAAGTGAATCTCCTGCCTCTTTGAACTGTTTTCTCAGTACTGCGTGTACACAGATACACTTTTGATGTGTTAACTAGAAAATCTGACTGAAAAAGAACAAAGCAGCTGTCACTGAAAGGAAGACACTGACGAAGAACCACACAGCCTTTTATTGAAGAACTGTCAAGATTGATCCTACAGCACTCAGTTTGTCTGTAGTATTTATCAAAGACCTAGATCAGATGAAGGAAATTAAAAAAAGATAATTCTATCCACTGGACATTTATAAACGGTGTCTGTAAATTAATTACATTTAAAACACCTATGAGAATGTTTTTTAACAGCACAGAGACTGGAACATAAGCAAATACATTTTTCACCTCTTGGAAAACAAAAAAATCTGTCATTGTTGAGCAAACTCACTTAATTGCTTGCAAAGTTTTAAGTAGAAAACTTGATTTAAAATCATTTTGTGCAAATAAATGAATGAATTCACATAAAGTTCAAAAATTCCTTGTCTTTAAAAGGGAAGCAAAGCAAGCAATGTACCCTGGACATTCGTGTACAGTTGTACTGCTAGAGCTTATTATAAGATCAGGGCACGAGTGCCAGGACCTCCTCACGCATCTGGCTGGTGTGTTGACGGCTACATGAGCAGAGAGATTAAGCTGTTGGACCATGGTTACACAAGGATAGTCAAATCTGCAGCCCGGGGAGTTTCAATTCAATACCGCTACCACAAAGCTGGCCACTAATTGAACATCATTACTGGCCTTGTGACAAAACTCATGATGTGATTATGGGAACCAGGGTGATAACACATCTCACAGGGCTGGCGATGACTGCCATCAAAAGAAGATTGAAGGCCAAAAGTTTCTCTGGATTAAAATCACAGATCCTGGTCCCACATTGAGCTCAATGAGGGAACCAGCACTCCCTAGTGGGTAGCACAGCAAAACCTGTGGTTACTGTGTGGTATCTCTTGGCAAGAGCTGACAGTTTAATGATGAAAACTCTGGAGATTTGTCTGACACAAAGCCAACAAGAGGAGTTTTCTCCATCAACCTCTCAAAGAAAAAAAATTCCTGTCTTTTCTTTAAACAGGCACTTACTGTGCAAAAAGCTCCCAAGTACTATATGAGCATTGATTAATACTTAAATTCTACACAACATCTACATGCACACCCACACAGGGAGGGAAGAACAGATTTCAGCAGTGGAAATGGAGTTGCACTGACTGAGAAGATGTGGAAACTCACATTAAAAACCACTTTGTATAATTTCCTGTTTTGGAAAAATGCTGGTAAATCCTGGAAATTCAAGTACACTACTCTATATCCTTAGCCATTTCAAGCACTGCTTAACAATAACTACAAGAGTGGTTATTTGCCTTTCCTTTAACCAAGACTCATCTGAAGAGTTCAGGAAAAAATCTGAAGCTCTTTTAAACTACACTCACATATTTTCACTTAGGATGGTCAATACCTTCTTGCTATCAAGGCTACCGGTATTTCCAGCAGGGCGTGTGGCCAAGAAGATATGTATATGGTACATCAAAGATTTGTACAGAGAGGGTTCACACACACTGTCTTTGCAATGGTAAGATAAATGCTTGCTAATAAGGTAGTTAGGCCTTCATAATTAATTCACATGCCTACTGATGGTCATTGCAGACTGCCTCTCCCATGAGAAATGGCCCTGGGAGACATGGCAGAGGGTTAGGCAAAGCAGGGGTTAAGGAGTTGGATTGGGAATAGGCGTGTGTCTCAACTTGACAGTCACACGCTAACTGGGGATGGCTGAACAGATGCTCTCTGAATGCTAATGTCACTCATGGTGTTCTACTTTGGGCAGAATTTCTTCAACAGCACAAGTCATCAGGGAAATGTCTGAGCCAGAGAAGCTGGTGGTCGTTCTCATGGGCACCGAGCTCTGCCCAACTGAAGCTCACTCTGATGCAAGTGGACAAACTAAAACCCTTTGCTCAGAGCTCATGTAAAGCGGCACACAGCAGCTCTGCCCACGTGCCAGCCCTTGGCAAGGAATGGAGAAATCTTTTGGGGCTGGAACTTTAGCTGTTCAGATACTTATGGACAAATTTAATAGGTACTTAGGACTTGCCATGTATACTGTAAGAGACATTTAGTAAGTCTTTAGCTAGAACAGCTTCATTTATTTTGACACCAGTACTGTATTCAGACTAGCTCTTTCTCAGACTCCTGCTTCTGAAGCATGTATTGAAGCTGAAGGGTTTGTGCTATCAAAGCCAGTGCCTGGTCAAGACCTCAAATAACAGTCTGCTTAGATATAGTATGTACAAAGGGACCTGTGACATTAGGCAGCCATCATTAACAAAACTTACTTAAATTGCCCTTAGAGAGAACATGTATTTACATACATGTTGATCAGAAGACCCTGAAAATGTAAAATAACATTGGAGATTTCTACTGGAGACAAAACAGCAGAGCCCTTGCCTAGCTCTGCCCAGGTAAACTTTCCCTGAGGTGGGTCATTAATTTGTCTGGTTGATTAGAGACACAGTGCTCTGGGTGCACAGGCAGACACTTGTTCACACAGGATGCTGTCAGCGGAGTAACACTGGTTTACACCACTTAGAATCTGTCCCAAAGACTCTATTTTTCCTGAAAAACACTTCCCGCTGTGGCAGACATAACGCCATATCAAAGGCATGTGCTGTAATACACAATAAAGATATAGCTTTCATAATTTTCAATTACACTTCCTCTGCAATGATGTTAGTGAATCTCACCCAAAAGTAAATTATTCAGTGCAGATGATATAGAAATCGTTTGATGAGTGTCACTTTTCCATTTAAAGTTTTAACAAGATCGTCTTGGATAAGGGGCTCCTTTTTCAGATGACATATTTTACATTTTGTTTCTGTCCCTCACCTCCATTCAGAAGGTTGTTTCGACTTTTTAATATACTTTCCTAACAAAACATCAAGTAGCCATTCAAATAGGTCTATTCAGGGGAAGTGCTCATTCATTCAGCCAGAAATACTGTTATCTATGTTTTATTTAGCTTTAAGAATACATTTTTTAATTTTGAGAACATTGAAACCTGGAGCAAAATAAGAAAGGGCAAGCTTGAAGGGAGAAGTACTATGGGCTGCCCTGGGAATCCTTTTCTTCCATGTAAATAAATAATTCAATTACAAGAGCTTTTTAAATGGAAAAACATATCCAATACACCCATACATTTAAACTCAATCATATGGTAAAACGTAGCAAACTGAAAAGCCGAATTCCAGAATGTTTTTATCTTCCTATTCATAAAGTGATGAACACACTGGAATCTAATTAAAAAAGAAAGTCCCTTTAACTTCACCATTAAGTTCTACTTGTATTTCAGGTTTGTTCAGTTATCATTTCATTTTTTCCATCTACTCTTTCTCTTCTACCAATCTACTCAGAATTCTTCCCGTGTGACATGGTCAATAGAACATATCCTAGGTTTATTTTTTGCATTTCCAACCGCTCTTCTTATATCCTGACCTCTCATACATTCATCACTGCCTCAGCTGAACTAGTCAAGAAGGAAGGGTAGGTAACATGGAACTGTAGCCATCTCTATTTTTGCAAGAATGGGAGCAAGAGTAGGATCTGGAGGATGAAAATGGAGTTTGCATATTGATATGGAAAGTTTGACCCAAGTATGAGGAAGCCTCTCTACCATCATAATAAGTTGGCAAAAAATGCACATCACGATCCCATCACGCAGCTCATGACAAGTGCTACACTCCCATGCGAAACCCCAGGTTTCACTATCTGCCTCTGAACATACCAAAAGCTCAGCAAAGTACTCCTGCTTGTCCTGGCAGTTCTCCAGTGCTCACCCTGGCTTTGGCACAGCTTACATAGTTTGGCTTTGCTGTAAATAGCCCACATGCAAAAGTCAAAGGCAAACCCTGTTCTTTGCATCCTTTTTATGCAAGAGATATATGTCTCCAGACTCTAAAAAAATTTTCTCTGTCTAAGACCTCCCACTTATTCACTGACAAATTTTTGTTCTCTGCTAGCAATAATCTAGTAACAGAAATATGCAACACTACCTGAAAAACAGTTTTCTAGAGGAGAAATACACAGCTGCTTTACACTGCCAGGGTCCTATAAATCCAACCGAAGTTTAGCATCTGCAGCTCATGCAGTCTTTAGGAGAAGAAACAAGGAAACCTGGTGAATAATAGAAGCAGTTGGGTTCTGTTGTTGGGTTTTACAATACAAATGGTGTCCTCAGACTGTTCGAGTTCTTGGACCACCATCAATTTACTGATATTCCCACTCTAGCAATGGAGAACTGACAAACTCACTGTTGTTGCCATCAAGTATGGACAAATACATCAGCTACAGATCATGTATCCTTGCCATATACCAAGATTGACAGCCCATGCTGGGAAAGCCAGTACAAACTATGACTACTGTTGGCGTGTTCCTTGTACAGACTTCAAATGTGTGCAGTTCTCAAAGAAACAAGACCACGTTGCAGTAGACAACAGGACACGCCTTTTTACAAGCTGGCTTCTCTCTCTAAGCCAGCGATCTATCAGGAACGTGATTCCTCCCTAACACAACCACCCATCTCTGGAAGAAAATTTGTAATTCTCGTTCTTGATTTCCTTTCAACCTGTTTCTCTAAAACAATCTTCCCCTCAGGCAATGTAGAGTCTCCAGCCTTTGTTTGGCTGAAGATGTAAATATTTGGGCATTCACAGATTTGAGAGATATATACATATTTGTTGGAACATTTACCACCTGCTATTCAAAGTTAAATCCATAGATTACAGAAAACAAATTCTTCATCACTTTTTGTCTAATGCAAAATTAAAGATAGCTAAAAGCCTACAAGCTTCTTATTGCTTGTGAGTCAGCTGTAGCATAATTACCCCTCTGAGGCTTAAACAGCAGTGAAGAGCCAGGCCTCTGCAAAATCCCATCATTCCAGAAGAGCTCCAGGAGCATCTGTGCTCCTGAGAATGTTAAAGTAGAGGCCACAGTCTAATGAAGTATCCTCAGCTATATTTCACATAAGCTTTCATCCATTGATGATAAAGGTTCGTGTGGCTTTTGAAGCAGGGAGACCCAGGCTCAGAGAGCTACATATGCTTCCTTCTGCAGCCAGTGCAGATAACACCATAGTAATGCATTTCCAGACCTAACCCCAAAGTTAATACAGCTGCTAGAAGTTCATAAGATCTTTACACTGCCAAACGTTTTCTACGAGTGAGGTCAGATCTACCAAATCTGCATTACTTTCCCAGAGTGGTTTTTCCTCCATAAGGCACTGCAGTGCTACCAAGGGTCAGTCTTGCCACTTGGATCTGGGCAGATCTCTCCTCTATCCAGGCACCTCACAAGGTGGTGCAGACTCAAAACCAGACAAAATATCTGTGCATAGGATTGCATTCATCGATGTGAGGCTCTGCCAGCGCTCAAAAAGAAAAAAGAAAAAAAAGAGATGCACTTATTTGCTAGTAAAATTGCTCAGTTTTCCATCAGGTTTCCAGGTGATGGTCAGACCAGAGCAGACTACAGATGAGCGAGGCACATGGAGCAGATAGAGCGGTACAGCAGAGCTGGTACAAACAGGGATACACAGTGCAACAGTGACACGATTTCCAGTATCAAACTGGACTTGATTTTCAGTAACAGATAAAATCCCATTGAGATTTATTTCAGCTTTGTGACCTTTCAAAATATGATTAAATATTTAACCCCTTTAGACATTGGATATCCCAGAATTTTCTATTCCTTTCCAACTACTTGCACTTGGTGTCTGCTTTTGCATTTATTTCTGCGTGTGCAAATACCTGTGAGTACCCAGCTCTGTACATGAGTCTTTCATGATGGACACCTAATGATGCACACAGCAGTACAAGCAATAGCATCCAACCAGGAAGGCTCAGAAATGCAGAAGCCATATCCAGGTTGATCATCAGACTGGCTGTTTGGATCTGACTGTAATAGGAGAGGAAATGTAAGTTTCTGTTCCCTAATGAAAAGGATAGACAGATATTGAAGAAGAGTAAGTTGGACTTTAATTACTGTTTTTGATGTCTGATCAATGACTCCCTAAAAGTTCTGTAAGAGCGTGGTATGGAAGCATCAGAAAGTTCCACTGGGATATGGATGAGGTCCGGTTTGCAAAAATACCCTTTTCATAAAGAAGCTCAATGCCCTCTTTTGCTTGGCAAGCCATGGTGAATTTATGATGCACTGCATTTGGAAGGCAACACGGTGCACAGCTGAGGCAAGTTACTGAATCGCAGGGAGAGTAAAAGCAAAATGTTCTGAGAGTGAGGGTGCATATGGGGATGCATTTGAAAAAAAAATATATATATATATATAAATATACACACACATTTGCTAGGGAAAATGTATATGTATTTATAAAAAATTCCAAATTTCTCACCAGTCGTAAGTTAGAAATGATGCAAAACGCATCTGCTTTGATAAGCCTGTTATAAATCTCACAGCTTGAAGATTTTAACTGACCCTTTCCAGTTCATGAATATTTTAAGAGAGCCCAGTTTAATTTAAAACAACCTGGATCAATATATGCATTTATTCTGGCATCATCCAAATCTCAGGTCCTCACATTGTCAAAAATGGTATCATACATCTCCAGTTTGACTCCAAATCTAGGGTTCATTCACGGCTGGAGTCCAAATTAGGGACAAACCTACATGGATTGAAACCTAAAATGTCTGTATGGAACCCAGCCAAGCAAGACTATTTGGCTAACTATATTTAGAGCAAGATCATGACACAAAGTCTCTGCTGTTGCCTGAAGCTCGCTCTCCGAGAAGTACGCTCGTGCCCCGGGGAACAGGTCATTTCCAGGATCACTCTGTGGTGGTGTTCAGCATATCAGCAAGGTGAGACTTTGGAGAACCACAGAAGTCCATGCTACCTCGCTTAACCCCCCCACACACTTGTGCCCTGTAGTGCTGATGAGGAGAAAGGATGCCCACCTACATGGGTGCTCCTCACCTGCAAACCAGTGTCAGCTGCCCAAAACTGCTGCTGTCCTGAACACTCTACAGAAGGAGTACTCTTGTTTCTAGGACATTCTTCTTCTACCCAGTGTGCAGAGAGTTGCAAGCTGAGAATTCTGAGGCCCAAGCATTATTCTTTGGAAATTTTTGAGAGGTTGGAGCACTTGTACAATTTTGCAAGACTTGCAGAAAGCAGCCATTTATAAGAGTAGCTCCAAACCTATTACCCAGTTTAAATCTTAAAGGAATTAATAAGTGCTCACTCTCCCACCGAACAGTGTAGTTCACCTCCTCTCCTCATGTCAACGAGAGGCATTTCTTAATAACTACAGTGAAAATTAAATACTGTCTCCCCTTTAAAGTTGATGAGAATTTTGCTCTGAGTCATAATTTATTATGTACTTATGTTTTTCCTTCCTAGCGCTGCTCATTTAAAAAAAAAAATGTTTTCTTGAAAGACACTAACATATATTTTACTGTGCTAAAGATGTTTTTCATTTTAAAACCTTTCTGTCCACACATCTCCATCTACTGCAGAATTCATTTGGTGCCACTAGCATCACACAGACTCTGCATTAACCCATGCAGCATGCTTGCAACACCTATAGGTTCCAGAGCAGGGACAGCCACCCGGCAGTCATCCTCTCACCTTGTGGCAGCAGAAGCAGCAGTCACCTTCCTGGACATGGTCCCCATGGGGACTGGGACATTGTGAACACAGAGACACTGAGAGCAACGGGCACAGCTCTGCAGAAGTCCCTGGGAAGGAGATTCTCCCTTTCCAGGCGTAATTTTAATGTCTGAAAAACATTTATTTCAGTGAAAAGAAAAAAAAAGTCTAAATCAGCTTTGGTAAAGAGAACACCTATTGGTCATTTTAAAAGCAATGAATAACAGACATCGACCTAAAAATGCATCACAGTGCCAATCTTTCTGCCTTATCATACATAGTAGTGGCAATAAAAACAAGAAGACATGGACCAGACTTACATTGGAGAGGTATGAGAGGGAGTGGAGGAGGAGACTATTCAGTGTACACATTGTATAACCGACCTCTAAGAAAATATCCCCATAAACATCCAGCCAGTGACTTCATTTAGATGCTCACAGACTCTAAGGGAAGTCCATAATAATGTCTACAGAAAGAATGCGATCAATATGTTATCGAGAAGATAAGTCAGTGTCAACTCTAATGTTTAAATATTCATCTACTTGTACCAACATCTTGTCTGTTACCGAAACAACAGGAATATTCAAAGATTAACTCTACATAAAAGACTCAGTGATTTTTTTCTCCAATTCCTTGTTTTTCTCTCGTCAGTTCTACGAACAGTTGTTAAGTAGAACAGGTTGGCATTTTTTCATCAAAACGTTACTTATTTGAAAAATGGGTCTTGGAACAAACCAAGACTTTTGCAGAAAATTTTCATTTGGGGAAATTTTTCAGCTTGTTGTCAAGAAAAGTGAAAACTGAAAAGAACTCATTTTCCAGGATACACAATAGTACTGAATATATAATCAAAAGAGCTAGGAGAACCAGACGGTATTTGTTTTAATCCAAAGAATTTGAAAGGAGAGAATATAAAAGGACTCATATTAACTGCAGGCACATTTATGAGGAGCTTTGGGAGAGAGAAGATTTGCTTCTTCATTCAGGACCACTAGAAACTCTGAAAAATACCAGGGGAGAGGAGAGAAGATGACTTCCCAACTATGCTGGCTGACCCACTCCAGCCATTCTATCACTCAGAAGAAACTTCCCAACATTTCTGCAGTGAAAGATTTGTTAAAAGTCAGAAGTAAAGATAAAGTTTATGTAGAAGATCAAGGAGCATGAGAGATGTTTGGACACAGAGATGCTGAAGTTTGTTGAAGCTCGTGTTCTTCTTGGAGCTGCTTAGAGGCTCTAAATATAATCAACATTTCTGCCACCAGGGGCAATAATGCCCCACAGAAAGGGAGAAAACGGCTCCCAGGCTATTGCACTTCCCTGAAAAGCCCTGCCGAGGAGCATTAGTCTGTTTTCAAGCAAATTGGTGAGTACATCTACCTGAAATCTGGAAAAAGTTGCATGCAGCAGTGAACTCAGCCCCACAACTGAGCCATCTACTACAGCAAAGGTGTCGCGCAGTGTGACAAAAGAAACTTGGCATGTTCAGTGCCAAATGCAGCAGGTAAGCGCTGAAATACAACCTGCTACCATTTCTTAGGTGGGGTTTGAACACTGGAACTGGATGAGCGATATGACAATAAAAGAAACTGAAACAAACCAAGCTGTCATCAAGAGCGGTTTGTAATGAAATAGTGTAGTATTTGCCATTTTGCTGTTTACCAAAAGCCTTGTTTTAATCAGGGCTGTAATTAAAGCCCTTAATCATTCTGAACAGTTTCGAATGAATGGCTTCTTTCATGCGTTAAGATATCATTCATGAACCAAATGTACATGTAAGGTGGTGTCAGTAGTCTGTCTGGACATAGGAAGCAGCCTATTGAAATACACATCTACATGTCGCTATTTTAATACGGATCTGAAAATGCTAGTTTACACATTTAAGAAGCTGTTACAAACTGTCAAACAAAAAATATGTATCTTGTGAATTAATGAGGCTTCCTAAAGATACAAACTGTGTCTCTACACAGCATGCGATGATGGTAAAGGGAGAGCAAGCAGAGCACGGCAGAAAGAGCTTGCAGCCCAGGGAAGGGCTTATTGTCCCCACCACCAAACCAGTATGCCCTCAATGAGCCTAGGTTAGAGAAAGGACATTAGCAAAAGTGGGAACAGGATTTGTAACCTCCCCTGGATTCATGAACATATTCACATATTCAGATGAGAAAGACATTGAGGTGGGAGTTACTTGTACTCACTGAGGAGCAAGAGACTTCCCACGTTCATTCCTGTTGATAAAGTCCTGGTACCATGACCTTTGTGGGTGGTGATACAGCATACTGCAGACATCCCCAAGTGGTTCTCTGTCCCTGCCATAGAGGGACAAGTACGTGAAGGTTACATCTAGGCCCTGGGGTTGAGATATTTTTGGGCAGCCCACGTATACTGCCAGCAGATTCTGCTTGGACTCTCTCTACTCCTATCACTTATCTCTGTCTAATGGAGTGACCATAGAAGCAATGGCAGGCAGCAGAGGAAGGGAGGGCTCTGGGGCAAAAGAAAAAGAGGAAGGAGAAAGGGAGAAGGCAGAAAGGAGACTAGACAGGTGGAACTCTAGCAGGAAGGTTCTTCAAGGAAGAACAAGTATTGTCTTTCCTGCTTTAAAGAGTTAAAATAGTGTGGAAATTAATACATAATCAGATTTACAAGCACAGTACAAAAGACAAATGGTATGAGGCAAGGCTAGGGAGGGTATCAGGTTTTCAGTCCCAGCTCTTTGTACTTCCCTCACAAATACTGCCCAATACTCTTTCAACAAAGGTCACAAACATCTTGTTTCCAGGTGCTATTCTCCCTCCTTCTCTTACTTTTGCTGGCAGATAAAGCAGCAAGAGGCTCCCAAAATTCCTTCCTTTCTAAAGAAGTGGGGATTGCAATGCCTTTCTACCTTGCTAAGCAGTGATGAGCAGGAATTTGCCACAAAACCTCACATTCTGTGGAAATTGCTTATTTCTTTAAGACAATATTCCAAATGGAGTTTTGCTGAACTTACAGCAAAATGTTGACATGTTGCCAGAAAGAACTGATGGACTCCCACTGTCAAATGGACAGCAAGCTGAAGAAGGGTGGGGTGAAGATGGGTTGATGTTCTCAGCTGAGTATTCCAGCTTCTGGGTCTCCCAAAATCACGAGGACTTGTGTCTTCATGGCACCTGGAAGGTCCAGTTCCCATCACAGACAGCAGAGAACCGTGAAAACGACCTCTGACATCTCCTAAATTCCTCTCCTACTCTGCACCGTAAATTTGAACGGTGCCCTCTGCATTTGCAATGTGCTGAAACAGATAAGCAAAACACACCTGTATGAAACACTTCACTGACCTGCTGCCCTTGGCCTTGAGTGCACACATACCTGAGATGTCTGTTTCCCAGATGTCTTCCAGCATATGAAATGTGGGGGAGGGTGGGAGGGGGGCTGTGACCAACAGCTATGCCAGGTCATCAGCCTCGTGTCACCACTGGTCATCTGCAGCACCTGTTCCTTTGGAGATGTCACCTTAATATCTTTCACTGGGGTGACCACTGATGGAAGAATGAGCTAAAGGTGTGAGGTACACCCTTTTCCTTGCAGAGACCACAGCAGCAGTCAGTCCCACTTCCACATCAAGGCTAAGTCTGCATTTTAACTATACATCAAGGAGACTGCCTTAAAAAAACCTAATATTATGTTTTAGAATAGAGAATTTACCTAAGTAAATAATTATTTTTAAACCCAAGATTTAGGCAGCTTTAGTATTCCACATTATGCTAATGTTTGACAATTACTAAGTGTGGGTATCAGCCAGCATTTTTTTTTTAAGTTTAATTTAAAGCAATTTGACATGGAAAGGTTATTACTTTAGTTGCCAATAAAAGCTGTACTTTTAACATAAGTGTACACCAAGCCCTAGGGTATGTGACTATTATCTTTTCTGCAATTATATGGTGTTCTACATAAATGTTAAAAAAAAAAATAATATATATAAAAAAAAAAACCCTTAGAAATATCAGAAGTACCAACTTAGCAACAGCGTGGAAGTTGAGCAGCAGCTCCGGGAAGCGTGGCTCCCTCAGGCACAGCGCAGGTTGAGGTTTCCTCCTAGAGGTGCCTCCGGGAATGACTCCACTGCTGCTTGCGCAGCCCGGAGAGGTGCCTTCTTTCTAAAGCATGTTTCTTTTACATTATTTATTTATTTATTTATTTATTTATTTCCCCCTAGGTCTTCAATCCTTAATGCCTTTTTGTCACCATCCCTATGGAGCTGTAGGTTTCCCTTATTAGGGGAAAATGTAGTTTCTGCTCGCTGCAGGATCGTGTTGCCAGAAGAGACCTACGTAGGAGAAATCACCACCATCTTTGAATAGAAACTAGTATCCCCCCCTCTAACCAACTCCCAAGGAAGACCTGAAGAGCCACGATGCTACTTCTGGAGCTACTGAACCAGCGACATCTAGGGTGGAGGTGCACAGAGTAAAGGAGAGAGCAGGGCAGCTCACCATGTGTGTGAGGCTGAGTACATCCATTCTGATACCTCTTCTCCTCCAGGATTCATTTCTTTGGCCAACATAAGCTTGCCATTCAAGCTGAAAGCACCAGCTGGAGTTGCCAGTCATGGTGGAGATTTGGCATCTTGGGCTGGCTGACTGGAGCCCATCCTGCCCCACAGGGCCACTACCAAGGAGTGCAGGCTCTTGCACCAGCCCCTCTGAGCCAGGCCCACGTGGGTGTGTGGCAGTGCCCCCAGACAGAGACCAAACCTCACAGCAGCCTGTGTGCAGATAAAGTCACTCCACTCATCCTTCAAAGGCAGAGCCTGGGGGTAAGCAGATTGAAACAAGACAAGCTCTAGTCCAAACACTGAAGGTTGCTTAGTTAAGAGATCACTTTGATATAATAATAATAATTATTTTTTTTTTTTAAGTCTGGGTCATTTTTTTTTCTGTCTGGGTTTTGTTTTTAGAGGTACTTTGGAACTTGCAAAAATCACAGCATGACCTTAGCCAACTGCAAACCTTCCAAAAACACCCGGCACCAGGGCAATGAACTTCAGCTTCCTGCAGCTCCCTGCCCACTCCTGTCAGTGCTAACCTGCAGCCATCCCCAGGCAGCGAGAGTGAGCTCAGCCCTTTGTCTTCCTGCTAGAAAAGTGAGAACATTGGTAACAGTCACAGTGCCAACTCCAGTTCATGGTTCAAATTAGCTGGTTTGTTATTTTACACTTTAAGTAGGAGCTGCAACAAACTGCTCACCAGCAGTCCCAGCGACAGTATACAAGTCCCTCTAGGACCTCTTGGAAGAGCTCCTGATGAGTTCACCAATGTTTGTACATTAACCTCTGGGTGAAAAGCCAGCCAGAGGGATGTGAGAACTGCTCCGAGCCCTCCAGAGCATGACACAAAATGATGCAAGTGTGGGAGCTAAGAGAAAAAATGTTGTGCGAGCCCAGAAAAATAATAAAACATTTAAATCCTTAATTGTTTTTCTTGAAGATTTATCCAAAATTGAGCTCTCCTTAAGCTTGCGAGTTTGCAGAGCATTGTCAATAAATTAGATCATGCACACAAGGCAGGGATTTCAAGCCAAAAAGCTCCAGCCGTGAGTCGCTTAATAGCAACATTCCCCAGAAAAACGACTGAAGATGAAGCACAAGATATGTATTAATTATCAATGGTCTAATAGAAAATGTAATGAAGACAAGTATCATCTCGCACTTTGTCCATGATAACCATGATAGCACGTCAGCAAAACGCATACCTTACAACGTGTCGGTGAAATGTCAAGTCTGAGGCCATTACAGCAATTCACCACAATAATGGCTAGCCAATGTATGGACTTGTAGCACTTAATCAAAGTAATGACATTCATCCACAATTATTTATGTTATGGTAACAAAGAGCTGCCAAATGCAAAACAAATGACATGAGGATTTGCAAGTGAATTCCTTCCCGTAAATTCCGCTAAGGTTATGCGTAAAGGCCCTCAGGATGGAAGTCTGTATAAATTCAGAGCGTTATCACCGGTGTTGTTATTGTGCCACATTTTACTGCCTATAAGTCGTGAACTCAGTGGTCTAGCAGGGATGGGCTCTTCAGCCAACAGAGCTGTCTTGAGACTATTGGAGATATTGGAGATAGCCCTGATATACACCCAGGAATTGTCTGGAGAATTTTACAGAGGAAAAAAATGTAGAAGACGACCTTCACTTACATCTGCCTATCAAGGAGAACACAGAGTTAGTTATGTCAACACTTATACACGTATTTAAAGTACACGAGCAGCCCCCACTTGCCTCAAAGGGCCTTGGATTGCAGCCATTATAATTGCCAACCACGACTCTCTATTAAATGCAATACTTTTCTTTTAGGGGCATTTATGTGGGTGTTTGTATAAAAACACTGTCAAAAACTAAGAACACCAGTAAATATAAAATGGCAACATTCAGGTTCAAATGCAATGAACTAATTTATTCTTTTTAACAGTACATCCAACTGTTTTTCACCACTCGCAGATGTCACTGGAACAACTTGAATACAAAAAAAAAAAAACTGCCTAAGAACAATATCCTGCACAGAGCAGCTAATATTAATTGCTTCAAAAATGCCCTCTATTAAACTAAATAATAGCCAAATCTCACTACAGTAAATGTGCCCTTATATGATTAAGTATAATTTAAAAGAAACATGATTGCATAGTAGAAAACATGAAAATGTTGAAAATGAAGGCTTTTTTTTTCTTTTTTTTTTTCCAGAATATGAATCTCCAAAGAAACACCCAGAAGAGGAAAACAGCCATTAGCCAGTCACTCACCCAAAGAGGCCAAAACTGGGATTGCGCTAAACTCTACCACTCTAAGTGAACTCACTCCCAAAAGGGGAGGCTGGTGGGCCCTCACCACAGGCTCTGGCCGCCCTCGATGACCAGGTTGTGGCCTGTCATGTAGTCTGAAGCTTCAGAGGCCAGGTAGACTATGGCAGCCTGCAGGTCGGTGACCCGTGCCAGCCTGGCAGCAGGGATGTCCTCCACCCAACGCTGCACCAGGGGCTGCAGCTCTGGGGAATGGATGAGCGGCGTGTCCACGATGCCCCTGTGAAGAGAGCACATAGTGTGGGTTTAGGAATTCGTTGGCCCAAGAGGAAAGGCATTGCAAGCTGTTAATTCGGAAGGAAAGCCACGGAGAGTAGCATGGAGAGTCTTGGCATCGACTGAAGATCATAATGCAAACTTCAGCAGCACTGTTTTCTGACTGCCTTCCGCTACCGCTGGGCAGGCTTAGAGGATTTATTTTAAAAGGAGAACACACACACTGTCATCTTAGCTAATAGCAATACCCCCTAACTTTCGGGTTACTCATCATCAACTCCAATTTACATTTTCTTATAGAAGACAACATGGCATTGGAACCGAAAGTGCTTCCAACCAGGCCTGTCACGACCCTTGGGAACTGTTCTCCTTATTCTGATTTCTCTTTTTTTGCAGCGTAGTGTTACACAGTATGTTCATATTCTGCCCAGAAACTGAAAACAGCCCAACTTCCCACACATCAAATACAAGGAAAACAAATGCCAACACCTTTCCCAGCCCCGAGCTCTTTCCAAAGAAAAAAGGAGGGACACATCACAGTGGAATCCCCTTCAAACAAATACCCCAGCAAAGCATTTACCTGTCCTGCTTGCTTTACATTAATGAGAAACTACACCATTTATTAAAACTCTGCTAAGTTCATTTTCTATGGGTGCCCTAAAAATGTGTGATGCTCTGGAAAGCACAATGCAGGGCAAACGTTTGGCTGGCTTTTATGACTTTAACTGCAACTGATTTGTCATACTCCTCCTTAACAACATATTTGTATTTTGTGAAATGTATAATTTTTTCAGCCCCTGAACAAATATATTTACATAACTGTGTCTAACGAGAAATTACATTTAACTTCTCAGAAATGACAATAACTAAAACCTGAACTGCCAATTCCACTTCATTAGTGTGGTAGAAATGCATTCCAAATGTTAATAAAAATTCCAACATGCTGATAAATTAGCGCTTCTAAGGAGCATGTGACACCTTGGTTAACATATTCAACCTCAATTATATTTCTCTTCAGCACCCTGTTATCTGGAACCTTTGCTGGCAATCAGAGGTGCTGTTTTTCAGCGGCCAATTTTCTAGATAATGTAGCTTATCAACACTGTGGGTAAACTTGCCAATGAAATCAGGCTGCACTGAACCACACACACGCTAATTGCATCTCTTTTTTATGCATATTTACAGACTGTCACTTCAAAGAAATCAGTGGCCCATTGAGGCAGCCAGTTAGCTGGAAGAATTGCCTCTTGCAAATGAAAATTAGCAAACAAGCTAGTGATAAATATGAAATGAACAAAGTATAAAAATACTCGTTTTGTTCTGAAACTTCATCGGCATCCCAATTTATACTTCCAAGGAAATTATTTTTTGAGACACACTGGATTCTGGGTATGAGATTTACCTTTTGTTTTAAACGAAGGCTGAAATCTTCTATTTACTCTGTTACAAAGTGGAACTAATTCAGACTTTCCTCCCAACATTTCTGTTTTCATTAATCAGGCAGGATTTAAGGATCAGCTTTATTTTTTATTGTAATTGACAATAAACACTACAGCAGCTCAGAAACACTGAGCAACGCAGCTTGGTTATGCTCTGGTGGTGTAATATTATCAAACGCGTTCCAGCGTAGGGCTGCAGATTTTACTTCTTTCCCCTAAGCACAGCTCCTAGTCTCCCCCCTCACTCGCCCAAGATCCTCAAGAACTGGTCTTCTTCAGAGAGAACCATGCTTTGAGCAGCAGATGTGGAATACGTTGCACTCCGTTCCCCGATATGCCTCTCACCATGCTCACAAAACCACCCGCATCATCATTCCGGCTTTACACTATCAGACATCAGATTTAAACCCTTATGATTCCTTTATTTATTTATTTATTTATTCAGTTTTAACCCAGAGGGAATGCGGATTAGGAAATATGACAAACATTCTCTCCAGTACAGCAGATTTCACTAAAAGAGAACAAATTTCCACGTTGAGAAAAGCCATCCTTGGGCTAATTTCACCCAAGGGCTGCACCTCTTGGTTGACCTTCCCTCAGGTTTACTTAGAGTAGAAAAATTTTTCATGTGTGACAAATTCTTTTGTTCCATAATTGAGAAAAAAATATAGCACAAAACTTAAAGTTGCAAACACACATACTGATGGCACTATAAATATTAGGCATGTCATTGATACTACACATCTTCTGGGAAAGCTTTGGTGCCAAGTTGGGCAATTTAATGTTGTTGAACCCTTTTAGGCAGATTTTAGTTGGCTTCTAACCAGTTCCAGCAAAGACAACTGCCAATGCATTAATTCCCTACCTCATCTCGTATGCAGTGCTGAGCCTATCAGTACTTTCTGTTGCATGTCAATGTAATATCAAACTGCTAGTTCCTTAACATTAGACATGAGCATCAATATTTAATTATTGATACACAGGACAATTTGAGACATTAGGAGAAGAAAGAAAAAAAAAAAAAAAAACAATTGCCTGAAACATTTCCACTTCGAGAGACACATTAGGAAAAATATCACTTACCAGATACTTAACTGGAATTGTTACGTGCATTCAATCCCCAAATGAGAGCAAAAAGAGATTCCATCTGTGTGTAACTTGATTTCTTTCAGATGAGTTATTAATTTGAATGAGTTAAGTACACTCCACTTAATCAGGAAGTGTTTAATCAAGAGATCCACTTAATTGGGACATCTCCCAAGGAATTAGATTTAAGTCCAAAGATACTTACCAGTGATGACTGCTGCTTAATGGGGATGGTAATGCTGCTTAATTGGGACGCCTTGAGATGATGCTGGGTTGCTCATTCTCCTGCCTTTCCTTCCCTGCCATGGGGTGACACCAAATTCAGGGAGATCCCTACCTGCTTTCTGGCACCTTGATCCCATTGGGCTGGAAGCATCCAGTTCACACAGTGGCCATTGGTTGAGTGTGCTGGCTGCAAAATGAGGCATTCCAACACCACGTGTGCTGAGAACCGAGGTCCTCAAAGTTCTCTGCTCTACCACACACACACACACCTAATGAACTGTCTTGCAGGGACTAGGAAAGGGACAGACACACATACTGTGGGCAGCTCCCCATGCACCCTTAGGTCTCCTCTGTGGCCCAAACTGTATGTCTCTTGATAAAGTCCAGCACTTCTATTTTGCGTGACACCAGCTGTGCAACAAGCTATGAAGCAACAGAATAGACAATGGCAGAAGTGCTGAACACAGAGATGCTTGCTCTGCACAGAGCAAGAGGCAAAGTCCCCCACAGGATCCAGGGAACCTCATCCACTTTCTCTCCATGGGCTTGAGACTTGCCCATCCAGTGAAAGAAGGCTGGATCTTCGATTTTATAAATGCCATAAATTATGCTAAGGACTCTGCCATAACATTTTATGCATTGATAACTTTTATGCATTGGTCTGCACAAGTTTTATGCACTCATTAAAAAATTAAGTTGATAAAAAGTGACCAGATAGGAAGAGGAAAAAAGGCCAAAAGGTTTGCATGATGAAATAATGTTTAAGGCCAGAATGGAGTGTTTGGATCTTCAGGCAGATGTGTGCTGAGAGTGCCTTAAAGTATGAAAGAAATCAGGTGTGGGGAGAGCAAAGGACTTAAGGGCACACCTACATATTTTACTTCCCAATAGATTATCAGGAGCTAATCTGCCATCACAGCTTATATCCACCTCTTGTGCTCCTCCTAGCCCTCGAAATCGCTCAGAATGTTGCACACTACACTGGACACCCACGCTCACATAGATTCATGCATTCAGAACTTTTCCCAGTTCGGCAAAGTACTCTGATGACCTCACAGAAACAAAGTCACATATCTCATATAGGCAGGAGCATATGCAGAGTTTGCGTTTGGCAAGGGGGATCTGAGCTGTACAAATTACACTAAACCCTGACACAGAGCTCTCCGTGTGTCTGGACAGGAAGGGCTCATCCAAAGCTTTGAAGGGAAATTCAGCCAGGATTCAGGAGCCTTTCAGTCCATGTCCCCAGCTGCTTTGGAAAGGAAGAACTGGGTACACTCAGTGCAGCAGAAACCTTTGTCCTTTCTGTGCCCTTCCTGGCTATTGCTCTGCAAAGTGAAATCCCATTTCCTATCATAGGATTTTGAGCTCAGAGTTAGAGTTAAAGACACGATGATAAAACTGCAACCTCACTTTGGCTTATAAAGTAGAAAAAGAGAAGCGTGTCTCTCTTTTCCCAATGCTTTGACAACTGCCTCCAGAAACATAACTTCTTCAAATACAAGTGTAAGTTTCCAACTTATACAAAACAATGAGTTTTGATCATTCAGTGGAGACTTCTAAAATTTATGTAAACCCCTTAAGACTGGGTAATTCCTCCTCTAAGAGCCTCCTCACCTGTGATCACAGTAAATGTGGCATACTATCCCATCTCTGTTGGTAACGATTACCTGTGCATTTGCAGGCACAGTTCCTGCCAGGTCCTGCTGGGCTTCCCTAATTCCCTTCATATCCCCTGGCTCCTAAAATCCTGTGTAAATTCAGCAGACCTAGTTGTGAGAACGCTATTGCAGAGCCGTTAGTATTGGCAAGGGGAAAATCCTACTATGAAGTAAGATGCTGTTGAAAGAATCCATGGATCACATCAAGCAAAGGCTGGAGTCACTGCTATAATTAGTAATAAATAATCATAAGGAAGTGGAGAGTCAAACTGACAGTAAAAACACAGACACTTGCCATTGAGCTCTGTGATTTTTTTTCTCTTCCACTTTGTGGATTAAAATATGTAATTTGTTTTTCCTAATTTGACATACATTATATCTTCATTATTACAATTTAACTCCTGGGTTAAAATCCTGCCCTTCTTACTTACTCTGATTGACTTCAACGGTCTACGGAATTTGACCGCTTCCAATTAGTGCTATCCACTTGGGTTTCTGCTTAGCACTATCATGCACTGTTAATTGTTTAATAAAATGACTGCGTTGGGCATGTCTGTGAGAAACAGGGAGAGAGAAGGCGGCGAGAAAACTTTGCCCTGTGACTAAATACTGTAAAATAAAACGTGCAGCTTTAAGCTTCCAAAAATAAGAAAAAATGTAATTTGTAATAAATATATATATTTACAAAATTACACCTGGCCTCCTGCAACTGTCGGAGCTGAACGCCATCTCAATTACAGCACTACAATGTGGCATTTAAAGTGCCTATATATTTGTCTCAAGCAAAAAGGGGAAAGAAGTATTGTCTATTAAGTGTCACAAGCCTTTTCTTTCACCGCAGAAGGCTTGGACAGACTAAGGAAATATTTCATCTGGAAGAGAAATGCTAAAAACTACCCTTCACATTATTGGAAAACCTATTATCAAATGCTAAAACCCCTTCTTAAATCCCTGAGTATACACAGCAACAGAGCAGGCTCCGTTCTAAGTATTTAAACCTTTGTTAAGGAAAAGACAACATAAAAAGGGATGCAATCCACCTGCTAATTAGAAACTTTATTTTCCAAGATACTGCTCATTTGAGTTTTTTAGAACATTTCATTCCCTTTGTACTTTCAGAATGAGACTACATTTTACTCACGGGGAAATGCAGTTGACTCTTACTCCTCTGTCAATCCATTCCGTTCCTAATGTCTGTGTTAATTTTACGACCCCGGCTTTTGAGGCATTATACGCCAACTGCTTCTGCGGGTGAGGAACTGGAAGAGATTCAGAAACAGAGAAATATTTATTCTCCTCAAATTAAGACGTGCAGGGAAGTTTCAGCACCGTTCCCTGCCTTGAGATGAACTCTTCGTTGTTTTCCCTGTTACAAGGCAGGGAGGAGCAAGAGTTCAGCCATCACATGGCAAACTAAATCTGTATTTGGTCACCCCTCATTTTTGCCTCAGCAGCTAGGGGAAACAGAGAAAGAAGAAATAAACTCAAAATGTTCTATATTTTGGCAAAGGCAAAAGCAATGTGTTCAACATATATGCAAGTATTTGACTTTTTCCAAGAAGAATAATCACATAGATGTTTGCAAGTTTATGTTTTATACACATGTATATTTTATGGAAAATATTCATACATTGCAATACTAACATAAAACCATACCATATAATATAACATATTTGCATTACAGATTTTTATATAACATACTATATTATGTATCTCCCTGAAACAAATTATTCACCTTAATTTTTAAATTATCCACAGTCTGAAGCAAACACATTATCTAATCAGTATTTGTGTGGATGTGAGCACAGGTGCGTCCCAAAAATCCTGAACACCCACCACTTTCAGAATCTGAAGCATCTGAAGATGTTTCAGAGATGTCACATGTCAGTCACGGAGGGAAGATGATCGGCTTGCTAATTACAATGTTCAAGCTTGTTAGTGCAGTGTGCTCCGTGGCTCTGCCCCTCTCATGCTTGCAGTGTTCCCAGAAAGCTGTTTAAAGTGCCTTAAACCCACCAGAGCCAGCCTGAGACAGTGAGACAATTGGGATTCAAACCTGTACAGTTTGTCACTGCAGACTTTTATGTAACCTCCTTAAATCGTGACCTCCTTAAATAAATTTGGTGCAAGTCACTGGTCTGTAATTAGCACCAGTCAGTACAGGACATCAACAAGGCACCTAGTGGAAGTGGGGAATGTCAGTGCTGGATGTCACTAACCATGCACAAGCACTGGTGGTGTGCAGGGTTAGGCAGCTCTGCACCGTGGTAGCCTGTGTTGAAACTCACAACACACGTGGGGTCACTGGCAAGTGTGAAAATAAGACAGTGACTGAGTTGACCAAGCTCTGAAAGTGTGAGATCCCTGCTGCAAAGTGCTGAGCATGTCAATGAGCACCTCTGCCTTGAATCATAGAACCATAGAATCGCTATGGTTGGAAATATCCAGTCCAATAATCAATCCCTTCCCATTGTGCTCACTAACCATGGCCCTCAGTGCTACATATACCCTTTTCTTGAACCCCTTCAGAGACAGTGACTCTACCACTTTGGTAGGCAGCCAGTGCCACCAAACACAGAATATCTAAGAACAGAGATATCTGTGGTGTCTACAAATTGAGATAGATACCTATGACCGCATTTGAAGAACATAAAAGACTGTGGCAAGAATTAGTGTTTCCTTTTGCTGCGTGTGCTTAAGGTATGCTGAGAATTAGGTCTTTTTAGAATTAAAAATATTTGACACTGTCCTCTTTGCCAGCATTTCTCCTGCCCTAATTGTTTGTTCTGTACCAAATGATTCCCATTCCAACCTGCAGAACCCTGCTGCTCTCCGTGTCCCCATCACTCCACAGAAACAGTGCTCTGTGGGGGCTCTCAAGCAGGAGCGGCACCTAATTTCCTGATTAATTACCACACATCAGCTCCAAGTTATGTACAACTTCAGTAGTTAACCTTACAACCTCCCCAAAGCAGCTCTTTACTAAACTTTCTGAACACGTCTGTCTGTGATAAATCACTCAATGTTTGCTCAGAGGATAAGAGTTCTGGCACCATCTCTGCACCTCTTGCCCATGCAGGTGACAGCAGCAAGTTTTTGCCAGCAATCAGAGTTCTGGCTTGGGATAGGGATGTCAGGATTTACAAGACTTTCTCCACGTCAATGCTTTTGTCTTCATAGGAATGGCTAAGGAAGGTAACCAAGAAGATGGGCTATTCTCCTTCTGAGACACACAAAAACCTTGTAGAGAATCAGTACCACCTCCTTCATTCCTGAGCCATGTTTTTGGGTAATGCTTCCTAGACCCAAAAATCTTCAGCCCTCCAAATCAGAGCCTACAAATGAAGCCAAGCCTCCAGCAGTGTCACCAGAATATCTGAGTTCGTAAGGTTTGCATGAAGGGAGGACACTCGATGCTGTTTCTCATGGAGAAGATGAGAGGTAAGCAGATAAAAATGCTGCCAACATCGGCTGCATTACATTTTAAACATCTGACACAATGCTTTTGCTACCTTGTTCGGTGCATAAGGCTTCTTGCCTGACCTTGAAGCAGCCGTGTAATGTTAATGAGAAGCGCACACAGAGAGAAGAACAGATCACTTCCCACTAAAGATATTTGCTGTAAAAATTAGAGCAGAGTTCCACCTGTACAAATGGCAGAGCCGCAGCAGCCTCCTCACTGCTGCTGAAGCATACGTCTGGAATAATTCCAGTCAAACACCAGAATCAACATGCACATATGCAAAATGTATGCAGCCTATCTTCAGTTAATTAAAATTGATTCTGAGCAGTGTATATGGAAAAAAAAATCACAAACAAAAACCTTTCCATCCTGTAAAGAGTCTCCTCATTTTCCTCTATCTCTCAGGAAGGACTCAACCTACAAAAAAAATATATATCCCCTAACTATTTCTAGAAACATTTCATACTATGCCAGTTGGCCAACATACTTAAATAACCAACCAACCAACATATTTATTTAACATTCAGCAGATGGACATGATATGAACATCGTGGTTTTCAGTTGTAGTTTTATAACTACTAGATGTTTTCCATGCCAAGATCCAAACAGGTTCAGAAGGTAAACACATCCCTTTGTCTCTTAACTTTTGGTCTGCCCATGTCCAAGGGCATTAACTTTAATGACATTTAAACAGAATGCACAGTGCCCCTTTTGGGCCGTACTCAGAGGTGAACTTCATGGGGGTACATGAAGTCTAAAGCTTTGCAGTCTTTTCAAAACTACTTTTATTTCAGGAGATTTTGTTACTCTACAAAGATGGGGCAGGGGTATGGTGCCTGCACTTGAGAATAAGTAAAACAGCTGGTAAAGAGACTTGACAAAAATTAACAACAACATTACAAATGCACTTTTGAAGAAACATTTAAAGTTACTACGCAATAAACTGAACAGAATGTCACAGAAAGTCAAACTGGGCACTGTAAAAATAAATGTTATTCCCAAGGAAAATAAAAAGACTGCATATTTATGTAACATTCAGCAGATGGACATGATATTAATACAGGGGTTTTCAGTTGTACTTTTATAGCTACTAGATTTTCTTGCCTAACTTGGCAACCCAAGGCACCATTTGATTTTTGGATTTGGACAATACTGCAACAGATGTCCAGACCAATAAAATAAATTCCTAAAGGGCTATGCTTAATTTGTGTAATTGATCAATTTTTGTTACATGGGCCTCAATTCACCAGCATGTAACTGCCTTCCAGATTAGCTCAGCAGTAGGGATTTCATTCCATATGTTACAATGGTTTATTGGTGCTTTTGACGACGCTGCTGATTCAGCAGCGTCAGTGGAGACACCTGTTGGCAACGACACTGAAATATAACCTCGGTACCGCAGCAAAGAGTGGCACAATGGCTTTTGGGTGTCTTGTAAACATCACCAGGGCACTGCTTTCTGCACTAAAACACATTTTCCCAAAATTAGTGGGGAGTGAACCAGCACCTCTCCCATGCCATCACTGCATCAAGCTCAGAGGTGACTCCGCCTCTTCTATAAAAAGCAATAAGTGCTCTAAAACATAGAGGACAGATAAATGTTGAAAAATGATATCAATAAAAATTTTGTAGTACATTTCCTCTAATACAAAATGTCAGTGATTTACTCCTTCCCAATACAGGTTTAATTGATTCAAATAGCATCGGTAGTAATTAAAATATGGATTCTGAAGCACAACTGTTAGCTCTCATCACTCACCTATTAAACTTGCCATAGATGCTGTGTTAATTATCTTCCCATATCCTTGATTCAGCATAATGCGGCCTGCAGCCTGTGACAGAAATTAAAGGAAAGACCAGTGACCCTTTTTGTGATTGTGCTAATAATGACATGATAATAAATTAGTCTTCACTTTTCAGAAGAGTTTATGTGCTCACACATTTTTGAAGCACTCGATATAAAAAACTTGGTATAAAAATGGCTGATGCAGGAAAAATTCCATTGCCATTTTGGACCCTCTTTGCTTTTGGCAATACACATATATATTTTTTTCTTTTCTTTTTTTTAAATCACTGATGCTGGCAATGACCCCCCAAAGCTTTCTAATCATCAGGAAATGTCAAATAATTCCAAAATCAGATCATTCCTAAACACCTGAGCTTGGACAGCCAGTAATGACCAGCTGTTCTGAAAATATTGATCAAAATCTGTAAGTTGATATAGAGCCAGTCTTTCATTAACCCCATGAAATTAACCCCATTGTGATGATATTCACCATAAAGTGGTATTAAATCTTGGTAAATTAAATACTAAGAGCACTGCTGCCTGTTTGCACAACAAACCTGTCCAGCATTTAACACTCACTTGGCAACACAAAAATAGTCCTCGTAAATTGACATTGAAAGTTTTGTCCCATTCTTCTAGAGAAGTATCTTCACTTGCAGAATTCATATTGATTCCAGCGTTGTTGCACGCAATGTCAATGGTGCCCCACCGAGCTACAATGGTATCAACAATCCTTTGCACATCCTCAGCTTTGCTCACATCTGCTGCAAGGGCAATGCTTTTAATCCCTGAATTAAAACAGGGATGATGAAGTCAGTATGGGAATGTAGAGAAAGAAAAAATCTATTTTATGATTACATATTAATTCATCTATATGCACTATATGTACGTATTTTATATGTATTTATTGCATATACATTCACCACCTTAATTCGCTGCTCCACAAACCACAGCCAGTTGTGCCTTTGTTACTTCAATGAGATTTAAGCTGCTAACTGGAGCTAGGTTTGACTGTTGGTAGCTGACATAAAACTGAGCGTGAAAGCGGAGCATGGCATTCCAGCAGGACGAAGCTGTGAACACTGCACCATCTTCTGTCCAAACACTCAACTGCAGCTTCCCAGTGGGGAAGCAACTCCAGCAGTTCCTGAGTGCTGGGGACCAGAAAGAGCATCGCTGGTAGCAACTCCGGAGCAAGACAAAGCAGTGGGTTCCTTTATTTACTCAAATGCAAATATATATAAAATGACATATCCCCAGATGTTACAGAAAGTCAATTTGTTCAAAAAAAGTGTTCTCTGGATGAACAGTAGCATGAGGTCAGATAAAACTAACTTAGTTTCAGGCAGGAGCTAACTGGAAATACCCACCGGTTCACAGATGTGGTGGTCACAGTGCCAAGCCTCTCTTGCTACAAATCGCCCTGTCAGAGTAAGCAGCACAAACATTCTAAAGGGAAAAGATTTGCTGGATCTGAAATTACACAAAAGTTGTGCTTTCCTTTCCTAGAAAAATAATCCAGATGTTGACTATTGCTCCAGTGCTGATTTGTAATTAGCTTCATTTAATTTAATATCAAAATCAGATTTAAATATCTTATTACTAATTCACTATAACAAGGTTATTACAAACCACTGGACTGTGGAAAGATTGTGTGTTATAGGCAGCTCTTCCTAGAAAGCAAGAGGGAAGGGTGATTCCTACTTCAGGCAGGAAGGGCTGGCTCATTGTTTGCAGTGCTGATTGTTCATGGATGTTCGAGACCATCTGATTAGTACCATATGCATACTTCCTCAGCATCCAAGATATATCTAAACTCCCAGACAATGTTTCAGACCTCACGAGAATGCTCAGAAAACAGTCTCCAAAGGACTACATACACTGCTGTACCACCCTCTTGCACATGTAGGGAGTTGAGAACCCTTCTCAAAAAACCCTCAGATACTTCTGAGCAGAACAGAAGATTCTCCCAAATAAAGTCTTAAGATGGAAGCAAAATAAAATCCCGCTGATGAACTCCCCAAAGAGGGAGACACATACAAAAACGAGTGCTTATCTGTCACAAAACAAGCCCTCTTATTTTATCACTGTTTTTATGATAAACATGATAGCCCGTGTTATGATAAACTGGTCAGCCTCTGTTGCTCCTCTCCTAATTGTTATTGGGACACACAGGAAACTGCCACAGTCTTTCTTATTCAATTTACAGATAAAATGGGTGTAAGCGTGTAACTAATGGCAACAGAATGAGGCCCTTCACCTGCCCTCCAACTCTCACCCCTTTTACAGCTTCATCATACATGATAGTTCACAAAAACAAGACAAAAGGTGCCACGAGTGTACAGAGAAGAATTAGCAAAGGCACGCTCTCTTAAAACAGTCCCACACTTGACCTTAATCAGCTGATATCTCTGCACTCAGAGATATAACTCCACTGTTACCCCAAACCATCTGATAAAATAAACAAATAAAATAACAATGGGAAAAAAGCTTAGATCCACTGTATCAACCAGAAGTAAGAAACACAAGACCCTGCTGTTACATGTATGATGGTACCAAAGCACCTCTTCAGTCTTCAGAAGCTGGTGGGGGCAGTTTTGTGATGAAAGGAGCAGAAGACAAGCCCCAGTGTGCCCAATCTGCCTTTCTGCAGGGTAGCCCCTTTGACATGGGGCTCCGTCTCGTGACTCTAAGCATAAATGTAAGTAATACATTGCATATAGACAAGAAGATCAGAAGTGACATTGTGAGGAAGGCATTTGCATAGCTTACAGTGAAAATGCACATTTCAAAAATCCCATCAGATTAATTCTTCCCTTAAGGTAGAGGAAGCCGTTCACCCTGAAGACAGAGGAAGGTAACCCTTAGGAGTTTTTGGCAACGTTTCATCATTTTGGGTTCTTCTGTCAGGATCCATTAGCAACAGCTGAAAAAGGTATTCACTCAGGATGTAAAAACAAAGACCCCTGTAGCCAAGGGAGATACACCCGAGATGTCTAACAAAGCTAAAACTGAGATCACAGAGTTTCTGATGTTTAAAATCCATCATGAAATGATGGCACCATCCCAGAAGACAGCAAAGGGCTCCTTGGTACAAGAAGCAAAGTGGATTTAAGAAAGCTAAGTAAAATGTTTTGAAGAAGTATCAGCATGGGGATGACTTGGGGCACTGTGTTTCCAACTTTGAGTATGAGATCCACAAACAAAGAGCGGGGAAAAAAAATCACATCTCCTTTGTGTCTATTATAGCAGGAAAAATATGTATTAGTACTACAAGTATTGCTTTAATTTACACATGAATATTGTGAGAGTAAAGTTAGCTGAACCTTTTTGTCAAAATTTATTTCCAACAGAGTACATTGCTTCTTTGAAGCCAAAGTGTTTCATGGAAACATATTGATTTCAACAAAAGTTTTCAAGGAAAAGCTTCTGAGGTCCAGGCTAGACACTCTAGTTACCTCTGGGGAGAAAGAGATTGAAAATCTGACCTCTCCAGATCCTTTCCAAAAATGGGCATTTGGATATAATTCCCTTTCACAAAAGCATTACAAAGTTTGGGTTTTGTTCCAACAAGGAATGACAATAAATTTGAAACCTCAAAAACCCTCATGAGATGGAATAGACGTGCCCTGACCAGCTGCACTGGTCACGTTGACACAGAGTATTTGACCTTGAAAGATAAAGATATGTGAAGGCTGAAAAGTGAGATTTTCTTTGCTTTAGACTGCAATAATATTTGCAATGCCTCATGACCCCTCCACCACATCCACCTTCTCTGGGCTTGCAACCCACCAGTAAAGGAGTAGAGATAGGACAGCCATTGAAGGACGGATGATCAAACTCCTACTGAAAATGCCCCGGAGAAAAGTTAAGTTCATTTGCAAATGGACCACTGGCATCCAAAGTCTCATGACTATATCAACTATCTCATTTATTTCTGAATAGCTCTGCTTGATATGCAGGATCTCACTGTAAAAAAATATCCAAAAGGCAAGTTAACTTGTAGGGCACAGCTATTGTGTGCCAAGACCATATGGCTTCAGAGCATAAGAAAATGAAAAGCTTCAGGGGAAGAGGGACTAGATGATTTAAGAATTTGTAATAGGAATTGAAGACTCTATTCTGTGTCATTGTTAGGGATCAGACCAGCAATCAAAGCTTTCACCAGTCCTCACTGTAGTGTCCTATACTTCCTAAAGCTGGCACTGTACAGACTGAGGCCTGTTGTTTCAAATATTCTCTGCAAAGGCTTAGGATGGCATCAAAACCAGAAATGAACCATTCCTTACCCTTCCTTAGGAAAAAGCTGATAGATGCAGAACGATGAGCAACAGCAATGTATGTGCAAGGGCTTGTTCTGCTGGAGAATATAGTTTCCACTTGCACAACACAGTTTTCATGAATATTTTTCATTTAGCAAAAAACGTTTTACGCTTCTTAAGGCAGAGTGCAGACTTTAGGTTTCGATGGGAAGATCATCCACTCATGATCAAACCCTTTCTGAAACCAAAACGGACACCAATTCTGCTGTCTGTGTCCAAATGGGACTGTGAAAATTTCCCCGGCAACGTTCCATCTTCAGAGGCAATGAAGTAGTGAACTTTGAAGAAGGCTTGGTTGTAATCTCACAAATGGAATTATAAAATGAGTAACACTTCCTTTCTTTCCTCATTAAAATTATATATCCAGTTTTCTTTTTCCCCTTTACAATTGCAGTTTAGCACGACTCCAGGGGGAAATTCAATTTTATGTTACATTTTGTGTTTTTACTGCTAAAATAGATGTGCCTTGTAGAGGATTTTACCTCTTATTTTGGATTTTAGTTATTATGTCTACTAATATTTCGTTTATTATCTGACCTCATCTTCATGTTCGAAAGATGGAAGTTCTCAACAATGACAGCCCTAGTTTGAGGGCAGTGCCATGCTTACCTTTGAGGTTGAGCTCCCATGCCACTGCTTCTGCTTTCTTAAGGATCAGGTCCACCACAGCCACTTTAGCACCAGCTTCTCCCAGTGCATGAGCAAAGGCCCTCCCAATTCCCTGCCCGCTGCCAGTGACGTAGGCCACCTTGTCATCCAGACGCAGCCGGTCAAGGATGCTGCGCTTGTTATAACCCCAGAAAACGTCATCCCTCGTCACTTCTTTCTAAAATGAAGACAGACACACATGGTAAAATCAGGGGCAAAGCTCAGCAGTAGAATTGCTGTGATGGGCTCTGCCAGTGAGGATGAGGTGAGAACGTGCACAGGAATCCATGCTGTCTTGGTCTATTATGTAATGCAAAGATACGATTAATTAAAGCTCAAAAAACGTGTATCCTTGCTGATATTAGTCTCAACAGGAGCACTAAGGTGCAAGGCAATGGAGCAGAAGGTCTGTGGTTGGGACGATACACTGATCACTTTGTATCCATGAGAGAAGGGCGCAGTCCTTCCTGGCCCAGCTTCCCATGGAAGATAAGCAGGTATAACTTCTCAGAAGAGGACTGATCAAATCTTCCAGCTATTTCACCCCCAGGGCCAAATCCTGCCCTCCAATTTCTGCCTCCAGGAAGAAGTAGGCTAAGAACATGTTTCCAAAGGCAGGATTTGGCTTAAATGCAGTGCAGTTGAAATATCTTCACAAGACTGGTGCACCAATAAAGATATCAGCCAATAACTTAAACCAAGCTGTCATCTGATCAGCTGCCATACATCATTTTCCCCTGGCTGGAATCACAATGGAAAATACAAGATGTTTAAAATATTGGTTTTGAAATGACAGGAACTACTAGTGGATGTAGCTTTGGGAGCAGTCAGAAACTGCAAAATAATCAAGACATTTGGGTCTGGATTTACGGATTTGGGGGATAACTATTCCAGATGGGAATTTCATTATAGCTGGATGATGACCATTACATAAAATGGAGTTCCTACCCAAAAAAAAAAAAAAAAAAAAAGATAAAATCACCATCTTTTCCACAGGACAGGTTAAACCTGCATGGCACTAACAGCACAGCAGAGCATAAGTCTGGGTCCTCACCAGCAAATCCCTGGAAAAGCTCATATCACTATTCTCAGTAAAGTAAAAAATTTCCCAGAAATGTTCACAGAAGAGAAAATACATACCTTTGATTCAATCACTGCATCTGGTGGTACAGGGCTCTTTCGAATGATGCTCAGCCCACTTTGCACAGGTAAAATTACCTGCAGGCATAATGCATAAACAGTTAAGGAGAGTCCTTCCTTCATTAGGCCAGGGTAGTTTTCCTCCTACACTTATTCTTAAGCTAAAATTCCTCCTAATTCAAATATGTCAGGCATCTATATTTGCTCACATTCTTCTCCCAAACTCCCAGCTTCCACAAATGCCAGGAAAAAGAAAATGAATAAGAAGCAATTTTGCCTCTCCATTTCCTAAATCAGTGTCAGCTGCTGAGATTCCTGGGTTTCTACTGACTGGCTAATGCTGTTACAAAGATATTCCAGAATTACCCTCAGAACTTAGCAAACCATAATAGCAACACTTCAGTATTCATCACTATTTACTGGAATGTCTTTCCTGCACCCATAGGTGAATTTCAGTGGGTTTTGTCAACTGCCATTGATATCGTTATCACACTTCAGTGCTGGAGGTTCAACACCAGAATCAAACCATTAAAAAATTAAATACAGAAACAACATATTATTTACACACATTAAATGGCTAATGGGGTAATATTCAGGGCATGAAAAGCCAGTGTGAGTCTATCCCTCTTCTACAAAGAAAAGTCATTGCTCTTGGTATTTGATGGTTGAGTTGATAATAGAATAAAAAGGGTACCATAGGAGTCACCCCTAGAGGCTGCCTTTGGATAGACAAGGATCCTGATCCTATGAGGCACAAATCCCAAATCCTGTACCATGGTGACAGTGAGAGGAGGCTCCATGGAGAGTGGGTACATGAGACTTGTAGGCTGCTGCTACTGCACTGGGGTAGCATTGGTGACAAGTGCATTTAAAGCCTTGATGACTCCTGTTGTGCTGCTGATGCCCTGCAGCCTCCAGAGGATTTAAGCAGTGCAGTGGTTCCTTGGTTATACTGTAAAGCTGATTATTCACTTCTAAGTGCTCAAATTTAACTTGCCTTTAACACTGGAGATGATGTAGACACAGAGAAGAGACTTTTGCTGAATATAGAAACTCAGGAAAGGTGAATTATAATAAAACTTGGGTTCATTTTAGGTCCCTTGAATAATGGCACCAACAAAAGAGATTTTGATGAGTACTTTGCAAAAGCCATAGATACAGTAGCACAGGAAGCTTAACCAATTGCTTTGCACCAACCTGCTCAACTCGAGGATCTGAATTAATCACTGTATTTAATTTTCTGACAGCTAGTACATTTTCCTCAGATATGTTCTCCAGGTAGACTTGTCCTTTCATGAGTGTATTCTCTACACAGATCACTCCATCCATTCTCAGCAAGTGGTTATCCATGACAAAGCTGTAGTAGTTAACAGCATTCCTTTGATCAGCATCAATAAAAACTATATCAAAGTGTTCATCCTCAGCATGTAATGCCTGGAAAAAAAATGAGGATGGAGAAAACACGAATTATTTACCTGCCATTTGAATAGCCAGTTTCAACTTACCATATAAATGTCCTTTATATAGAAAAACTCAAATCTGAATATCTCTGATTTGGGTTTTTTTTGGTTTGTTTTTGCTCAAGTTACTTCTGGAGATCTTGGGAGTTTTCTATGCTTCACAAAAAATTCTTCAGCAGCCCAGTGTCCAGACCTCTGATGCTCTCAAAGGCAATCACGATATGAAAGATGATTGCTCATCCCAGATTGTGGTGCTGAGAATCACAGCAGAAACACCTGCACATTGAGTCAAAGGGGATTGAGCCATCAGGGTAAGGGAGAAGACTCACATCAAACCCTGTGGCAGCTGAGCTGCTGCAATAAGCTCTCTCTTCTCAAAAGAGTAACTATCAACAAACCAAAGAGTGGCAATTGTAACAGTCTTTGGGAAAAAAGAGGCATAAGGCTGATCCTGGGAATTGCAAACTAGTGAGTCCCACTTCAGTAACAGGCAAATGGTTGAAATCCCAATTAATAATAGAATTATAAAGCACATAAAAGAACAGGTCACGATAGAGATAAAGCAGCACAGCTCCTGTGAAGGAAAATGATGTTTCTTTAATCTAAAAAAAAAAAAAAAATGCTTTGGGTGGCTCAGCAACAGAGGATAAAAGAGAACTGGCTTCTATCATCTAATTGGATTTTCAGAAATGTGGCACACCTTCCCTCCAAGCAGGCTGCTGATGATAATGTACAAAAGTGTTGATGGATGACCAGATGGGAGCCTTTACAGCCTTCTCCTGTGGCAGTTAATGCACTCGCTGCCCAAGAGGCTGCTATGGAATATTTCAGATTCCATCTGGGACTATTTAACTGCATCTGTGTGCGTTGCACTGAAACAACGGCTCATCCACCTATCTCAGGCAAGCATAAATGCTTTCAAGTCTTGGCATTTCAAGCAAAAAGAGAAACAATTATGTTTTCCAGAGCTCACTGTTTCTACCACAACTTTTAACAGCAGTTCTTGCGTCCAGATTTCCCATTTGTGTTTGGAGACACTGTGTACAATGAGCGATGAGAGATCCCCTGAGATGTATGAGAGACAGCATCGAGAACAAATGGCAATGGAATATTTGAAAAACTAATTTGTTTTCAGGAGTGAGGTTGATGTCTCCCAAACAGAGATTTCAGGAGACTTTCTGAAGCAGAAAGCACACCATTCTGATGAAAAAAATCTCAGGAAGTGGATCACTGAAGCTCTGAATTATTCTATTTTGCAAACTGGTGTCATTGTGAGCTTATTAGTGGTTAAGAAATTAAGTTCTTTTCCCTCTTGGGCCATATTGGTGGAAAACAGCAGGGACTTCTTTTGCTATGGGAAGAACTTCTTATATTAAACCACAACTCAGCCAGTCTGCCCAATGTCACTACTTCATGAGGGGTCACAGGATGGAAGCTGGGAGGAGGAGTCAGTGAGGAAGAAAGATTAGAGGTCTCATTCTCCAGAGGGAAGAGCCAAAGCCAAATTCAAGCAATTACCATGACTTATCACTACTTTCTGACTAGTAACCTTCCTGGGTGGAGGAGGTGGGGGGCAGGCATTCAGAAGCAGATGTGGCCATCTCTAAACATATGCTACTACTGCTCTGTGCTATGGCTCCCTAATGAAAAAGAATCTCACTTCTATGCATTGGCTTCATTAGGTCCATATGGAGTTGTGCAGCTCCTTGGATGTTTGTTAGACGTCTTGTTTCAGCCCTCTTTCTGTGCTGCCTACCTGCTGACAGCTTATCTCTTTCTTATCTACCTTGTGATGCAGACAAACCACCCTCCGACATCACAGCTCTCAGCCCAAGAGGATTCCTGTGCCCAGTGTGCATCTAACACAAGCCTGTGTTATCCTTGCATTGCTGGAAGGTGTTTCTCTTCAGCCAGCTGGAGTCCTGAAGAGCCAGACTCAAATTTCACTTGTCACCTTTCATTTCCTCTGAATCAAGCCCTTCTTCCACACTAATTAAATTCTTTGTGTTTTGCAGAGCTTTGCAAGACACTGCTATGTGCTGTGACAACTTGGGGGTGGGCTTTAGATGCCTGAGTGTAGGCAAATCAGTCCATTTTATCTAGCCTGAGGTATACCTTACTGCTTCCACGTGCGGCTCCATGTATCCTGTTTCATATGTCCCAGGTGTGTATGGAAAAATCAGATGTCTAAGGACAGCTGAAGGAGAGCTAGACATCTACACAGGAATGCCTGAAATACTCCCTTGGAATTCACATGGGACCTCCCAGGAGGTCCAAGTGCAGAGCTTCTAGCTCGAAACAGCAATGTGGTGATGGAGAGAGCAGGAGAGCTCACTGCTGTTACTCTCAGAATGGGACTGATAACCCTTTTCTTCTCCCTGGGACTGAGCAGACCGTGTCTACTCCTGCCTGGAATCTCACAGCACATCAGAGGTCCCTTTGTCCTTTGCTAGCAGGGGGGCAAAGCCCAAACATCTCCAACTGTGAGGAAAGCTGAGATCCAGAAGGAAATAATCTGCCTGCAAAATATCCTGCTGAAACTAATTTCCTGAATGTTTACAGTGCAATCCTTGCTCCTTGCTACAGAGGCATCATAGATGGTAACAGATGGCAACAAGAAGTGTCTTAATTCAGAGCAAACTTGGCTAAAATTAATGCTTTTTCTTACAGTGAGTCATTCACTTCCTTTTGGATTGAAAAAGAAAGAAAAAAAAAGAAGAAAAAAGGACTTGTAGCACTGCATTGCACAGAAGAGATGCACCAAAAGCCAGCACAAGAAGGGCACAGCAACACTGCTGACAGATACAGCAAACCATCAGGGAGAGGACACCCTGAGTAAAAACATGAATGAATCTTCTGCCAGAGCTGAAAGAAAACCTGATTGCAGCTCAGAGCAGAGACAACACGCTCTCATAAGGCACACACAAACTCAATCAGACACAAACTACTGTCCAGCTCCTTTGAAATGGATCATGCAGTCAGCACATTTGTAATAAAGATGTACTCAAAACTTATTACCTTCCCTACGCTGTGTTCTTGACCTAAATGCAATAGCAATCTATCCTTAGAGTACACAGAATACATGAAAAAGTACAGCTTCCTTTTAAAACACCATTAGAATATTTTACTGTATGTGGACATACACTCTTGTTACTCCTAAACGCTATTCTATTGAGTACAGTTTATATTCACCGGCAAAGCTAAATCTCTGGGGAAGCTAGAGAGGGAATGCAATTTCTAGTAATAACAGCTCACAACAGTGAATACTATCCACTTATCCCCACAATTTCCAGCTATTTTGGACTCCTTTCTGAATTAACCTTTCATATCAAAAGGAGCAATTCTGCACACTAGAGACTCCGACACAATTTCATGCATAATTTATTCACTCAGTTCAACATTAAACGCAGAGTCCTTGACTTTGTCAAGGTGGATTCTGTTGGCAGACTTCACAAGCAGCAAAACAGGAGAAATGAGATCTGCAGCTCAACCTCTTCACCTATTCTGTCTGGTAAAAGGAGGGAAGAAAGGAAAAAAGAAACCCCCGGCATGCTTACACAATGCCTCACAATCAGCTGAATCTGCTGCATAGACAGTGCTATTTTCTGTGTTGTGCTTTCGATTTTAAAGTGGAAGGATCAAAATCATGGATGGGAATAATCTGCTGGTAGTTTGCATTCCCTGTGGACTTAATCCCGCGTTCATTGTTTCACCAAATGTCTACTAGGAATTACAGGGAGCTCCTTGGGTGGGATCAGCCCATTTGCTAACAGCTCTTGCTCAGGCACAGCACAACAGACTTCTGATTTAAGGAGCTTGTTAGGAAAAGATTTTAAACACTCTGACTTGGCACATACTCATGCCCACTGCTTGTGGTTGGGATCAGATCTCCTGAATCCCTCCATGGTTTTCAGCAGCGTTATCCACTTCTGCTCCAAACCAGTCTCTCCCATCTAAGCTGGTCTTCTCTAGGAGGGAAAAGCAGACCACTGCTCACAGCCTGAGCTCCTCCCACGTGTTCCCACAATGCTGACCCTGCTCCAGCCAGACCCTAATGACCTCAGCACATCAAGGTCCCAGAGAGGCCACCAAATCTGCCCCTTCATCATTTGCACTCACTGTGACCAGAGCCCTAGAGGCCAAGTAAGACAATTCTGATTATCACAGTGCCAATGGCAAAATATCTGTTGGATCAAGCAACACAAGATCAGAAGCCAGTGTGGAAATCCTCCCTGAGAGAGACATCCCCAGTGCAAAGATCTCACTGGCCAAATCTGAGCTTCTCCAAGAGGTACTGGAAGCTCCAGAAAGCTGCAGAACTGCAGTCAGGATGTGCCTATGCTTTGCAGTCGGAGGCTATAAAATCAATTGCGACATTGTATGTTAAGGATTTAATTTTCATGTCTTTCCTCCCTTCTTTAATCTCTACACAGCATGTACTCTGCCTGCCTCTAGATATTTCAATTCAGTCACAGTAAGTCAGTTGCACAGAATGGGCACTAGAGAGCAACAGCAATTCAATTAATTTCACACTCACTGCGGGGAGCTGAGATTTTAAATGCTGCACATTGCAGGTGATCTGTAACATTTCGTTTATTCATATACTCAGCAAAGCTCTTTGTTTCTTTCTTATCAAACTTGGAGGTCATGAAAGCCAGAGGTTAGGGAGCTCCTGGCCCTCTCAGTTTTGAATAAATAAATAAATAAAATATATGACATTTGTTAACGCAAATAAAGTTACAATCAGTCTCACAATGACATGTCCAGATTGAAGATGGAATCACACCAAATTGGTTTGCAATAGTGATAGAAAGGCCACGTATTTAATGAACCTGGCACTGGCTTCTCCTGTTGGTGCTCTGGACCTGCAGCAACACCATGGAGATCCATAAAATGGAATTAAATGTCCAATTCCTCCAGCTTGCTGGGATTCACAAGATTCTCTTCTTCTTGGGACAAAGTCGCTACTCAGAATGAAACACATTTATCTCGTGTGTCTGCACATCTGAAGCTTAACACATTCCTCTGGAAGTGAAAAACTCAGGGTCTAACTCCCTGTGGTGTTATCACTGGGGGAAAACAGTGACGTGCTGTGGGTGAATCACAGACATCTGCAGGACTTCCCCATTGTTGTGAACACTGGGGCAGCTCCAGCAGGGTGTGGACACACTCAGCCAGCTTGTTATCTCTGGAATTAGAGACCCCGATCCAAAGGACCACCTGAAGCCTACATACCTAAACTTAAAGATCAAAAATCCATCGTATTTTAGTTGAGAAGGAAAACAAACTATTTCATGTGAGAGAACAGCACCATGCATTATCATCAGCAAGAAATAACTCCAGTGCAAGGCTGTGTTCACATATTAGTGAGTGAATTAGGGTCACCACTCAGAATCTTGTGGGCAGGAAATAGGACAGGCTGACCCTGCCCAAACCTTCTTAATCTGCTCTGAACAAGGGCTCCCAAATTCCCCTTCCAACTGACTTTACCTCCAACGTGTCTGCTATCGGTCCCACTCGCATGCTTATCTTTTTACCATCTGAAGAATAATCAAATGCTTCTTGGCTGTTCACTCCAAGATACGGCACTTCTGCACATGCGAAGAGTTTGCCATCATCTGGCAATTCTTCTGCAATAGCAAGGATACTGTAACCTTTAAGCTTGCCAATTAATAAAATCTTCCTGGCTCTGATCAGATGAATAAACATCCCAAAAATGTGGCCTGCGGGAAGACAAGAATGAAAATATAAAAATAAAGCCGTAAGAAAGACAGTTCTTTGTTCACAATGAAAATTAGATGTACCTTTTAAGTGATCATTAAAATAAAATCACATCTTAAAACACTTTCAGATAAGGGTTTAACAACAGAATCGTTCAAAATTTTATCTAAAATGCAGCCAAAAAAAAAAAAAAAAACAGAATAGAGGGACTAGTTTGAAATGTAGAACCTTTATCATCAATGCTGCTATTGTTCAAGTGCTTGTTAAATAGTGCTTGAAATATTGCATATTTTAACATTCCCCCCATATAAAAATGGCTTTAAGATGTCTCCATATTCTTTCTGGAACCCGGTTTAAAAAAAAAAATCACTACATTACCTTGCATTTGCTCTTAGAGTCATTATCCCTAGACAGCACCATCATTTAAGAAATTTATCATCAGTGGTGTCCTTCGAACAATGTATTAGTGTAATACATTATAAGAGTACTTCACTGTGATGATGTATTACTCAAAAGATGGGAACATCTGGGAAGAATGAATCTAGGAATAGATTTAGTGTAATAAGCTTTATATGGGAATCCAAGCCTGAGTATTGCTTCTTGAAAAGGTGAAGTGCTTGGCCACAGACCACCTTCACCACTAAAGCACACAGCATCCTAGCAGGCACCACTGAAACAAAACCAATGCTTTCCCCCTTCCTGCAGTGAGGACAACTGTCTCCTTGCTGTTCTGTAAGGGGTGGGGACAACATCATGAAGTAGAGAGGACAAAGAGCAATCACGGGCCTATGCATGAGCATATAAGAATGAGCAGAATGGTATGGGGTGAGGGAAGGACAAAATTCATACAAAAGGAAGATTGGCTATGGCAGGAAGAGTCCCTCTTTTTAAGAAATTTTCCAAATTTTCTGAGCTTTTCCATGGCATTCGCCTTTCCTCACTCAGAACAGACTGGAATGCAAGGACCTTCATTTACACAGATCAAATGACATTTTATCATTTTGGTTGATCTACTTGCCATTCAAACAGCCAGAAGTGTCCTCTTGGAGTGGCTTAACTCTGGCTTTGGTTCCTCCCGCATACCCTGAGCCATGGGCAGGTGACACTTTCCTGGAAAAAGAAAAGCATTTCAGTGGTATGGTGGCAACCAAAATCTGAATGTATCTCAGAGAATAAAAGCAACAAAGAGGATATGCATATGAGCATGCAAAAGCAGCGCAGAAGCAGCACAAATATCACTGAATTAGAATCCTAGGGGACCTTGGCTCTGCAATAAGCAAAAGCAGCCTGGCCATGGCTCCTGGCCTTTATGTGTTGGGTTGGGAAGAGAGGGCTGTGATTACAAGGAAGAACATGCTCCAAGAAGAGCATTGGGTTCAAACCCAAATCTTTCATGTTGGTACCAAGCAAATGCCTACTGTCTGTTTCAGAGTAAACTGCTTCAGTTTCCATGGCCAGTTTTTGTTTGGTGTTGTGTTTGTTTTCCAGCTGAAAATAAAAGATTTCATTGCAGAATGGGACAAGAGATGTAGAATCCTAAGTTTTCTGCGAGAGAGAAGAAAAATCTTTCCCTCCCCAACTGCTGAGAGAACAGGGCACCTCCAGACACTATTTCACAGAACCCAAGGCTGAGAGAAGTCTGGATGAAGTGAGACACGGCGTATTGCAGCGGGAAATATACAGATGACTGGGAGAAGCCCATAGCCTCAAGACAGATTTGATTATTGTATCTGAAGAAAGCAACCACCAGAAATGGCTGGTGATACTTCTGCAGGCCAGAATTGAGAGTCGGTTGAGATTTTTATCCCTCCCTCCTCTCCTCCCACCACTCACCAGTAAAATGAGAAAGAATTCATAACCCGTGTCAGCCACACTCAGATAATCCAAGTCTTAAAGAGTAGAACATTTCATATAACCTCTTTTCTGCCCCTCACAAATGCTTTAACAACTTTAATAAGATAATGTATAGCTATTATCATACAGCAAGCGTTAAGTCAAACAACTATCAGCTATTATTTCAGCAACAGAACGAATGCTCAGTGTTCCCATAATCCACAGCCTGGAACAGTTTACACATTGTCACTTTGAGGCAGAACTAGCTTTTTCCACATATCAAAATGTACACTGATAAATGGGAATTGTTTAGCAGACCCTACATGGCTGGGTAATACACTGAAAAAAATAATAAAGAAGAAAAAAAGAGTAATGAGGGTTTCGGTTAGACTTCTGAATTAATGATACCTTAAATTAGCTTAATTAATTAGTTTAGTTAGCAGAGTTATTTAGTTAGCAGATTAATTGGTGTTTGTTGAGTGCTGGAGATAAAAGCTGTTATTATAGGGCGGATCAGAGATCTTGACGCAGGTTTTCTTCATATATTATTTATCCCATCACCAGTTCAATCCAGGCTTTCCTTGGGATTTTCAGGCAGCCCTTTTGGGAGGTTGGCTTGCCTATTTTTCCAAGAATATGATTCAGTACAAGATCTGATAAAATACCTCACACAATTTAGAGCTACACTCTTTGTTCTCACCTTCTCTCCTCCAGGCCATGGGTGCACTCAGACACGTGTCCATGCCAGAATCACAGTATACTTGGACACAAGCAATTCTCATTCTTCTTCTTTCTACTTCTACCCTCCACATTTATGGCATATTTTAAACAGAGAATTTTAAAATATATTCAAACAATCAGAAAAGAAAAGCACAAGGTTATAAAAGTGAATCCATACCTCTTTGATGTTGCCATTGCATCCAGGTAAGGGTCCAATCCAAGGGCAACAACAAGAGCTTTCTGTAAGTAATTCTTGAGTTGTTCAGGTACACGAGAGTCATTGAAGGCTATTTCTTGGGCTTTAAGAAGGTTCTCTGCAATGCTTCCCATTGGAGTTTCTAAAATGGAAAAAAAAAGAAAGAACAATGGTAACTGTTCAAATCAGCAGACATTTAGAGCAAAAGTCATATAAAATACAGGTTGCTGAATGAATGTGGGAACAGTCATGGAAAGTTTCTCAAACTGAAAAAAAACCTAACAAAAACATGCACCTAATTCACCTTTCTTTGGCTCCTGTTGAGCTACGACATCACAGAGTAAGATGTGGTTCTGAAAAATCCTCCCGCTCCTCAAGTGTCAGAGCACGTGTGGGGTTATGAAAGCCCCAGTGAGAGCAGGTCTGAGATGCAAGACAAGCCAGCTGTGAGCACACCCCGGGTGGAGAAGATTGCCCCAGGCAAGATTTTATTCTCTGTGGCAGAAAAGTTGCTGAAAACAAAGTGATGCAGGCCAGAGCCACAGTCAAGGACACGTTTCCTCAGGAGGACTGGCCCAGATGGGCCCAGCAGCTGTAGGGCCATCCATGACATGTACCTCAGACTTCCCTCTTCTCCATTTCTTTACTGTCTACTCAAAATGCCAATTTGGATGTACTCATCAAACGCTGGGTCTCACTGGTGTCCTAACTGCTGTCATCTTCCTGATGACGATCTGGTGTTAGCTTCCAGCCAAGTAGTAGCAGGACAGAAGAATATTGTGTTGTTTTTTATGTATACCTTCTCTCTCTGAGGGTTTCAAGGGATAAATCTGAGATGGATAGATGGAGCAACTCCATGTTCTCAATCAGGGACATGAGGATAGTCAGGCCTTCTCATTAAGGATGTGGCTATATAGAATGTCTCCTACTTCATGTCTTTGGAAATGAGGAAAGGTCTAAACCTCCCCAAAGGTCTGCTTCTCAGAGCAGAGTATCTCAGCTTTCTGTAGCTACTAAGATGACAACCATGCAGTCTTCTGGGACAACTTTTCTCATTTTCATTAGCCAAGTTACAAGCAATACGAAAGCAGACAAGGAACATAAATAACACATTTCCTTTACATGCGAATTGCAGTGATGGAGCAAACTTGAAGGTCATCTGTACAGCACCATGCCCACAGCAGCAGCACAACCTTACACAGAAGCAAGACAGATTTTGGACAGATAGTGCAGCCCCTGATTTACAGCTCATGTTGATATCCCACTATCAGGGGCAGCTCACTCCTCTCTCAGCACTTTTTGAGTTAATGGTCAGTACAGAAGCAACCATTCCCTTCCCAGACCTTGCCAGGTCGTTGACTTCAGCAGACTCCCCCCACCCCAGCTCAGCTATGTGCTGTGTGACAACACAATATCGTTCTGTAACGTTTTCACCACCTCCGGGCTCCTGCCACGTGTCTGCAAGATGCTGGGTGTCAGGAGCTGCCTTCTCCATCATTTCCCTGCCAAGCACTCTGAGGCTTTCTGCTAATTTAGCGGAAGAAACACGTGTTTATAATCCATGTTGGATTTCAGCAGTCAACACGTTTCACTCCTGGATGAGTAACAGACAAGGATGCTCTGTCACTCAGGGAGGGGGAAAGGATTTACTGCCAGCTGTTTTGTAACCTGTGTTATAACACCAACTGCAAGCACCACGAAGTGCTCCGAGACAACAGCAGTGTGCAGTACATGCCAAAATCAGCTCCACACCAAGGATTATACAATCTTTTCAGGAAGTGCTCTTTTTTTTTTTTTTTTTTTTTTTAACAGCCCTGGTGATGCTTAGGGCCAACAGCAGAGGTCAGGATTGCCTTCGTTTATGCAAGGGCCAGACAAGCTGGAGCAGAGCCCAGGGCTGGCTGTGCACAGGGCTCCAAGCAGTAAGGTGAAGGAAAATTTATGCAACTGCTTTTTTCCTGTGTAACTGCAGGGAGAGTCCTTCAGTTTTAGTGCGTAGTTTTGCACTGCCCTAGGAAAACAGCTGAACAAGCACAAACACTCAGTTGTATCTCCTGGTTGCTTATCCATGGTTCTATCTACGCACAGACATCTTTCCAACCTAATTGTGCATCGTCTTTTTCATGAATATAGGGAAAACCAACAAAACTCTTTTACTCTACAAGTGAAATCAAACCTTTCCAGCGTGGATTTAGATGGTGTTTATTTGGATATTGGGAGCTCAGCCAGAAAAGAGGAAGGTGATGTACTGTTTGCAGAGAGTTGCCCAGAAAAAAAACCACGGAGTGAAGACAAACATGAAAAAGAAGAGTCTGAATTTAATAGAAGCCAAGCAAAGATGCTGCATCCAGAGATGTGAGGCTGAGTATTTCCCGTTTGGGCCATCCTTTCAGCCTCCACACTGCTTGTGCAGCTCCAGCATTGAGCTGGGAAGAGCTCTGCTCCAAGCCATGCAGAGCACTGGAGCTGCACCAAGCAACTCAGGTGCTTCTTTGGCAGGAGCTGCCTGGCACTGAACACCTGGAAATCTGATAAAAACCTTGGACTTGGGAGCCTCATATCATCTTCCCAAACAATTCCAGCTGTCGTATTTACTAGTTCACCTTGGGCATCAGTAAAGCTCATTGCTACACTCACCACTTTCTCTTAGTGTATGACTACAGTAAGAGTGCTAACAGTAGGGATTCTCAGGAGTCTCTGGCGGAGGACATGCAAAAGCATACCTTTATTTCTGTACATAGCAAAGGATTCTGTGTGGCAGTGGGAAGCCATACACACTAACAGTCAGTTCCAAGGCCTGAGGCAGTCTAGGAGAGCCCTTCAACAGCTTCAATGGGCTTCAAATCTGTCTGCAAGAGAACAAAGTCTGCGTTCAGAGCAGCCCAAGTTCCCATGAGCAGTTGTTGGTTTTAGAAAACAGCCAAAAGAGGCAGCAAATATCTTACTGCACGGGCCATTCCCAGCATACTCAGCTACCAGAGCTAGCACAAAGGCTAAAGCTGCAGAAAACATACTGGTATAAAACAAGCATCCCAACCCATTCAAAATTACAGCCAGATCTCCATTTGGTACTGCAATGTCCACTCTTCCATTTAACATTGCCCCATTTTCCTATTCCTTTCTCTCAGGACTGCCCTCCTCTCCTGACTTCAGGTTCATGCAGTCCCTCCTCCTCTGTTCAGCACCAAACTCTTGTCCCCACACATGCCTTTTCTTCCAAGCACAGAGTCTGGGAGCCAAGTCTGGGACATCCCATGGCATCCCCTCCTGGGACGAGGAGGGGATGCCATGGGATCCGTGAACCCGTCCAGACCCCTGAGCTCTTCTCCTCACTCAAGACATCAAAACCTTTTTGGACACCCAGCCCAACTGTCACCCTGGCTGTCACGTGGCACTCATGCCAGTTATTGCCTGTTAGGTGAAAGTCTCTCCCTGCTCACTGCTGGAGAAATCAGAGAGTACCCACAGATCATCTCAGTCACCAGTTTGCTAACGCTTTCAAGTAGCTAAAGCCTAAAGCATGCATGGAGGGCTGCAAGCCCCAAGCAGGGAGGTTACCTGCAGGACGCTGCATGTTGTTTCTTGTCCCTGTGACAGTCCTGAGGTTCCTGGTGAGCAGTATTTCTTCTTGTTGCAGTGCAGCACTGCCCCAAGTTGGGCTGCCCCCTGCCAGCAGTGAGATCCAGCAGCGTCTGACACTGGAGAAGGGGGAAAAAAATGGCAACTTTCAGTGCCTGTGCTTTACGTAACAACAACGTTCACATCCGCACCTGGGGAAGCTGCTGGTACTCGAGGAGATAATCAGCAATTTCATAACCTGGTTACGTAGCACAGACATGTCCCAGCTAAGCCATCAGATGTGGAGCTGCAGATGCCCCAGGACTTCATACCCTGGCTTATTTACAAGTGGCCCATGGAGGAGGTTACCCCAAACAGCACCCAGCTCACCTCGTGCCTGGGAGAAGCACAATCCACATCTGAGTTCATCCCATGGGCAAAGCTGCTGCAGCTAGGGAAGCATGAGAAGGAGGTAGCCTTTGGCCACAACAGATGGGCATTGGAAAATATGTTTGTCACCTTCTAAAATGGAATACAAGTCATTTGGATGCCCCTCTAAATAGATTAAGAAAATATAAATGGAAAATAAATGAATGCTAAGGACAAAAGAGCATAAGAAAAGCAAATAAAAGAAGTCCTAACGCTCAGGAGAGTGCTATTAATCAAAACAAATAAACAAGATGTAGAGGACAGATCTCCTTGCATGCCTAAGATTATTCCAGTTTATAATTTAGTAAACAACAAACTGCATTAAACCTGCAGCCTCTGTAGGAAGAGATGCAAATTGTGTTTGGATTGGGAGTTAAAATTTCAGATGAGTATTTGGTAAACAGGCTAAGAGCTTTAACATGCCACCCGTTCCTTCCTCCACTAGCTTTGGAGGTGACTTTGAGCATGGTGCTTCTCTTCTGGTGGACTCTATTCTCCCCTTCTGTAAAATGGGGATAACAGCTTATCCTCTCTACGAAGTACTTTGCCATCTGCAGATGGAGACAGCAGAGAGAGCTCCGTTTTAGGTGTTACCCCCTCCCTGGAACAGCAGTGCATGGCTTTAAGGGAGTTTATTCTTGCAGCTCTTTTCCAAAGTAAAATTCAATATAAATCCAGGTTCTTGATGAGTTTGGCTGCTATTAAGCCTTTAAAGCAACAAGATCTAGCTCTTACTCAACAGGCTTTCAAAGAACAGTATATTCCAGCCTCTGCTTTTACACTCGTTTTCAGTTTTCCTGGCATTTCTTTCTGCTTTCAGAGGACAGCCTTCACATAAATAGCTGAGGAGAAGGCGAAGATGAGTCTGTGCCTCCAGGCCCTGCTGGTGGAATCACCCCAGGGACCTGGAGCCCTCCCCACAGCATCCTCATGCCTTTGCACTGGGGCAGTGAGCTCTCTCCAAGAGCTTAGGAGAAGATGTGGCATTTTCTTAGCACAACTGGGTGAAAACTGCAGCGAGCCCAGCAGATCAGGAGAAGGTTTCATCACTGAGGCCACACTGCTAATTTTTCCATTTGTAGGGAAACTTCAGTGTGTGTCAGAATCCCAGGGCAAACGAATCAAAATTCTGCTCATCCCCAAACAGCCCTGCAGGGGTCAAATGGCCTCTGATTGCTTTTTGAAACCTACGGTTATATCTGAAAACAACAAAAAACTCTTCTCATTGCTCGATGCAAAGCTGGGAATGGGAATTTGAAGCAGCCAGTGCTGAACCCATCCTGGGGATGCATTCCTGCTCCCATCTCCCTCTTGTAAGAGAAGGTCAGAGCCACAGAGTCTCCATGCAAAAAAACAAAAAAGGAATTTCCTCAACAGCACCGAGAGTCACAGAATTTGTTTTTGTACATCAAATTTGCTGCAGGGCATCATGTTAGATATTAATTCATGCACTCCTGTTGTACTTCTTAGGCATTATAAAACTAGCTGATTATACAACCCCATTCTGGTGCCTGCACGTGTCTTCAGATGCTGCGAACACTCCTAACTCGCATCTCAGATTAGATAATCTTCGTTTTGTAATTGCTCTCCGTGCCACCTCCCCTTCCAACATCTGGTCACCTGGAGACTTTAAAAAGCACCTCAAAGGCACCCAGCTACATGAGATCTCCTAGCAGAGGTCTGGCTTTCCTAGAAACATGCCCGTGTCAGAAGAGGGTTTTGTGCCAATGGCTGCGGCCACAGCACCCGAGGAGCCCCAGCAGACAGACTTCCAATTGGTGCGAGTCAAGAGTACATGGTGCCGGGTCAAGAAAGGAGAAACCCCTTCAAGTCTCGAGGACAAGATAATTCTTTCTGAAGCAAAAATGTAAGTATAGAAGCTCATGTTGCCCCCAGTACATTGGTGAGAGTGCTGGACAGCTCTGGCTACGCAAAGCACGCTGTGTCCCTAGCAGGATGAGTCTCAGATGAGCTAACCTTCAACAAGGGAGATGTTCAGCTGCAAATTCTCTGCTGCTTTCATACAGCTGATGTGCTGTGATGGGTGTTGATTGTGCCATTCAAAGCCAATTCCACCAACTGACATCCAAAATCGTTGTGTCTCTTAAGAGTCACATGCTGGAGATAAATGCACATGCAGCACAATTACAAATTAGAGACATGTTTGTGCATTAAAATGTGCACATTAATACTTTCAGTAATAGTGTGTTTAAAAAGGCCAGGATAATTTTTTGGAAGGTATAAATCTACACTGCTTTTCTTTAACTCTTAAAAGAGTTAGGTCCAGATTCAGAGGCAGTTTGGTGTCTAAGAATGCAGACAAGTGCCTCTGAGAACTGTAAGAGGAGGTTCAGGCATGTGGAAAGAAATCAGGCACGTAGGGAAACCTGATTATCCAATGAGCCATCCATTCATTCAGAAAACAAAGTGGAGTTTCACAGAAACTTTCCGTTTTTATCCAGCTGCAGATGAAGAGTCTCATCAAATACATTTCACAGTTTCATTTTTTCCCTTATTGCCATTACTATTATCCTTTCCTAATTCACAGCAAACTGAAGAAGCCTCCTGTTCTTCTTCCCTTCCCAACAGCAGAAGTGACCAATAGACAGCAGGGCTGTGCCCTTTGCTGCTTAGGTTGATATGCCTGCTAACTTTTCTTTGTCCCTCATAAATTCAGTTCAGAAATCTTTCCCAACTCTCAAGTCACTTTATTTCCCTGTCTAGGAGCACTTCCTATTTCTAACATACCTTTATTTATTTATTTATTTATTTATTTATTTATTGAGAAACAGCGATCCACTCTTACCAATTCATGGCAGAGATACTACTTTCTATCTAAGTCTGTGTGTGCATAAGTGATGGTAGATGGGAAGAAGTCAACTCTTATCACTTAACATCTACCAGGAAGAGGAGGTTTCCTTGATAAAAATCTTTGAAAAACATTGAGAATCATTTCTCCCTTCCCTTCTGGGAAGCTGAAATTATTCTTCTGGGGTTTTCTGCTGTTTTGTTGACAAACGAGAACTGGAAGGGAAATGACTTAATTCTTCAGCCCTTCTGGTTCTGTTTTGTCAACGTCACATGGAATTTCATCCATCTGACCTTTCACTAAGGCATGATGGGGTTTATCCATCTTGCAGCCCCACACTTCTGCGGTGCGCCGGCAGAAATGTCATGTGTTCCCCACCCTTGGCTACCTCCTTAAACTAGTTCAGACATGCAGAGTACAAGAGGGATATAACGATTACAAGTTATGTTTTCTCATCCTTCCCAGAGGTGAATGTGTCTCTGAAGGTGGGATTTCCTGGACAATTGAAGCTCCCATTTATTTTTGCTACAAAGTGGTAGAAACACACAACATCCTGGATCCCTCTAACACTACTCTTCTCTGGGGTCACACCACTGACACCCAGCAACTCGAGCTAAGCACCGGTGGCAAAAGGAGGCTGAGGCGCTTTATCGTCATAGATGAAGTCGTGAATGAACTTTACGGCTCCAAAGTCCGGTGTTACTTTGAAGAGAACAACGTGCAGCACAAAATCCTCGCCCTGCCTACCACCGAAGAAACGAAATCCATGGACCTGGTCTTGAACATCCTGCAAGAAGTCCAGAAGTTCAGCATTGACAGGCGTACAGAGCCCATCATTGCCATCGGAGGAGGTGTTTGCCTGGACATTGTAGGGCTAGCTGCTTCCCTCTATAGAAGACGCACTCCTTACATCCGTGTCCCAACCACCCTCCTATCCTACGTTGACGCCAGCGTGGGAGCAAAGAATGGAGTGAACTTCCTCCAGTGCAAGAACAAGCTTGGGGGATACACTCCCCCAGTAGCTAGTTTCCTGGATAGATCCTTCATTCAGAGCATTCCTCGGCGACACATCTCCAATGGCCTTGGGGAAATCTTAAAGGTATGATCTCCTGCAACTGCAGCTTTTAAATCTGAAATACTCATAAGATATTTATCAGCATCTACAGCATTATTTAGGCAGCCTTGTGGGCTCTAAGGCGGGCCACCAAGGCTGCAATGGTACCTGTAACTCTGTATATATATCTATATAGGTATATATAGTTGCAACCACTAAATTTGCTAGAACATCCCTTATACACTATGTAAACAAACTTCCAAACTCAAGGCCAGATATAAACACAGGGCAAAACCAGGGAAGAAAGAGGCTGATCTGTAGCACTTTTAAATGAACTGCTTGCAGACAATTTGAGGCTCATTATATGGGGAATTAATAATTTGCAAGATCATTCACACCTACCCTGAGGGATATTTTGAGTTATTAAAATTACCTGGGAAATGCACAGTAAATGATTTTACGCCTGAAGAACTTGGAAAACTTTTGATAAAGCAGAGTTCAAACTGCTCAAGTGTATTAAAGTAAGAGCTCATCAGTAGCATTTTTCTGTGCTTGCATGATGTGAACTCCCCAGGATATCTGGAAGTTTCTGGCAGGCACTGGGAAAACCCAGTTCCCAATGCAGGAGGGCCATAATGCCAGAGACAGAAAGAGAGAAAAAAAACCCTTTCTGAACCCTCATATTCTGCGCATAGCAGTACTTTCCCAACTTCTCTTCCTCAAAGAGTAAAATTTGCCCTTGTACCAAGTGCACAGATATTTCTTTGCCAACATGCAGCACAGTTGTACTTCACTCTATTGAAAAATTATGTTGTCAGCAACATGTACAAGGATCATGTAGTTAATTATGATTGCCTCTCCTGTTCTTTAATCTAGATGGCACTCATGAAGCACAAGGGGCTGTTTGACCTGCTCAAGAGCCATGGGAAATACCTGCTGGACACCAAGTTCCAGTCTTACAGTGGCTCTGCCAATCGTGGGGATGCTGCACTGCAGACCACCAGGATTGCCATTGAAACCATGCTGGAGGAGCTGGCTCCCAACCTCTGGGAGGATGACCTGGACAGACTGGTGGATTTTGGTCACCTTATAAGCCCAGAGCTGGAAATGGTGAGTGACATGCTCCATGCCACAATACCTCATTAAAAATAAATAAATAAAGTCATACTCAAACAGCAGCATGAAAACTTAGTGTATAAGTAGCTCAGGCAAACACAATAATTGAACAAACTGCAGAGCACCCAATCCAGCCTGGTCCTATTGGCTCCAGGAGATGCTTTTTGTTGCCCCATTTCCTCCAAAGCCCAGCTGTGCTTCTTATTTGGGAAGATGCTATTGCTTTCTTAACAGGCATTTACCAAGGCACAGAGGTGACCAGATTTCAGTGGAGCCATTAGAAACTGCCTGCACAAAGTGCAGGAGTTCAAAGGCATGGAGGCTGCAGGCCATTTTGCTGGGGGGATATTGCCACTGAGAAATGAATGTGGAGAACTAGACCTTATGCAAAATTCAGAGCTCTTCTCCCCATCTTATTGTGCACTTTATCAGTAATTTGAACGGGAGGAGAATTGGATCCTGGATCCCTGTGGGAGATTTAACACGCCATTAATCACATGTAAAAGAGACCATCCTCTGCAAGCCATAAATCACAAGATGCGAACCCCTAGCATACTACTACAGCTTGGGCTGAATGTTAGTGGGGTACTTCACACAAATAACTACTTATTTCCTCTTTGGCAACCCAACCCTTTCTTCCCACCCACCCTTTGCTCCGTTTCAGAGGGTTTTGCCATCGCTCATGCACGGAGAAGCCGTGACCATTGACATGGCGTTCATGACTTACGTGGCCCACGCGCGGGGGCTGATCACGGCGGACGAGAAGGAGCAGATCATCCAATGCATGCGGGGCCTGGAGCTGCCGGTGTGGCACGGTGCCTGCAGCTGGACCCTCATCCAGGCAGCACTGAGGGAGCGCCTGCGCCATGGAGGGGGGATGCCCCGCATGCCACTGCCCACCGGCCTTGGCGTGGCAGGTACAGAGCACAGGGATGGGCTAAAGAGCATGATGGTGGTGTTCATGGTGCTGCCCTAGCATCTCAGCAATCCTGCTGGGAGGCTGAGCCCTCCTGCATGAGTGCCAAGAATGGACCAAGACGCAGTGGGTCACATCTGAGGGGAGGCATCATGGCAGCCTACAGCTCCCTCACAAGGGCAGGAGCTGATCTCTGCTCTCTGGTTGGGTGTAAGGGAAAGGCGGGCATAGCCTTGAGCTGCTGGAGCTCAGGGAGCATTGAGACACCACTCTCAGCCATAGGGTTTGGGTGTGGAATCAGGGGTTGGGTGGTGACTGACCAGTTTGCTTTGCAAGCCAATGGTCTAAACACAGTTTTCGGACAGAAAAACCATCAGTGTTGTATGAGAAAAAAGGTCCTTCATCATACTTGGAAATAGTTGTTAAATAGTTCTTGCCAAAAGGAAGGTAGCATGTCTAGAGCTAACGCTGGAGAGCAAAACATCTGTTCAGCATTTCAGGTGAGATATCCTTATCCACAAGACATTAAAAACCTTAACACAGAAGCAATGCATAGAACCAAACTGCAAACTTACATCCATACCCAGAGTATTTCCACCAAGCTCAGCCTCTGTGCACTCACAAGAAACTAGGCTCTTACAAACTGCTCAGAGGAGCTGCCCTCCTCCTAGTGAATTATCACATACGAGCAGGAGAAGCTTCTCTGGACACCCAGCTAACTCCAAGCCTTCTTTTACAGAGATATTCAACGACACCAGCGAGGAGACGCTGAAAGTTGCCTACAAGCTGTGGGTTAAGGACTGCAGGACAGTGCTGGAAGAGGGGACAGCCGCCCTGTGAGCACTGCACGGCTGGGCCCAGCACCCTGCCTGCTGCCAGAGCTGCTCAGCATCGTGGGTGGGTGGGCAGGGCTGAATTTAAAGCAGTGGCACCTGCAGAATTATGAAAGCCTCCAAGCTGCCTGGAGCTAGGACAGCGGCCTAGTCTGCCTGTTGTGATTGCTGTAGTTAGAAGGGAACTCGTTAGAGTTGGGTTGTGCTCACAAAGGGATCACTCACAAATGAAACAAACCATGCCCATACTGTAGTTCTTAGCAGCTTCGTGTCTCCTCGAGTGGGAAACTTGTTCCCTTCATTGGTTAATCCATGGCGTTGCCCTGTGCTGTCCCACTGCCACCCATTGGGTTTCTCAGTCAATAGGCGTAGCTGGCTGTTAGACCTTAGGAAAGAAGCAGAGCCTTGAAGGCACCAAATAAAATTCCCATGCTATACCAAAGTGGGGTACGTCCCCTCTCTGGTTCTGGCATTCTGAGTTCTTTTCATTCTCTTTCATTCAAAAACCAGAAACAGTGACGGGATTTCCCCACTGCATGTGGGAAGGGTCACCTGCAGCAGACAAGAGAAATCAGGGCATGCCCAGCAAGTATTTCACCTCCAAAAAGCCTCAGTGCCACATCTGTGGCAATGTCATCCTTCTCCCTGGAGGTTGAATCAAAGGAATCACAATCCACCAACAGCCTTTGAATTATTTACAGCATTATTTTTTGTTTGTTAGTTTCCTAATATCTTCTCAGTTTGTGCTGATGCGTTGGATTCTGTTTTGCTGAAGTAATAAAAGCTATTAAAACTGGAGAACTTTTAGAATAATGATTCCATTGCTACACACAACACACGCATGTATATATGAGCACGTGCTCAAGGGACAGATCACTTGAGTTATTCAGTGTGACACTTAGGGGCCCAAAGGCACTTAAGCACTCCAGCCCCTTGGGAGCCCAAGTAGTCACTCCACACAGTCCAACAGGAACCCAAGCAGCCACAACTCACGTGCCCACCAGAAGCCCAACATCTAAGAGCCATTTGAGGCTGGTGATGGGGACACAGCTGTGGGTCACAGCCAGCTGTCCCCACACACAGGTTCTCAGGAGCTGGTGTGTGTGTACAACACATCCCAGGAAGTGGAGCAGAATTAAGACTGGAAAAAAAAAAACAACACCTGATTATTATTTTTGTCCTCCTCCTGCTGCAGGTGACAGAACACAAGCAACCTCTGACATGCTTGGTTGCCTAGCAGCAGACAACCACATTTTTAATTACATACTAAAATATGCTAAAGAACATAAAAAGGCTGTGTGACTAATACTTGTATATCAAGAAAGGCATGTGACAGCAACTAAATCGCTTCAGCATCTGATAAAGAGTGCCTCTGCCAGGCTTGTCACTGAAAGATCAGGGGAAGGAGGCAGAAAGTATTACTAATAAAGTAGAGACTTTTTAAAATACACCTCGTTGTTTGTTTGTGTTTGTCTAGTATGATATTTTTTTTTCATTTTTGCAGCTTTAATTCCGAATTATTATCTAGAAACTCTGCTTATTTTCCCGTTACCTTCCACCACACATTGCTCCAAGATGTGGAAAGCCGTGCAGGACCCAGTTGCACTCTGCCTGATGTAAGTCCTTCATGGAGATGTTTGCACAACATTGCATCAGCAGTGGGAAAGCCTTTGGGGGTCCTTAACTATGTGCACATTCTAAAGCCACTTCTGCTATCTGTCTGCTCTGCAAACTGTTTCTCAGCTGCACTCAGGGCTCTGATACTCACTGATGATCAACAGTCGCACAGTTACCACTCATGCCTATCAACAGCAGTGTTCAACATACCCTTTGCAGAAGAGGAATCAGGACAGGGGTCTAGAACAGATATTGGCTACATGTATTTAAACTGGCTGAGCAAACCTCTCTGAGCACAGCAGCAGCTGCAGGTGCTGTGGGTCTGCAGGCACCGAGGTGCAGCCAGCATCACCACTACTGTGCTCTGAGCACACTGAAGAAAGCTGCCCTCATTAAAACTGCACACGTGCTGCTCCCCACTGCTTTAATGAACGTCTATTGCTCCATCCAAATGGGCCACTGGGGGCACCAGAAGTCCCTTAGGAGGAAAGCACGACATGGGGACAACACCGCATGGTCCAGCCCTGCAGCTCAGCTGCCGTGGGCTTCCCTGCAAGCAGCGCCCTACCAGTGTTGGCAACCTCATCCGTCCATTGTCATCCCCTGTACAGAATTTTTCAGGCTTGTCCACTGGAAATAAAAGTCTCCTAAGGAGTAAGACCACCATCTTTCACTGCTATAGACCAAGCAACTTCTTACAGCTATCACCCCAGCCAAGTTTTCTTCCTACTCATCTCACAGTCCAGCAATCCAGCCACAATGCACAGACAGCAGAGCTGCTCCCACCACCAGCAAGAAATGCACTCCCAAAGCACGGCATTGACAGTGTTGACTCCATGAAAGCCAAAATAAACCAAACTACTCAACCTGGAAAGAGCATCCAAGACTGCTGACAGCCAGACTGATCGCTGCAGAACTACACTGCCGTGTCCCAACACCATGCTGAACTTCTAAAGAGACAGCCCTACAAAGCCTGCTAGAAGCACTCACAATCTCAAACTCAAATATCCTCTGCAGAGAGCGTGCAGCGCTTTTCTGCTTCTTCCTAGCAAAGTCAGGTGAATCAACTTGTTTGCAAAATAAATTGAGAGCTTGAATTGACAAGCATTTTGTGTGCCTTAATAGACAATGGATTTTCAAGAGGCCAATATCAAAAGTTCAGTTCATTTTTGTTGTATTTAAATACAACAAAATATGTGGGGGCTCAAAAGCCTTGAGAAAAGATGTTAACTACACCTGCTGCTGCAGCAACATCCACAGAGAAGGTGAGGACTGCACAGTGAGCACAGCCTGTGGAGGACCGGGACCAGAATGGATGAGAGCAACATCTGCAACAGGAAAGTAATGAGGGTGGAAGACAAAACAAATGTCATCTCCTCACCAGCACTGGCTGTAGCTCCAGGCATGACCCAGGTGATTTTAAGGGCAAGCAGCAGATAGTGGGACAGCTGTGGGTGCCCCAAGGCCTTGACAAGCCCACATCTGGCACATGGTAGCAGGGGGTTGTGGTGGTCTGGGCAGACAACCCCTTGGGGTATGAGGTAAAAGAGCCCAGGGAAGGGCACACACAATGACACGCATCCATATTTTGTTCCTTACACTGGGTCAATAAGATTTGGATCAATCTGGTAGAAAGGTTTTGGAGCTAAATGCTGCTTTCTGGCACGTATTTCCCAAGCAGGGTATGTTCCATAGCTCCAGCCCCTGGTGTTACAGCGATACACACACAGCTGGACAGCCCTGGTGCAGCCAGAGGTGACACCGGGCACATGGAGACGCTCACGGCCAAGGCCACGGACACAGGAGCACAGCTGGGACTTCAAAGGCACAAAGAAATCAACAAGGTTCACTTACGCAGAAAACGAGTGGCTTACACACACGTATGTGAAAAACCAAATGCTTTAATCCATCTATCAAGAACAACAGTTCAAATTATTTCATTGGATACATTAATATTGATCCATAATTTACAGTGCTATGGACCATACACAAATTATTGCTGCAGTCAACAGCAGATGAATATCAACATTACAGTACCAAGCATTATAGCAAGAGGCAGTAATTAATGTCACCTTTTCAAGAAATATAGGTATTTATACTATTATCAACATCAGCTTCCCCCCCCAGTGCATTTTATGTCAAACAAATATAAACATAAGTGCATTATTTTGTGCTTTGTGCTTTCCTTGCGTACCTTATTTTTTTTATTTTTTTGCTTTTACAGGTCATAAGAGTTAAATATTGCTTTCTAGGCCAAAAGCAGAAAGGAAGAACTCCACGGTGCTCTGCACATCCCTGGTAGTTGCATGGCTTTGGCAAAGTGAGAACTGGTCGGCACCCTGTCCCCCGGGGCCCATTGTCACACACGACAACATCATCAGAGAGGCAGAGGGGCAACAACAACTATCCATCCCACTCCATCTCGTTCATGCCATCCCTGCCTCTAATTGCTGTCTCTGCCCTCTGTTCTGGATCCCCTGTAAAATACCTCGGTCACACATGTCCCACGATGCACAAAAGGGAGGATGACATTGAGTACTCGAGAGGTCCACATCTCCTGGAGATGTCCCCACTGCACAAGGAACGTGTCTCCACTCAAAAATGAGAAAACTCAGAGGGCTGTGGCCTACAGGAAGGGGGGATGAAGAACAAAATGTCACAGCTGAGCTGTGTGTTACAGCACAACACAACACGCAGAACACGTGGCCCCACTGCTGCAGCCACAATCACTTGCAGCAAGAAAGACGGCTCTTGATACAGCAGCTTTGAGTCTGAACTCATCTCCACACAGCACAGAGCCAGAAGTCAGGGCTGCTGCTGAATACCAGTGGCTTCATGTAAGCATAAGGAGTACTCATATACCACAGTTTAGACTTCAATACCTGAATGACCAGCATCGACACCAAACTAAAAGCCTTATTCAATGGTTTTCAGTTTCTACATCCACATGAGCACACCCTGATCTCATCGCACAGTGCTGCAGAACTGTCCCATTTTAATGGGAAGGGTTAATGCAGCCCTGGGTTACGGACCTGATCTTCTTCACCTGCCACCATCAGCAAACAGCAACACCAGAAGCTCATGCCTGCACTGCACACTCAGCCTGCAGCTGCAGAAACAGAGCACCTCCTGCCCCGAGCACTTGGATGGCTGTATCACATCTTCTCTGGGCCACACCCTAGGAAAGACACGGCTCCCGAAAGCTGTCTGGGGTGGGACATCATTACTATCTAACTCCAGCTCCTCCTTCAAAACAGCCACAACCCGACAGCTGCATGCAGGCTAAAGTGGGGACAGAGCAACACGTGGGGACCCCAAAGTGCTATCCCAGAAAGCTGCAACCATGCCAAGCCCCGCGACCGCTGCCGCCAGCGCCAGGATGCGCAGGGCAGGGCAATCCCAGGATGCCTTTTAGAGGGGAAATGCTCACCTGAGAGCTCAGCAAGCCCCAGCTCAGCTACAGAATTCCTGGCACTGCCCTGGGTGGCACCATCCCTGTCAATTCACACTGAAGTTCTGAGCACTGCAACTATTGCGACCATGGTTTCATTACAGAGCCTGCCGAACTGGCACTCAAGTCACTAACTGTTTTGTTGGCTTATTTTTTATTTATCGTTATTATTTTATTCTCTGTCATTTCCAGTGTAGCACAAAGGAGAACGGGAAGCTCTTGTTTTCTACACGTAGGCACCCTGCTACACTTCAACTTCCTACAAACATCACCCTTCGCTCTCTCCTATGTCACACTTCAGTCAGTGCTAGTCGGGGAAGACTACAACTAGAGTTTAAGGCACTTCATTCTGAATGAGATATGCTTGCCTGCCACTTGCAAGTCAATTGTAGGCTGCTATTGAGAAATCCATTCAACCAGTCTAGCTCATAACACCGTATGTCATCTCCGTAAAACATCTAGGCTTGATATAATACAAGTATAACTACCGTTATTGCATAGGACTACACTTGAGTAGATAATGCACCAAACTACTTTTACAACATCGTTGCATGTTAAAAAATTAATAACGTTGTTATCAAGTAACAGTTATTTGCAGATACAGTAATTTACTCTTTTTTTTTGTTGTTATTTTTATGTCAGCGCCAGTGCTGAAAGAAAACACAAATTACTATGACGGGTATATCTACTACACAGTTATGTTTCCAAGCATATTACTACTTTTTCTGTATCACTAAAAATAAATATGTAAGTTCAGTTTGTCTACAAGTCGTTTTGTTTATTACCTAATCTACATTTGAACTCTACCTTAAACGTGTTTAAAAACATTTTCAAAGTGAGACTGTAATATACAAAATATTCTCAAAATCTCTCTTAAAACACAGAACCCTGCATAAAAGCTTCCTTTCAAGTGTTTACAAAGAGCACGGAAAACTTCCAATGAGTTTTTAAAATGTCAAAAAGAAATGTTGCAATATTAAGAGGCAAATTCTTACAAAGGAAATACAAATATATTTAAAAGGAAAGGTTGAAGATGACTAAGGAACCCATGCAAATCAGAACAAACTGTACAACGCAATTAAAAAAAATAAAGCCCATTAGATATGTACAACGTAATGTGCCCAGCTGATAAAACCTATCGACTATTATTGTCCAAAGAGTGTATACCAACCTATAGTGCTCCTTTCTCAGTTTACTGTTGGCAAGTCATCAATGCCTGCTACAAAACAAAACTAAAATCCAAAAGAAAGTTGTACCGTGATCAAAAGGAAAAGCCAAATCAGCTCAGAGTAAAACAAAAGAGCACACTCTGAGAAAGAGACTCGAATCTCCTTGCAATTTCTTTCACTTTCAGCAAGAGCTTTTTATATCACCATCAACACAAACGGGGTCTCTTAACACTTTTGTTACTACTTGTATTTTTTTCTTCCCTAAACATTTGTCTATAAAGTTCAAAGTTTGAGAGACACTGTATCTTTAAGGCAGCACTATTAAATCAATACAATTAGAAATTGGACTTCTTTTTTGGTATCTTTACATTCTTGAACTTTACATTTTGTCTCCACGTAAATAGGTTGCATTTACAATTCCATGATTCCATCTTCCCCCCGAACAGAAGCAGACTCTTCATTTGTAATTCTATTGCTTTGAGTAGATTTGACCAGTTCAAAGTTCTCATCGAATCCAGTTCACAGATACTGTACATATGCTGTACAATACAATTGGAGGCATTGGTAGTTTTAAAATAGAATATACAAGTTTCTTCACAAAAATTCTAAAAAAAATCCTATATGTATAATATATACACACACGCACACACAGGGCTACTGATGAAGCACAAGAAGAAAAAAATCAAAAAAAAATCTACAAAAGGCAAAATATTTAATCTACTGATCAAGAACCAAAGCAGTTTATGAAAGGTGTGCCAAGTATCTGCTAACAAGCGTGATCGGTGTCCTCCATGCTCACGCTGCTCCGCCTGCTACTCGTTTTTGATGCTCCAGGAGACACAGAGGAAAGCAGTGGGTCAGTTACTCCTACAGGGGACAGGGTATCGTCCATCAGGATATCTTCCAGTTTGGATCCCATTTTTGCAGGAACACTGTAAGTGCCAGTTGGTTCAGTCACATTCCCGAGGTTGTCACTGAAGGTGATGGTGCCATCAGTGAGATCAAGGGTGGTAGTGCAAGACAGGTCTGTGTGGTGTGGCATGAGGTCTTGGTTGCAGTTGTCCAGCACAGGTTCTTGTTTGATGACCCTGTTGACCATATCAGGGGAGCAAAGGCCTGTGGATGGAACAAGGGACAGTCCGTGTGCCCGAGCTTGCATCTCAAGTTCCTGGGAACGAGGATAAAAGGAGAAATTAAAAGTCTGAAAGCAAATTCTGTCATCTGATGATTTTGTGTAACGTGATTTACAGTTTCCTTCTCTTGGACACAAACTGTTTCCTCTTTTTCCAATAGTAGCAAACATTTCTACTTTGCATACTCCTACCCTGAAGGTTTTCATCCAAATAATATTCTCTCAAAGAGGTGGATGAATACTACCAAGTACAGGTCCTTTACAGTTCTCAGAATCTACCTCACTGCACCGCAGAACAGATGCATTCCCCCTCAGGCCCCTTCTCAAAACAATGTCACGGTACAGCAGCTCGAAACTGAAAGAGCTGAAAAAAGTGACACAGCAGAAACGTAGGCTACGTGCTTCTAAAAAGTTGTTCAGGAAAGTGTAGTTTGTCTACTGTGGCTGCTTCCTGCTGCAGCACTGCAACGGAGACCTCACCCTCCTCACAGGGGGGAAGGTGAAGAGGTCAGCCAACACTGAGCAACGCTACTCACTACTCTAAAAATATACGGGTAAGTCGTAGGAAGGCTTTAGACTTCAGTTTCAAAGAATCGTGGTTGTGTAAGGTTTAAGGCCCACTCTCCCATTTTATCATAGAAGCATTTAACTGAAGGCAGATAATAAAACAGTTCACTCAAATGCCGTTTTTCAAATATGGCAGTAAGAGATGTTGTGCTTCTACCACTGTAGTGATTGCACTGTTTCTGGATATTCTTATCACCCAGAATGATTAAGAGCCTCTTTCCATTTCCTCACTAGGACAACTAGCTCGTAGTGGCACGCTGTAAGATCAGAGGAAGTGAAAGAAGCAGCAATCCCATCAGATAACATGCCAAAATCAGAGTACAGAGGAGTCCCTTATACCATGCTTAAACAAAATCAAACCAAGAGGGAAAACACAGAATTCAGGTTATTTGCTGGCAAATATATTTCTCATTACTCAAGGGTTGGTTTTTTTCTTTTTTTTTTTTTAAACATTATTTTTACTGAAGAGGGAACCAGAGCACATGGGTAAAGGAAAGAAAGATGAAAGATGCTTAAAAAGTGATCTGAAATAACTCTGAAATACCACTACTTGATGTTGCTGTATAGAAGGGCCATGTTTCTTTATCTTCTCACTCGAGCAAACAGACTGCTCAGCAAAGTACAAAAGCCATGCTGACGCTCATGCCAGGCTGTTCTATTTTAAAGCTGTTTGCTGCCACACTTGACTCTCAGGTATTTCTAGCTTCGTTATCTGCTTTGTGGATTAGCCGTGGCTCAGGGCTCTCCTGTAGCCAGACTGGCACACACCAACCTGCCTGCAGAGAGAGTCAGCTGTCTGTTTGGTTTTTGTGTGCATGACTTGTATTTCTACTTATGAAAACTAACGGATCCTGCTTTATTCCATAAAAATTCGGCAGCCATTTCAGCATTGGTTACCATTAATTAGAACGGTGGCACCCCCTAGCTCAAATTCCTCCTAACGAGCTTCAATTCAACTATTTCCAGCCAGCACTACTACAACATCAAGAGCGTTCACAACTTATTGCTCAGCAAACCTGTATTCTGAGCAGCAGATGCCTGTTGGCGTGTTCCAACTTCTTCTGTCTGTTCTCAAGCTCCTTGGTGCGTTGCTGTTCTCTTTGCAGCTTACGGATGTAGTCCACCGATGCTTTTAGAATCGTTCCCTTATTCCAGCGCATGTCCCTTTGAAATCAACACGAAAGGAAAAGCTGAGGTTCTCAGGGAGACTTCATGTGGAAGTCAGTACCTTCACACCAGCAGCTAGGATCACACTTCACATTATACAATATTCCTGCCAAGCTGATGAATGCAGAAAGCTTCTGAAATGCGCTAGAGGGGGCCAGAGTACAGCTCTTGCGAGGCAAATCACGGTGAGCATGGTCACAGCTAAAAGATAGAGCCCGGGCACTGCTGGAGAGGTTTGGGCTCCCCCACAGCCCCTGCCCCCTGCTCTGGGACCAGCACTGTACTCAGGGATGAAGCCCAGAGCTCCTTCCCCTGTTCTCTGCACAACAGCAGCAAAAAAAAAAGCCAAAATACACCATTCAAAAATCATACTGCTTGCTCTGTGGGTGATGCCTGATTTCAATTTGGTAATTAAAAGGCTGCAGAGGATCTCACATTCATAAAGGACCATTTATGAGCTGGTGCTCCTGTAGAAAGAGTCCTGAGTCCCTCGAGCGTGCAAGCAGCAGCACGCAGCAATCCTCCTGGTGGCACTGTATCACAGCTGTGTTACAGCAGGAAGAAAAAAGTCCAACACAGCAGCGAAGCTGGGAGTTTTAAACAACACTTGCTAAAAATACAAGTGTCAGGTTGCAACCTGGGTGCGATGCTCCTTCACTGAGGGGCACACGGCCCCATACTGCCTCGCCCACATGTTCCCACCACACGCAGAGGTTGCCAGCATCATCTTCTCACTCACACCAACTTTTAAAAATAAAGTTTAGTACAGATCATCAGACCAAAGATTCACCTGCTCTGTGGATTGATAGTACACAGTACTGCCTTGCCTTACAGGAAGCTAGAGTGCCTCTTTAAGGAAGGAGCTATGAGCTAAAATTAATGGATGTCCTCTCCCAAAGCCTTAATGATTCTGGTTCAACTGATGCTTTCTCAAGCTCTGGAGTGAGGAGGGCTCCTTGCTATTGAACCAGTATTAGGTAAAAGCTTAAGACAAGCCAGTAACATTGAAATTGCCTAAAGGAACTACAGCCTGCCTTTGTGGGAAGTTACCACAAACACTTATTACTGTTTTTATGTTTTAAAACTTTTTCTCTCTCCCCTAAGATTTCTTTTTTCTTTCAACACTTCCCTCCCACAGATCCCTGGGGCACATCATACTTACGGGTCATTTGACTTGGGTATCAAGGTGCCCAGTTCTTTTATACGGTCATTAATATTAAATCTTCTTCTTCGTTCAACTTTAGGAAAAACAGCACAAATGTTATAAGTAATATTCACTTAATTACAAAGTATAAAGCTTTTCATTAAAGAGTTCTTTAAAATCCTTTGAAACTGTTGCCTGAAGCTTAAAATCCAGTGGCATAGTAATTAATTTTGCTCTCTTACACATGGACACATTGAAGTTCTGTCTGTACTTTAAAAGTGTGGGACTGTGTGGAAGCGGTAGATCAAAAATGAGACTCTAAAAATACTACGGCTGTTAGCATAGGACTCCACCAAGAAGAATGAGAAGTGTATGCTTTCCAAGAGAAAAGTATGACAAAATCCAGAGACAGAAGTTCATACACTCAAGGAAATCTCAAAGCAGGAAAAGGGACACAAAAGATAGACTTGTTTTTATAGAATTGCAGAATGCTCAGAGTTGGAAGGCACCCCTGAAGGCCATGTACTCCAAGTGTCCTGCAAAGAACAGGGAGACCAAAATATGTACTCTTTCAGCACATACATGTCACACTGAGGATGCCCACTGATGTTTAATGTCATAAACTGACCATATATCTTAAAATTTAGATATCTATTTATTTTTAAAAGACAAGTTGTGCAAGATGAATTTGTTAAAAGCAATTGGATTAGATGTTGTTCCCAGCGTCTCTGCTGATAGCAACATCTTTGAGTGCATCCTTTGAAAAAGTCCAAGTAAACAGAACCCTACTTGGAAATATACCCCTTGCTAAACTTTTCTTCCAAAAAAAGTGGAAGTTGAATAGTACTTCTAAACACCCTGCTCAAAAGGATTATAGGTATTTTATTTATGGAATAACATAACGAACCACTACTGCAAACTTCACGGAGCACCTCATTGGGATATACAGACCTAGCATTTCAATACTTAAAAAAAAAAGTCTGAAATAATTAATGAAATTAGCGTGAGAAGTGAAGAATCAAACTTACTCAAGTTGTGATTGTCTTTCTTTTGCCTCTCCTTAGCCAACGCTCTCGCTTCTGACTCTGTAGGAAAAATACATGCTGTGCATGTGAATGAAGTAATTAGAATTAAAGTAATTCAAACACAACACTTCAGTTTGTGAAATATTTGCAAAGGAAGAAGACTGGCTGATAATCGTCAAATAAACCATTACACCCTCCCTGAGAAGTGAGAAGGGCCTGTAACACAAGCTGTGCTTATTAAAACCCAGTGCTGGTATTCAGCTTAACCTGCAGAGCTTCTGTTCCTGCACTTCCTAGGCTGACTTTCACGATGAGAACATTTCCCACGGAGGCCTTGATTCAGCAGGGTATTTGAGGACAGCGTGTTGCTGAAATCCATCATACCTTCTCCTACATACACACGCAGGCAACATGCTTACATACCACACAAGCTGAACTAGAGGAACAACATGCTTATTGCATTGCTCCCAGCACAGGATGTGAAGCAGCCAGGAGTCAGAAGCTCTTCTCATCGGAACTGAGACTATGCCCTTTCATGGCAATATATGCACATCACCACAGCACAGAAGGCATAACTTAAGTGACCTACTAAAAAAGCTGTATTTTCAGATCTCATTTGATGTTAACGTTTTCTCCAACAATTTCAACTACTTTAACATTTATTCTATCCATTTTAAACTTTTGAAAGAGGCGAGGTGAAATCCTTAAGCCCTCAGTCAAGTAAGATTCTTTCCTGTACTATTTTCTTTTTGTGGAATATGGATTAGGTCTCATTCAGCCCACAGGAACTGGCAGCATTTCCCTTGGGGTACTGGAAGTTGGCTTCTCCAGCATTACATACACTATAACAAGACAAACACTTCTCAATGCAATGCTTCCAAAGGGTCCAAAAAAAGCCTGAAAGATTATGGCACGTCTTAATGCAATCTGGGCTTTATGTGACATTACTGTATGAAACCAGACAAGGTTTGTAAGGACAAAAGTGACTGAAAGTGCACTTGAGGCTAGACAGGATTCCCATTAAATGCTCCAGTAACTACAGCTGACAACTCACAACTATCCCAGCATTTCATGTTGATGATAACAGAATTTTTTCTTTATCGTTTTGATATTTACACAGTAAGACGAGGAAAAATCTTTCACAAATGCTAGATTTAAATATTGCAACCCAGCTTCAATTTAGTTCCAACAGCATTATCAGCAGATGGAGAACCAAAAGCTATTCCACACTTGTACGTGTACAGATTAAACTTTAGGTCTCCATAGAAAACTTCTGCAGTACAGAAAAAAGAAATCTTTCTTACCTAGACTTCTGTCTGCAGTAACATATGGATAGTGAAAGTCACTAGTTGTCAGAAAACACTACTGGTAGTCAAAGGCTCAGCAAGATCAATGTCAAAGTGCCGTTAAATTTGAGTTTAACTACTAAACTTCTCCTAAGTTAAATGTAATCTGCTACTAAACGTTTTGAAAAGAAAAAGCACTCACCTAAACTGTTTCTTTCTACAGCTGAAGGCGGAACATTGACATTTTACATTCAGGTCTATTTTGACTAATGGAGGACTTCTGTAAGACCAATTTCCCCATTAATTTCCCCTCTTTTTCTCCATTCTTCACCCAGAAAGTCCTACACAATCATCTGCAGTGAATCCACCAGCCTAGACATCTGGCAAGCTGGGTGCTTAGCTCACAGTCTACAGCCACCTGTAACTTTTTATAACTGGAGCAATTAAGCTGTGCGTAACGTAGGACCTTGAGTAGATCTCATCCCCACCCGCCCTCCTCTTAACATAGTTCAATATAGTGATCAAGTTTTTCTAACCGTCACAAGTCATCGTGCAGTTAGTTTATCTATCTTCCTTTGGTTCTGAACTCAAATTCTGTGCAGTTATATAAATATCCACCAGCTCAGAAATGTGGCATTTCCTCCTGAGAAGCTGACTCCTGGGCTATTAAAATTGCTCTACTTAAACTAATACCTGACCAGAACCTGCTCTGCAACTGAGTCAGTCTGAGTTTTTACAACTGAAGGAAGACAGACATGAAAACTACGCCTCTGCCAGGTCAGCGCACAGCACAGCTCTCAGTTGGGCTTAAGAACAGCCATTTGTGGATAGGAAGGTGATTCTGTCACTGGTTCTAGAAATGAACTCCATTTATCTTCTGCAGACAAGTTTGTTTAGTACATTGTACCCTACATGTGGTTACATCCAGATTTCACATTACAAGTTCATTACCATCCCCTATTAGAAGAATATGCAGTATTCTCACATAGTGAGTACACTCACTATGCAGTATTCCATACCATGAATCCCAGAGAGGCTCCAGGTGTCAACTTGTTAAAGTTAACACTGATCAAAGAAATAGGCTCAAAACAGAAGAGAGCTCTGTAACAGTCGCATGCAAGTTTCCTATGACATGTCAGATCTGACTGCAATAATTAAGGACGTTGTCTTAATTTGTCACAGTGAACCCACACCTAGCACAAATACAAACTGTACTGCCAGGTAATACATCTGCTAAAAAACTGGCTGCAAAGGGAAACAGCTTTTCGCCCACGTCTTCTTTCTTCTAACAGAAATTATGTCCAGAACCACTTGAATTCAAAACAATTACACCATAATTCCAAGGTGGAGTTTTAGATGCATTTACCTGTGAGCTCCCTTTTTATATTAGGAAGATTAGCTGGACATGAGTTGCTGATGTTAAGTCCTGGAGGAGGCATGCTTTGGTTGCCATAAAGGTCAATCAAATTCCCAGACACTGGTAACTGGAAAAGATAAACAAGGAAAACGATCACTTGGTTTGCCCTTATAAAAAGATTTGTACAGAAGAAATGAACTAACCTCTGCTAAGAAATCTATGTGCTCTTCCACGTGAAAGCAGTTTGTAATAAGGTCAGCAATAGTTATGTGTAATGCACGGGCATGAGGAATACACACCACCTACACTGGGAAAGTTCTGCTCTCTCTTCTGAAGAACATGCAAACATTACTCTTTTTGGTTTTTTTTTAATGCAAGAAAGCACAGCTCAATTGAAGTTACAAAAAGTCTTAAGAAAGAAGAGGTAACACTGTCTGACAGTAATGCTGTACTGCTCCCCCTTATCTTTCTGCACACTGTACCCTCATTGCTTTCCTTATGCAAGAAATCTGAAAGAGCCCACAAAACACTCTTAAAGGATGCCTCCTTTTTTCCAGTAACACACAAGTCGATGTGCTCAGCAAGTTATGTGCTTGACAGAAGATGCTATTCATCAATCACATTCTTCATGCAACTTGAAAGCTACTTGCACAGAAAACATTTTGTAAGCTTCAAGTCAATTTGCTTTTCACCTTGCTTAACAAAAATAAGCACCAGTTGGAAAAAGACGATTCTGACATTACTTTTCTCCACTTATCCATTCTGTTATTCATACTTAAGAACATTTGAACAAAGAGATTTATGAAGAAATATTAAGAAATCATTCCAATAAGGCTTATCAGAACTATCCCTTTCCATTAAAATGTAAACCTAAAAGAAATTTACATTTGTCCTGAGTAGATTATTTTACCTGTCTACTCTTTGTTTTCAAACTAAGTTTTGAGAAGACAGGTGTAAAACATTTTCATATCTTATCTGAGTGGCAACACTTGGCTGCAAAGAACATCAGTCCCTCTGAGACACTGATCCTGCAGAGATTAGACTATTAACTTTACACCCATGTAAATAACACTGTGGAATACAATGGAGTGAGTCACAGCATAGACTATTAAACTCCTACTGACGGTCCTTGTCAGACCAAGACTTAAGAAAATTGATCTGCCATCTAGAGCTACCATAAGAAACAAAGCTGATATGCATTCATTAGATTACCATCACTGTCACCGAGAAGACACGCTGAGATTTGTCAACACAAATCCTGAACAGGCAGTGGCCAACAGCAAAAATGAAGTCCTGTGACTGAGACTTGAAGTGACAGAGGGAAAATGTACCTGAATTCTCACCAAGATCTAGTGCTACAAATCCATGAGCCACCCAAACACAATCCAGAGTTATGCATTAAAAACAAATCTAATGAATCTAAGGTCCCAGCTGTCCCTCATAATGGTCCTTCCTAGCTGTGTGGCATGTCAGCATTAATGCCACTCACTGCTCTACAAGGCTCACCCTCGTATCTTTTGGTCCCTCAACACATCCGTGACAGCAGAGCAGCAACAGCATCATACAGCCTTCTGACTTGGACGTATTTTTCTATTCATACTCCTAAGTACAGTGAGAGCACAAAGGATTTGTTTGTAGGCCCAGAACTTGAAGATCAGATCAAGACGTGAAATCTAATTAAGAATTTCAGGGGGAAAAAATTCCTCAAAGGAAACGGAAATTAGCGACTCAAACCCTGTGTAAAACAGTTGGGTTGTAATGAAACACAGAGAACAGTCAAGGTCACCAAGCTGCTTGACTTGATGCAAGATGGACTCTGCTTGCTACAAGGGGTTTGTGATTTCCCCATGCAAGCACCACAGCTGTTAACACCGTTGGATTTTTGTGGAAGGTTCTGTAAGGTACTGACTGGAAGTATTCTGTTACCCAGAATTTACTGTGCTGTACCCTTTATCTACAAGCATGTGCTCAGTGACAGTTCCTGACTCTTTCCTACTTTTGGGGTTCAGCTTCCACAGGGAAGTCACATTTAGAAGTGGAGCAGCATGCACTTGCAAGCTTTCTGTTAGAAGTTACCAGCTGGATGAACGAGCTACCATTTCAACTTGACATTTGCAAGTACTTTACACTGTACCTAAATGTGACAGTAATTGAATTGCTACCTAGAAAACCCCCTCAGCAAACCAGTGACCATTATGTGACACCTTTCACCACAGAAGCAAAGACAGTTAACCTGTGACCCAGTACCCAAGTTTACAAATGCCTCCATAGGCAGTTTACTGCAGTGAGCCCTCCTCAGTTAAGAGGCACTTGGAAACGTCCCTCAGCTTGTTCTACACATAAATCTCTGATTTTGCTTATCAATTAAGTACTGTTACCAAATGTAACAAATCAGTCCTTTCTTTCTTTGTTGGTTACAGAACAATAGCAGCCTTTGTTACAGTCTCAGCAAAGCTATTTATAGGTTGCCTCTCTTTAGACCATTTCCTCTCAATTTTTTTTTCTACCTCTGCTTAGCTCAGACTACAGACATTTATTCCTTATTAGTAAAATATTGTGTATTTTAAGAGCTAAATCCCATTCCAGAAGAAAAGCGTTTGTTGCATCAGGTTTATTTTTTCCCCAAACCTCTTGTTCAGAAACATGGCTCAATTTCCATCGCTTCAGGATTGGTACCAGGTTAATTCAGGACTGAAATATGCTTTTTTTTGTTGTTGTTGTTTTTATTTATAATCCAGCAACTTAAGAGTATATTTGGTTCTTGCTACTACATATTCTTTCCTTACACCCACATCACATAACCAGTTTCTGAAAGAAAGATTAATTTAAGTGGAAAATAATGCTGCTCCCAGCTAACTCAAACAACTTGAGCAGTTCAAGTTTAGAAATCACTTTAACTTCTTTTAAATGGACAGATGGACAGGCATCTCTTCTAAGAATGAAAAGGTTGGCAACAGAAGAGAGAAACAATCTGACAGCAAGCTTGCATGTAAACTGGTAAAAACACAAAGCAAACATGGATCAGGAAGTCCTTATAACATCTGTAGTCATACAGCAAGAAGGAAAGATGCAGGACTACCCAAAATACTGGTTACATGGGCTCCTGGCACTGAATGCTGTTATGTGTTATTCTGGAAGTAAAGAACCACTGAGAAGTCCCTGTAAAATGAGAAAGGAAGAGAAGCACAAACAAGTCCAAGTCTCCTCTAATTTAATGGGTCCCAATGCAGTGGAACTTCAGAGAAAGGACTCCAGACAAACTCAAAGCCTTAGAGAAAACATCGAGTATCTCAAAAACTTTTCCTTTTCATGGGTTTTTATGTTTTCCCCTCAAATGCCTGGACTAATGCTCTTTTGAAGTCATCTTAAATTAAAGTTCTTCTTTCCGGTAGGACACAGCAGTTATTTCTCAGTCTTCTCAAAGGGCACTGTTTAATGAGGGAGGCTGGTGGGCTGTTTCCTGCGGCGTGCCCCATGCCTCCAACAGGGCTGTGGGAATCTGTGGGAGCACGGCACTAGGCTACATGACATCAGACAAGTACGGTCAGCAAACGTAAACCTGTGCTGTTAAATCGATGCTATGTGGTAAGCTGTAAATTTTGGCAGTAGATAAAAAAGAACCAGACGCCAGCGCTGGCAGACATCTACTCAGCCAGATCTAACAGCACTTAAGCCTAAGGCAAAAAATTTACCAGAGCTGCCCTCCAAAAAAGATCAAAATAAGATTATGCCAGAAGGGCGATTATGTTAATGCTCACAGCAATGTGAAACAGCAAACAGAAATGGCAACTCGGAGGTAGCATGCCACCCTCCCTTGCCCACCAGTCTTTACATCTCAGCACTCCTGCCTTTTGTTCTGGGCTTACTGTACCCCCTTCCTCTCCTGTTCAAGTTTCAAGATTTATTCCTTCACCTTTGGTTTGTTTTGAGGAGTTCCTTGCCTTTTTTGTTGCTTGTTTGTTCCTTTCCTTTCTAAATTTTGTACCACCTTTGTTATCAGCTAACTAGGATTTTCTCTTCATTTGGAATCAGGCCATGCTAAGGATATGATCTTGCAGCTTCACAGTTGCCTGACAGAAGCTTTGGTCAGGGATGTTAAAACGTGCTTAAGTGTAGCATTCTATTTTTTACTTGCATGTAGCAAGAAACTGAAACCTGGGGCATTAGAGGTTCCTTCCAGGCTTTCTGAAGTCAACTTTGATGTCCATTAACAAATCCATTAACATCAGTGGGTATAAGCTTATTTCAGTTAGTTCAGTTCACTCCACTGCTACTGTCTTCTCACTGACTAATTTGAATTGGAAATAAGAAAAATCAAACTGTCATTTATATTCCTTTTTCCTGACACTAGCCTGCATTTTTAAACTCATGGTTTTCATTGCAACTGTGAAGGCTAAGACTCTCAAAGAAAACCTTGTTACACCTCCACAGTATAGCACAATAATTACACCTTAATTGCTCAGAGGAAAATAGTTACACTAGTTTTGCATTCTCTTCAGGAGCAGCAACTAGGCTTAAATGGGAAAGCAAAAGGAAAGGACCATTGTACCGTATTTGCCATTTGCAAGGCTGGGTCCATCAAGCCAAGGATTTCTTCATTGTAACTTGATTCCAGACTAATTATGTCATCGATCACATCATCCATCTGGAGCAGTACAGGGGAACAATGAGAAAATAAAAGTTATATACAAACAATAAAACTAACAAAATCGTTAACCAACAAGATACAAAGGTCTAACAAAGCACTTCAGCAACATGCTGGGTCTCTGCAGTTTGGGTCAGAGTAGAGGATGTTTCTGTCACTCTTCCATACTCCAAATCCAATCCCACTATAAAGCCCGGGAGCCCAACCACAATAAAGCTTGAGGCTTCATGACCTAACCCACATCTCTAATCAGCAGTTACTGGATTATTATCCAAGCTGTTCCTATGAGGAACAGCACAGAATATTGCTACCCGTATGAATCACACAGAGCATGAAACACTTCCTTGATTTTGCACAAGTCCCAACACTTTCCCATCACCAAACACAGGGCTCCACCTCTGCCTGCCCACCCTCAGTGTCAGCCAAAGTGTGGGGTAAAAACCCATGCACAGACAGCAGTGTTTGAGCCCCCAGTATCTGCAGGGGGAAGGAAACAAAACCAGGGCTTGCTGGAGAAAGGCTGCCCTTCTTCAACAGGGGAATCCATTTGAACTATTCCCTAATACGCCTTCCCAGGAAGCACCACCCAAGAGCAGCTCAGTGATGATTGTAGGTGGTGCAGGAAATCTTTTAGGAGAATCTTCTTCAAGACCCTGCACAGTCAGGAGGAACACTGTCCTCCAAGCACCCACTTAGATGCTCTACGTTGTCTTGCAGATTGCCCATTTCTTTTTTCTCACTATAGAAAAAGGAACTTAAGTGACAGTAAAAAAATAAAACAAGTAAAACTGATGACTGAAATAGCAGTTTAGGGGATTTTCAAATCAGCTCAAGAAGATATGGTCAGAATGAAGGCTGGAAGTGAGGGTAAGAATCACAGAATCACAGGGGTTGGAAGGGACCTCAAGAGATCATCAAGTCCAACCCCCCTGCCAAAGCAGGTAAGAAAAGAATCAGTATGCACAGCCTCTATCTGAAGCCTTGTAACTAGAATAAAAAACATTACGCTCAAAATAATAATTAAAAATAAGTAGTAAAAAAAAAAAAAAAAGGAAAACTTATCCTGGATGGATTAAAGCTGTTTGTCTCTTCTCCCCCCATAAATGCAAGTACAAATTGCATAGAAATGGGGTCTTCCAAAACTATCAAGATAGTAACACATACACTTCTGGGAAAATACAGTTTTGGGAAAATTGATTTAGAAAGACTTCCTGAAATAAGATCCTAAAGCACACTTAACACTATTATTCTGCTGTAGCTCTACAGTTCTAGAAAAGCATTAAGCTTTTTCAGGTTGTTGATGATAATACTCAGGGACACAGCAGATTCAGAAATTAAGAATGCTTTTTTTGTTGTTGTTTCACACTCAACTACTTAAAAACATTACTGAGCAAGTTTAGTATTTATCATCACTTCAAATAAATATTCTCATCAGTGTTCAGTGCTCCAAGTTCTGTGTCATCCAGTACCTGCATGCATGATGCTCGTGAGTGGGTATTCAGAGCCGGGCACTCACTCTCGACCCTGCTTTGCTCTTCAAATTTATAAAATCCCTGCAGAAATAAAAAGGAAAAAAAAAGAACAAAAAAAGCAAAGCATGGATCTGAGTTCATGGCACAGCCTCAGTCCCAAAAAGCACAATTTAAATGGTGTCATGCACACATGGGCCTGATGACACAGTAAAGCAAAGCTGTAAATAACTTGAGGAAAAAAATATATATATTTGGGAACAACTGAGATGACAGGATGAAACTTCTTTTGAAGCTATGGAGCACAAGTAACTCACTTGCATGTGTGAAAACAATTTTGTAATAACTGTTTTTCAAAGTTGGATGAAGTTTTCTTTTAGCACAGACTGCATCTGTATTAAAACTCCGGCACAAAGGCGTGGGGACAAGGGCAGCTCTACAATTCTCTCTTGTCAGTCAAGATGCAAAATTATTAACATGATTCTTCTAATTGCTGTTATCTTTCACATTATCTTCCTTCTGCACCTGAGCACATATAACATCCAGCAAAGTTTTTTGCCAGCAAAGATTAGGATGGAGAATGATTTCTGTGCACAGGCTAGAGAAGTCTTATATTTTCAGCACTGAGCATCAAAACAGCAAATCAGAAACATCTCAGGGCATGACAGCTGAGATCACCTAGCATTCCTGCTAAGCAAGAGACTTGCTCAGGTTTTACTGCAAAAATTTCTGGAAACTTAAAAATTTCACACAAAAAAACTACTGAAAAATTCAGATTTTTATTTGTTATGCTCTTTGCTCTTTCTATACTGAATGAGCCATGAATAACATTATTCCAGAAAGCTACAGCTTACAAAACTGCTCTGTACTCTCCAAAGGTCAATTACTCACTGCGTGCATCAAGCAAGCAAGAAGAAAAAGACTGAAGTTGTGATAAGCATAAACTAGATAAAATAGTTCACAGAAGAGGAAGCTACAGACAGTTTTTCTGCCCAAATATGTACCAATATATTAATCAGGGAGACAGAAAAGCAGAAATTGCATTTTCAAAGGGAACAGGTCAGAAAATAAGCGAAACATAACGATGAACAAATACGGTTCGAAACAGAAAGAGGGCAGAATGAGATTCCGTGTCAGCGAAGAATGCACACAACGAGAGCGTATTACCTCTTTTTCACAGTTGGAGTTAAGTGTGAGCATAGCCATTGGACTGTTGGGCGCGCTGCTTCCAGTTCCAGGCGGCATGACGTGATCACCAGGCTGGTTTGGACATGGCAAGCTCAGGGCTTGGTTGGCATGTTTATTTGCTAGAGTGGTGGAGAGGTACTGCTTTACCTGCTGCCGCTGGGCTTGCTGAATGTGGTACTTGGTTGGATTCTCAAGGTGAGTCTGCACCTGTATGACAGGAGTTGAGAGAGCTTTATTGTTTTACAGCGTAATTACATGTGGGACCAAGCTGGGCTCTATGTTTGTGACACACACCAGCCCAGAACACTTTGACTCAAAGTACAAACCGGTGCCGTTTCAAAAAGCACTTCACTAATTCACACTGAGCGGCAAGGAATGAGTTTATGAGATTATGTTTCAATAACTGACTTAACGGTAAGCCAACGAGCTCCGACTACTCTTCTACATAACAAGATTTATCACTTAAAATCCATGTTTGGGCTCTGATGTATACAGATACTCCAGAGCGGCACTTCTCTGTTTATACCTTCATATACGTAACACTTAGTTTTTACACAAGTATAGAGAAGTAGCACAGCAGAACCTGTCTTACTCATCGAAAGCCACCAACTAAAACCAAATTGCATCAACTGCTCTCTCTTACCAGATTTGAACAAAAGAAGAAATTACATTATTTAATTTACAGTTCATTTTTTTAATTCTCAAATGCATTATTTGGGGAAAAAAGGGGAGAATATGCCACCTTTTTGCCCCGAGATCGTTCATATCTCAGATATACGGCCTAAATCCTACACAAATAAGACAGCCTGTTTAACAACACATAATGCAAATACAATGCAAGACAAGAAGTGTCTCAGGCCAAATCAAGCCCCGTCCTTCAGCAACAGCTATTTTTGTATTCAATATAAGCTTTCTACTACTTAGATATATTTACAAATACAAAATATGAAAAAAATATATCACACAGCTATTCTCATTCACCTTAAGTAAGCAAGAGAAGAAACATCTTATTTTTCATGCAAAATTTTCACCATATCTTGGAAACACTATCACATTTCTTTTATCATTAACGTCATTATCAAAAGGTAGAAAAAGTGAAACATAACGCTACTCCACAAAGATTTTTGTTTGGAAGAGTTCTATTAGAGTGACTTTTATTGCTATTACAAGTGATCACATACGTCCCCCGTTCATTTCTGTGGAAGAAATTAAATAAAGCATACTAGACACCAGAGGAAAAAGATTTCTTGCATATTTAAGCCGTCTTAGCAACAGGTTTTAAAGTAAGTCTGCAAATAACAACTCACCTGATAATGATTATACTCAAGCATTTCCAGCATAATACTTATACAGTTGTGAGAGAAGCAACTGCAGTATCCTTTCCTTTATGCTACTCCAGTCAGAGACTCATGCATGGAAGCACCATGAAAAAGCTGCCCCAAACCAGAAGCACTTGAATGCCACTGCCCAGACTTATAGTAACCTACGCTAATTAGCTACGCATGTAGAGAAACAAACAGTTCACAAGGGCTCTTCTTGGAGTCGTGCAAGTTTAGCCCTAAGTATTGGTATTTTTTCCCCTGGCTTTGACGTCATGCTTTTTCATAAACATAAAAGGACCTTTTAAGTGATGGGCTATCAAAGTCAGATTGACAGTTCGCTCAAGGCTAACTCGCAATTCATCTTTCGTTCCAGTCGTACTAATAGACAATGGTATTTTTCTTTAGCACTAAGGTTAAAAGTTTTTAAGTACAGAGTAGGAAACAACCGAACAAACCCCACGAGCCAACCACACACCCACCGGCCACGGGGTGCACTGGGCAAAGCCGTGGGGGCTACACAGCCCTGTCCTCAGCCTGGAGCCACGGCCACCCATCACCCAGCTTCACCCCGGACCTGCAGCTCAATGGGGGGATTTCAAGGTACCAAACCACTTCTTCAGCCTCCCTTGTCCTTCACGCTAATTCCATCTTAGCATATAGCTGGAAGAGGTTTCCCAGTTTAGGAACAGCTGACAACATGCTGAAGCACATCCCAGATACACCTTTGTCCACACTGCCCCATTACCGTCCACAATCATACAACACCCCTGAGCTGGAAGGGACCCATAAGGATCACTGTTGGTCACTGAGTTCAGTCCCAGCACCTTCCAGGCAGTCCTTATCCTTTCTACCCAACAGAAGTGCTGTGCTAAAGCACACACGTCTGAAGTTGCTCTGCTTGACTTATTTTTTAAAGTCTGCTGCACAGAGAAGCATACTCAAGACAGGGTTTCTAGAGAGCTTAATCTGATTTACTGCACTAAATCTCAACACAACACAACACACAAGTCTGCTGTGATAAGTACAGCACTCGCTTTGTTGGTCCCCAGCTACAAAATCAATTTTCCCATCACCAGCAGTAAGAGTTATGCTACCCAGATAAATCTATTTTTCACTTTATCCACTAAGAAGATGAAAAATTAAGTTCCAGTAAATGAATTAATTTCTTTAACTCTCATCTTAGAATGCGTTTTTTCGACAATGGGCCCTGCCCATCTGACAGCATTGGCACAGTCCCTTTTCTCCTCAACACCCAACACCACTTCAGCCAAAAGCTAAGTTGGGTTAAAACCCAAAGCAAAAATTAAGCAGCAAAGCTGCAGATGCCCAGCCCTCAACTGGTGAGGCACTTCAGCAAGAGACTCCCAGTAATGTGCCAGGATGCCAACAGCCCCGGGCTGCCCTACATCTCCCTGGTACCCCACAAGCAGGGATGGAGCACATCTGAGTTGCCTGAATCAAACACATTAGAAGATTCCTCATCAAAAACACCACTGAACCTTTCTGTGAAAGGAAAGCCAAACCACTTAATGCCTCATTTACGTAAAGACAGGCTTGGGCACAGGAACACAGTGGAGATTTAGAGGAGACAGATAAGCAAGTGAGAGGAAGAATTTTTCCCCTCATCTCCACTTTATTTTATTTATTTATTTTAATTAAAAGATCATTTGTTTCAAGTAAATTGCCTTAGGACTTTCAGTTAAAAATTACAAATAAAATACTTTTTGGCCAATTTTCTCCCTTCAATAGAACTTTTTGTTGCTTAGACAGCTAAATGTCATGGGATTTTTAAAAAAGGTTAAAATTCTGTGTTGTTTAACAATTAATGGTACACAAAGAAAAATGATCTAAAACCACATCCAGTGGCATGTTTTGTAAGAGCTACAGGCTTCAGCTAGGCCCACTGCACCAGAAAGCCAGCTCAACATGCTGGGGCAGCCCTTCTAAGTCACTTTTTAAAGCCGCTTTGACCCATCACAGTTGGAGATAACAAAAACCAACAGTAGAAAACTCTCTTCTAGTGCCATGAACAAATCCAGAAAGCTGTACTAACAGGTGCCTACTGTTTCACATGAGAAAAAGACCAAGAACAACAAAAGAAGAAAAATCAATTGGTGCCTCTTGCATTAAGATGATTACATTTTACTGTCAAAGCAGGTATACCTGGTTAACTTGATTTTGAGCAGCTGGCATATTAGTCTTAAACTTAGGTAACCATCTTCCCACATGCAGCATTCAAATATCAAGCAACAACTTCACTTCTTTACCCTTGAGGACATCAGCATTCTAAAGAAGCTTCATGTTAGAAGTTCAGACCTCTTGCTTTCTGAAACCTCACCACTCCTCCAAGACAAAACAGAAATATAATCAAAACACAGCTGATTGCACTGCAGTACACATTATTCCCCATAGGGACAATGAGAATTCAGAAAGAGATAAATCCATTTAATAACTTCTCTGGCCACTGTTCTACCCTTCCCTCCAGCTTTTTAGAGAACATTTGCTCCCTTTCTTTCAGTCTATAACCCAAGTACAGTGACTAGAAGAACACAGACCAGAAAGCCCAAGAAGAAAAGAAATCTGACTGGTTACTTTTATTAACTGGGGAATGACAAGCAAAAAGAGTATTTTACCTTAGGACATAGTCAATGCAACATCAATTAATGCTTAATAAAACCCTCTAACTACTTAAATCATCCAAAAAAAATAATAATAACCTCTGAACATGAAAACCCAACACAGGTACAAAAAAACTAAGATCCAGCAGTATGATTGCAATTTAAGTGCATCCAATAGACATCTTCTAACGCACAGAAAAATGAAAAGGCACATTGTCCAGAATGAACTGGGAGTTGTTTTGCCCAACACCAAAAATTCCTCTGTGTAATGCGACATTTTCCTCCAAGGGAAAGACATGGAAGCAGACGAAAAGAACAAAGTTTTTGTGGATTAGTATTTAAAAACTGTGCTTCAGATACAGAAGCACATGACAACATTATCTACAGAAATTAAAGAGAGGTTAACCAATCTGCCTAAGACAATGGGAATTGATGTAATCTTCAGGTTAGTGACACGCTAGCTGCACAAGCTAGCTCACAAGTATAGTCTTCAGACAGATACTCATCCTTTGAACAGCAACAAACGTTCTCTGGTAGGAAATAAATACTTCTGCTGCTTACTTCCTGATGCAAATGCCATACATTTTTATTTTATATACTTTACTGATAGGGAATCGAAATCTATTTTACACTTCCGGACAGACAAAGAATTGACTCCATCAAACACCAGACATCAATAGGTTCCACATGCACCCGGTGCTTTGGAGTGTAAGTACCTCATGACTTAACAGAAAACAGCATCAACCACAAGACTGCATCTGAAAGGAAAGCTTAAATTACTGCCAAGGTAAAAAAAAATAAAAAAATAACACGATTCAAGCAGTTCAAATCTACATCCATTTCTGCCCTCCTCCTTCTCACCTGCACTAGAGGCTTTGAGATGGTTCACTACTCACATTAGGCTGTGAAAGACTTCCCTACACAAAGGGATAGGCACAAAGCTTCTCCACAAGCTCTCTTGCATGACCTGGAGGACATTAGCTCATGGGAAACAGAACCATAGGAGTAGACATTTCAGTTGCCCCAAAGCCAGTACAGGTGGTCTGAAACCACCTCTGCTCCTAGCTTATCAGAGAAACTCTTTCATAGTCAAAGCAATATCATCCACTCTTCAAACAACAGGACCAACATAAGGTTTATCCAGACCACTAACTCAGTTTGCTATTGACTTGAAAGAGTCAGTTCGGAGAGGTTAAAACGTTTGGCAACCTTAGGAGGAAGATAAGGTTAGACAAGCTCAGTGCTAGTTAGTGCCAGCCTTGACCTGCAGTCAACATATTTAGAACCTGAGCAAGACTATCAGGTTACATGGCACTGGAGTTGCTGAGCCCACCCCCAGTAACCCCTACTAGACCTGCACACCCAACAGCATGCTCACAAGTCTCTGGTCCACTGTGAGTCTTTAAATTGCTTAATTCTGCCACACTTCTCAGGGCAGGGAAGAAATGCAGAATCGTGACCCTTTTCCTTAGCATGGTCTTGACAAATACGAATATAACTTAAAGCTATCAACATTTGTATGTACAAGTAATTTAGAGATCTTGGACGGAATTCTAAAACCCACAGATGAGACAGCATGCATTTATGGTACACAAAAGGAAGAACATCAGTCTCAAATCTCAGAATGCTCTGAGGAGACATTTTGCCTAGGTGAGAAGGAGCACAGCCCTACAGCCCCTGCTCTGCTAAGGTTGACCATGTAAACATGACAACTTTTAATCCAGTAAATCTACGTAGTCCCTGCACGGATGTGACTTGATGTGTATCCTGCAACACTGACTTTTCCACAGGTGAAACTGAAGCTAAAACAGGTAATTTTCCTCAAACAGAATATGATAGCAAAAAAAAATACAAAACAGACATTGCTTTCATGAGCGTATGAACACAGGTCTTATGAGTTCACTGTAAGGTTTGTGAAAAGCTGCTCCAATTAATAGCCTATGAGATGCACTTTTGAGCCAAGATAAGTTTCCAGTTTGAAGAACATTATCTTCAGCTCTTTGAGGATAAAGAAGGAGTGTTCTTGATTTAAAGGTCTTACAAATCCACAAATCTAGTTTATAAGAATGAAGTGTTGTTCAGAATACTGCCCACGGCTACTGAAGTATTTACTTGCAAAATTTCAACATTTAGCAAAGGAATGCAAGATAGGGAGAGAGATGTAAAGAAGGCACTAGATCAAAACTTACTTAACAGCCAAAAGCCACAAAGAAAAAAATACTTCTATTAAAAAAAAAAAGAGGAAGTTGGAAGTTATCTGTAAGCTCAATTACAAGTCTTGGTTTATTAGATTCAAGAGGAAAAACCTGCTCTGGAGACACACTGCACATCAGGAGATCTCCACTTGTTGCACATATCTAAAAATGATCTACGTGAAGCTACACTCATTGCTGACACAATTTCAGAGTCTGGCAGCACGCGTTCAAGGTCACTTACAAAGCACACATCAAGAACATGTCACCAATCACAATCAACATTTGAAAACAAAACACTGAAGGTAACAAACGTTGCACAGTGCATATGGTGTCAGGTCTATACCACTAACTGAAAAACATTGCTTGTGAAACTTGTAAAGGAACGTTCAAAAATAAAAGTCAACATAATTCTGAAAGGAGCACTTCTTTTAACAAATTGCTTAGCACCATGCTGCTACAGCACAAAGAACACTTGTTTTAACACTTGTTTTGAGGCTATCTGCTTTGTGACAGATCTGCAGTGCCATGAGAAAAACTTAGCAAGATAATGAAGATGTTGTTAATTCAAAATGGTTTGATTTGATAAACTGCCCTGAGATTCTACATTTCATAGTGAATAAAGAATTAGAAAGACTTTCTGGGCTCTATAAAACTTCGTCTACAGCCTACGAAGTCTTATGTCAGCCCAAGTATGGAAGGCTTGAAGAAGCCAAAGGATAAGCAGCCTAAATGCAGCCATTTTATTCACACTACTAGTATCATCACTGAAAATAGACTAAAATTCTTTATTAAAAAAAAATACCACTGACTTTATGCAAGTGAAGGAAACGCAAGCTGTCTTACCGCTGAACTGCTTGATTTTCATCCCTCTGTTCAACGAGGTGTGATGTTATTTATGGCTGTATTAAAACCTACTGGGTTGCAATAAAACAGTTTCAGTAGCTCAGAGCGTTCAATCATCGCGCTTAGTAATGTAAGACAATCCAAGTCACCTTCATGCAAACTCAGCTGGCTACGATCTGAAGCACTCTGCTAAATACCAGAATTGAGATTTTTCTGCTACTTTGGCAAGCCACAAAGGTACGTGCAGGCCTTACAGAGGCAAGGCACGGCAATAGAGGAGAATTAACCCAGCCAGCCGAGCTGATGCCATAGAGCATCAAAACTGAAAACCTGCATTATCAGCATTACTTTTCCAAGGGAGCCAACTGCTTGTGTGCCCTGCACTTCCATTAAGCAATATTACACATTCTATTTCCTGACATCTCACTCACAGAAAAGGTGTTAGAGCCGACATCACAGTAGGCACAAGAGATTAAAGGTAACAAAAGCAAGAAATAAAGTATGTTTACTGCACTCTAATTTTAAACCACAGTGAAATGTGGGGGTTGTTCATTCCTAGCTGAAGGAATACTACCATAATATTTCTGTATCATAAAAATTTATGGCAAATAGCCATAATGTTGCATGATCTCACCTTTGCACTGCCTGAACTTATTCCCATAACAGCCAGATGGTAGTTATCTCCTGGCTCCCAGGGAAAAAAAAGCTAGCAGAGGCTCATTCAATAAAGGACAGCAACACTTCAGTCATTTAAGTATCTCAGGCCCAACGTACGTAAGAGATATAGCATCATGATCTATTTTATAGTGACAAAAACAACATCCAGCCACTCAGCCACTTTTGTAACCTTCCCCACACCTGCCTTTCCATGTCTTGCAGAGATGAGCTGTTGAAAACTCTTCTCCTCGTGTTATTTCACAAATGGAAGATAAATAATTAGTGACACTGTGAAATGAGAAGCTCTTGTCCACAGAACTGACCTTTGCTCAGGCCAAAGGAAGAACTTGCAGCACAATCAGCTGAACAGGTGAAACCTTTTGACAAAAATTCAGCTAGCTGTCGTTAGCCTTGTTTAGCCAACCGTAACAAGAAACTGCAGTTGGAAGCATTCCTTCAACAGATGGTACACAAGTACATTCCCTATAGGAATACTTAAAGACTGTGAAAAGAAAGATACATTAAAAATACGTCCAAATCTTCTGCATTTCCAGCACATACGCATGCCCTACAGGAGCAGCAGCCTTTTCAGCCACACAAGGGTCTGCAAGCTCTTGGTGCCCTACTGAAGAGTCCTACCATTGCCTGGGTTAGGACTCTTTACAGGACATGAATCTGATTTTATAACACAGCACCACAAATTCCATCTTCCCAAGCAGTTTACAGAAAGCTCTTTTCAATCTGAACTTCAAAAAAAAAAACCAGAACAAAACAAAACAAAAAACAACTCAACAGCTCACCAGGAGAGGCACATTCATGAGATACAAAGCCGCGTGTGTGCCTTCAGCCCAGTTCTCCAAAGGTTAGCTGCAAATGAGGATTGCCAAGAAATTCAGAAGTATTGGTTTTGTAAGAAGATCAAAATGTCTCTTGAGAGAGACATCCAGAGCCTCCAGGCTTGGTCTCAAAAGAATTCTGTTTTAAATCACACTTGACCCACACTCATTTAACCCTTGGAATGCTATTAGAAGAGCAAAATTATGTTTTCAAGGGGAAATAGAGATAGTATCTTCCAGTCAAACCATGTTTACTTCAAAAATACCCACATCACGTTTTGCCACTGAAAAACACAGGTAACACTGCACATTCTTCAAAAAATACCTTTCACTACTGACAGATAACAAGAAGTTTTAGCTACTCATGAGACAGAATGGAAACAGCCCAACTGAAGGCAAGCAGGCACAGGACAGTTAGATGAATGTAACTAGAGATTAGATGTGGATTAACGAGATGCTGTCTCTCTCTCCCCTATTTCCTTACCTCTTTTTATATCTCAAATATAAACCCATTTTAGTTCATCACTACTTTAGAAAATAGAAGAGTTTTTAGGGCTCTTAACACTTAAAACACAAACAAGCTCACACTCAATTGTGTTTCTTTCAAATGAAAGTTTGAACACAGGAAAACTAAAAGGCACTCAGAGCAGATGCCAGTACATCCACAACAGCTAACAATGGGGTTGGACACCAGCAGATCTACTCACAGCTGATAACCAGGGCCCACAGCTTGATGCACATGTGCAAAATGGTGCAAGACAGAGCCTCACAGGGGAATGACTGAGGATACCACGTGCATTGCAAAGACACGGACATCAGACCAGCTCCAGACAGGCTCTCTCCTAGTCCTGGCTGGAGAGCAGAAGGGCTCCTTGCTTAGTTTCCTCTGACACAAACATAATTAGTATTCATCAATAAAAATAAAGAAACTTCTAATAAGCAGGGACAATGGGGATATTACTGCAAAAGCAGGTTGCTGCTCACACCAAGGGCTGCCATTTCTGCTTCTGCTTTACCCCAGCTGGTGCCTATTGCTTACGGGCAGCTGGAAGCAATAGTTAGCTGAGACACGTTGCCTGGAATTACTGCTACTACAGAAGGTAAACCCAACTGCTAGATTAGCTGTGGCTCTCTAACAGTTATCTGCCCCTACTCCCTGGCACACACTTCATCCAAAGCAGAGATTCTAGATGTTCTGCTTGAATCACACTGAGCCATCAGGATGGGTTCAGTCATGACAATCTGCTAAACTTGTCCCACCAGCTTTGGTCAATGCAGATAAGAGGAATTAATAGCAATTCCTGGAGAAGGCAGAAGCTCAGGGAGAAAGGCTTTCTAAGGGCAAGTCCTGTGAGCAGTCTGGGCTCAGGCAGAAGCCTTGGCTGGAAGCATTTCCCTCACTGCTTACATCAAACACCCTTGGGAAAAGCAGAAAGCAATTCTGAGCAGCAATCCCATAGGAAACAGGGCTTAGCACAGAGCGATCACTTGTTTAGCACGAAGCACTCCAGAGCAGATGGCACCACTCTTCTATCCTCCAAAAGCCAACGTACATCAGAAAAGCATAAACTCTTTTGAAAAGCCACAGTTGCGTGATTAAATACTATTTTTCCTTTTACACAACAAACCATACAGGGCTGAACCCTTAAGGAATACATGAACTTTCATGTGAAAGGAGCCCATTAACTGCTCCACAACGAATGGTGCTTGTGGGCCAAGATTCATTTCCTTTTAGAAAGCTTACAATTGCTGCATATAACTGCTGACTCATTCAAGGTCATTTTACTCCTTCTCTGAACAAACTGTTTCTTTGAGACCCAGCCTATCGTGGTATTTGAGAAGACTGCTGTTTCAGTGGGAGAATAGGCAGAGTTCTGCCAGCTAAACTTGCAGGACTTTAATATTACTTCAAACTTAAGCCAGAAATATTTTTTTTTCCTGAAAGTACTATATTAGGAAAACAGAATTTAGGAGGTTGGGGAAAAGACATTACATTTCACCAGGGTCATTTTAAAACAAAGCTACAAGTGTTTCTAAGGTCTTTTTAAAGTGCATTTTGTAAAGATTTGTGTCATGTCTATATGGATATCAAACGGATTCAAAGCAGCCTTATTCTCCATGCAATAGTCACTTAAACAATGAAACAGCATTAGACGAAATGAAGACCTTTCAATTAACAAGTTACGATAATAAAGATGATTGGTTTTTTTTTTAATCAAAGCCTCACTGCTAAGAATTTCTGTTTAACGAGAGAAGAACCAACTTTGTGTAATGATAGCAGACCACTATGCAGCTTCAACAAAGCAGCCCCAGTTCACACAAGGTTGTCGCAGCAATCAGAGAAGCTTTGCCCCACCAGTTTTGAAAAAGAGGATTTCCACTAGTTGCCTGTTTCTCTCTTTATCTGAAAAGAAAAGGAAACTTGCTTCCCAATCAACTACAAAGTCCATAATGTTTTGGTTGTTTCAATGAGGAATTTCCAAGTGATTTTTTGGAAGAAAATCTGAAATAAAAGCTTTGATTCACCCATCTTGAGGTACAAGCCTCCTTCCAAATTCACAGTTCATTTCTGATTTGAAGTGTAGTTTAATATAATAATTTAGTGGAAGGCCTTTCGCTGTAAGTAGGAAGACAAAAAAAAGCATTAGACAAGGAAAAATACCCTGAAACTTGATGTGAGGATTTTCTAGAGATTACAGCAAGGAATTTGAGTCTTTTGAAGATGCTAAGCAGCTTCTGAGATCCCAAAGCCTGGTCCAGCATTGACCATGCAGCTCCCTTCCAAGCCACCACTATTCAGCAGTCTGTCACACCCCTGTGCCATTTGATGAGCAGATATGCCTGTGTCATTGTTCAAAAGAAGAGCACAGATGGATAGATAGAAGTCTTACACTGAGCCAAGACTGAAAAACTGATCTTTGAAACATAGTAGGCTTTTACATACATAAGACACATTCCTGCTGATGTCAATGTGTTCATTTTAGATCGGAATTGGCATCATATCAAGTCAAGAACAAGAATTCTGTTGTCAGAAGCCAGAACTTTCAGTAAACATGGTGTCTGGAAACATCTAATGGCTTCTGGGTTGTGCAAGCCACCGCAATTGTTGAATACAGAAATATTTATACTTTTTTTTTTTCCAGAATGTTATTATATATTCTTTTAAATGATTTTCCATTCACCTTACAAAAGGGATGGCATAGAAAGAATGGAAAACAAACAGCAATGCACAGGTACAGGCTGTCACAATATGCTTGCTTTACCCAGCCTTGGTCCTCAGACCTAAACAACTAGAAATGAAAAGCATGCTTCCAGCACTAAGGAAAAATCAGAAACAAAGAAATCTGACACCAACAAGAAGTTACCAGGTAGAAAAAGAGGTTTTCCTTTAATGACAGAATCTAAGCAATAAAATGATTAGGAACAATGGAAGCCAGACCAGAAACGAGCACAACATCATTAAGTATACACAATTCAATATTTAAGCCCTAAACTAGTTAAAGAAACTTAAGACTAATATTGTGTAAAAACAAACAAACAAAAAAAAACCCAAAAACAAAAACCCAAAAACCAGCATTTGCAGCACAAAGCAGGAAAGAGGAAAATAATTCAGTGCAGTACAACTGTGTCATACACAGCTTTAAGGACAGGAAACATTCAGTGGAAAATGCACTCCTGTTTTACCATTTTCCCTTCCCTCCCCTCCCCCCTAAAGCATTCAAGTTGTACTTGCTGAACAGGTTTTCTGCTTCAGTGGGATGCCACTAGCAGACTTTCACAGACTTTCCACATTCAATCAGTTAACAGCTTAAAGGCATCTCTGAGACATTAGTTGGTGGAAACAAAATACAGTAATACAAACATAATGACCAGAATAAGGTATGAAAGCCAGTTGCTGTCACTTGACTATTAGCCCTCATCAGAGAAGGGAATAGACTAGAAAGGAACTCTACAAGCGTCTGAAAGCTTTCCCAATAGACACTCTTGGAAACTGCAATGCCATCTGCTGAGAGATAATGAAAGTGCAGTGCAACGAATGATACCTGAAAGTGTTCTGCAGTGCTTAAAGCTTTTCATGCACTAATTTAATTATCGTAATATCGATGCTGAAACGCATGCTGCTTGGGGTCAAGATCAAAAGAAAAAATTGCTTAAATTGGAAAAATTATCGTAGAGCTTTCAAAGAACTGAAACATCACAGCCTACTGATAATTAGGCAAGGACATTAAATAACAGAGGTCCACAATAAAAATATTGTTCCAGTACACTGAAAGGATATGGGTATGATGTGGGACACCTGAATTATTAATTTGGCTTATACATTTCTAAACATTGGTATTAAATAAAAAAGTAAAATGAAATAAAATCTAAGATACTCTATTTTGTGCTCCACACCACTACAAGCTTGAAGTCTCAAGTCTCAAGATAAAAAGTAGGTTAGTGTGGAACCAGCACTCAGTGGAAGTGTTTCTGGTGACAACCTGCAGGGCTGAGCTGTAATCCCAACAAGCCAACTCTCCCCACACTGATAATCTTGTAGCTGGTAACAAAAGAATTGCAGAGAACCAAGAAATGGTAGTGTAATGATTCTGCAAAGGCCACCGTACTATTTAATTTAGCAATCTGCCAAGCAGCATGTTCTCTTGGGTCACAACGAAAATTCATGGGACTCAAGTTCCCCAAGAACAAGCACCAGCCCAGGGGATGCAGAGAAGATGAGCCAGGAAGACTTTTTACTTTATTTGCACTAAAACACTATATCCAATTCTGCCCCCAGAGGTACTATTATAAAAGGTTCAAAGGTCTTCTAGAGGATTCAAGATCTGCCAACCCGAAGGTTCAACATCTAAGCAGGATGCCAGCACTGTTTACTTTTTCTTTAGCACACAACAGTTTCAGAAGTGTTGCAATCCTAGCCTGACATTAATCATTAAAGGAAAACTTGCAGCAACAATGGTTTAGTTCAAAATCAGACAGTCAGACCTAACCAGATCCACTGGCTAGCAACTGATGATGTAAGAAATCCAAAGTGGATGCTGCTGAACAGAACTCTGCTCCCAGAAAACTGAAAAGACAGCCATCTGCTGATCTAGTTCTAGTTTGACCCTCTCACTTACTTTCTGAGTAATGCCTTCACTACCTATAAAGAAAGAAGCTTCCTACAATATTTTTAACTGAAGAATGTGACACAAACATTTTTGTAAGAAAAGATAAACCAGATGTCTTCTGTTCTCAGCTTGGGGACAATTCCCACTACAAGCAGCATAGAGGCACATGACTAAAACTGATTCTTTTGGTTTAAGAAATCGTTGTGAACCTGGCACCTATCTCAGGGGTGAAAAGGGTTAAAGCAACTTCACATTTCCTCAGCTGGCCTACTACTATTGTAAAGTCAGTCTTCAGCTGAATTCCATCAGGCCATGCTTTCTTAACACAAACTGACATGTTCCTCTTCAAGATCTTGGAATGTTTTTCTCCTCTCTGTCTCTCAGTAGTAGACGTTAGAAACAAATACTCCCTTAAAAGCCAAATGGCAATCCAAACGCAAAGTAATATTTAATAATCTGTGTGGGGGTCAAGGGGGGTGGGAGGAGGAATGGAATTATATTGTTTTTAAAAAGCAAAACACACTTGCCAGGTCCTTTATAGACAACACAATGCTGGGTTTTGTTTCAAGTTCATAACTCGGCTCTTAAAGTAGTTGATAATGAACCAGCAAGCATTATTTTAAATCAACTAGTTTTATTAAATGAGCCAGAAAGGAAAGAGGCAGGGCTAATTACCAACATTCCTTGATGAATTACCTAGCGGTGTGTGGTAAATCTCTGGACGTCTTTGTCTTTATCCCCAAATTTATCCCTTACTTATTTCTCAAGAGGTTAAAGGACACGGGGCTAATTAAGGAACCAATCCAATGACAGACAGAATCATTCAAGGTAAGGCTGGTTTCTGCTCTTTCAAGCTTTTGCATCTCTGCCTGGTACTTCTTAATCTATTTTTTTTTTTCCTTAATATTACTGCCAGGGAGGGGGAGGAAAAGTGCTAATCTTGTCACGGTCAGGCAGGTTGAAACTGCCATGCAGTGCTGGGCAAAATGCTACATATTTGTAATTTAGCCAATAAGAAATTCCTTAAGCCTCTCCTGAATGGCAGGAATGTCTCTAGCTTGTCACTTTGAATTCATTCACTATACAGGTTCAGCGTCTCGGAGAATAATGCTGCCAAACTAGCTGAAGAACTGAAATATTTGTGCATATACATAATGCCTAAAGATTACTTTAAGCAGATCTAAGTTTTCACATTTTAACATTTAACGTCTATCAAAGCTGTCAACAGAGGCCTCCTCAGACCTCCACATGACTCCCACCATTCTCCAGCTCCACAGGGGCTCTGGGCACTGCTTTCTGCCCAAGGAAACCATGGAGGCAACAAGCACTGAGCCCCTTTTCCATGATCTTGGCTCAACCAGTTCAGTGTAGTAAGATGGGTTTGTTTTTTTTAAGTTAACCTTGGCTGAAAAAGTAATTAACACAGCCTGCGAAAACCTGTTACCTGGTGGGATGCAGAAACTCCTCCGTGCTTCTAAGAGCTACATCTATGAGCACCTACAAAACTCTGGGAAGATAACTCATCATCTGCAGATCAGATGCAGCTCCTGACACATAATAAGCCTCAGTTTTCCCAGAGACTGATAACTCAGACATCAGAAAACATGGCAGAAAGAAAACTCTGAAGCAGTAACAGAACCAACTTGACAAGTTCCCCTTACCTTTGGAGAGGTTATCATGCTTCATCTTTATCATAAGTGTTATTTCAATCTACCAGGTAGATCTGGTCCTTCAGCAAGCCCATGCAGAGTGCCAACTAAATCCCCACAACAGCATTCTGCCTTGTTGGAACATGCTGTCTGCGTGCAAGGCACCAGCAGCTTTACACCTCTTTGCTGTATTATTGTATTATATTAAATATATTAAATATTATATTATTATTATACAGCATTATTTCCCCAGAAAACACCCAAGCCCTCCAGCATCATGGCATGCAGCTTTGAGAGCTGCACCTCAACACAGTGACTGGAACTGAAGAGCCAAAATGGAAGCACCAGATATTTGTACTCAGCAACAGCATTTCTCCCTTGAGTTTTGCAACACGTAGATTTACACACAAAGGAAGAGGACATTTGGGATGACAGCTGAAAGCACAGTTTTGTACTAGCAGTCAAATAATCAGATACTTGCACACAGAAGTACACTGCCCCTTGAATCCCATGCCTGTTTAACATCTAATAACTCCTGTATTAAGAAAGAATTTACATTTCATGTCTTGTCCAAACTACAGACATTAGTGCCAGTTCTTATTCTGGAGCAGTTTACAACTCACTAAGTAAGCAAAAGACTGAAGGCTGAAGAGATGCTTCTACTTACGTGAAGGCTTAGAAGGCAAGGCAGGCTTTAGAGGTTCTGTAGTTAAAAGCTAGTTTTCCTTAATGAAGAACTTGCTGTAGGCTTCAGCTACGCTCACTGGCTCTGCTACACTGTGTCTGTAGTTCACTAAGGCTTGTTCTGGCAAATCACTTCTCCAAGTTACAATTGCAAATACAAGCCATAGTTATTTAACATACTGGCACACACCACTATCTCCTATTGTCAGGTTCGATTAAATTAACTCGGAATCAGATAAGCATTTCCACAAACACACATTTACTGTAGCAGATGCCACCACACACTTATCTTGACATCCCATTGTTCCTGTTCATCAGAACTCTTAAGATAGGTCTGCTATCCAACAGAGTTTCATCGTACCTCCTATATGAGGAATACTATTTCTAACTGCCCAGCCTTCCCTGGTAAGCAGAAGGACTGCATGAACACCATGGGTCAACTGTCTGCAACAGAGTACACTGCAAAAAGATGAGGAGGAGGTGTTTTCTGATACACATCCATAATCATTAACATCACACGGAAGGCATGCTTGGCATTTCAAACACAAAGAAATATAGGGTGTTTGATGCAAAGAGCTTATCGTGGTGGTACATTTAAAATCTGAATGAACAATGCCACGAGGGTTAAGCAAGAAGCCAGAGTGGGCTCTTGCACCACTGGGCTCCTGCTGGCTCTGGAAAAGCTGCTGTGAAGCCAAAGATAACATGAACTACAGTGATTGCAGGGACGGCACTAGGAAAGGTAAATGGACGTGTTGGTCAGCCCACAAACACTGCCCTACAAAGGGCAAGCACTCTTGGAATGATAAAGCAAGAACAGAAACACGACAAAGAGCATTTGGTTCTAACATGTGAAAAGATGTTAAAGGAAAACAAGCCACAATGAACACACAGCAGTAAAGAGCTGTACTTTTAGCACCAAAGGAACAATTAACATCTACCATGAATAAACCCACCTAGGCAGCATAGTCCGAAGGAATCTTAAGCAGGGTCCTCTGTGACAGATAGATGTTCCAAGTACCCAGCATATTACATGGCATTGTATGCCAGTGACTCAGCAGGCAGATCACTCCTTTTAGAATAAGCTGCTCATAGGGAAAGGGGAGGGGGAATGATTGAGAAAGGAGCATTAAGGCTACCATCAGAATGCAACAGCAGATGCTCCCCATATGTAAGCGTCAGCTGCTAGGACTACAGGTGAAAAAATGCCTTCCTTCAAAAAGGAAGACCAGAAGCAGAGCAGAAGCAGAGAACCTTTTGTGACATTTCTCTGCAGCATCAGTCCTCAACCACTAGAGTAGGAGATGGATGAGGAAGGTGCTTAAGGATAAATCAGCTTTTATGCCTGTGAAACTGACATCAGTGTTGAAAAAGGACATCTGAAAGCCCTAACGAACCCTCCTCCTTCTATTAAAAGAGATGTTATTTCAAATGAATTAGATCTATTCCTAGTCCATCTCATAATTGGGCTTTACAAAGCAACATGAAATTTAAATTCCAACGGGTCATTTCCTACCTTGCCAAGCTACATTACTTAGCAGAGAAATGATGCAACAAGAAGTCATTACTCAAGAAAATAAAATCCTATTTATTCATATACCCTTGAAGGTAATGACCACATTATGTAACGTGGAGATTCCTATGGAATGTGACATAGATTAATATGTATTGCTCTTTCTTTCTGTGCTGTTTTAGATGACATCTTAAGCATCTTGAAAATACAAAATGCAAGCTCATCAACAATTTCAGCTTCTTTTTAAGCTAGTCATCCCAAACTACCATCCTCAGACGCGCAAGTGCTATTCCCCTAATACTGGGAGATATGGGAGACAGGGCAAGTCACACCGTGTAATTACAAATACAAACAGGAAATTCAGCACATTGGTTTGTCTGTTTGGTTAGGGCTTTTAACATGATTTGAGTTCTATAAAAATCACCAGAACCATCCACATAAAACAGCGGCTACTTTTGGTGCTATTTGCCTGTGAAGTAACATTCAGAAAGCTCTCTCAAAGAAAAGTGCCTTGCAGATTAACGTTTCTGAAAGACAAAAAGGGCATTTTTACACTCTCTCAATTCTTTAGGGTCACTAAATCCAGACCATCTGGATAATAAAATTACCACATGTAGTTCCCTATTCATCTAATTAAAAATGCTGTTAGGCTCATACAGATAATTCGTCTACAGCTAAAAACAACTGAAGTGTAAAAAGCAGCTCCAGGGAAGTGATGTCAGCAGCACAGCATACTCCAGGCAGAGCTGGCCAGCAGCCTACCGGCACCAAGGAGATCTCCATCTACTGTTAGGCACAACTTTTGAGCCAAGCAGCAAAGCAGTCTCTCTTCTCTTGTGCACAGCAAGAGACCACGAGGACGTGGTTTTGCTCATGTTGCCTGTTACCTATGTAAATGCAGGTGACAGGGAGTCAGAGCCTGTTTTATTCCATCAGGTAGCTCACATATCCCCAACCACTACTTCAATATGCAATTTTCTGTTTCAAAAAAGAATTTGTCGCAAGGCATTACTTTCAATTTACAAACCAAGTAAACATACACTTCCTAGTTTTTCCTTTCTTTGAGGTCAAACACGTTGCCTTTTGGGCCCAAGGAGAGTGCCCAAGAGGTACCTTCCCTCCTGCCAAGTGGAAGAAATGGGGACAGATGCTTCCTCTAGGACCCCAAAAGACAAGGATTCTGGTCTGGATCCTTCCCATCCTTCCCCTTCTGCTTCATGTAAAGAGGTAGCAATAGAATGACAATGTAAATGACTGCTAAGACTTCAAGACATTACACACCCTCCTTAAACGATACAGTATCATCAGGAAGTAAAGGCATTCCTACAAGCTTTCAAAGAGATTTAGAAAAGGAAGAAAAACCTACATTTTGAGACCACCTTGAAACACTGAGCCTGAAATTCTGTTTTAAGCTTAAATCTTCAAATACATACAATGGATATAGAACAGCGATGGGCAAAATACAAGAATGCACTGAACCCAATTAAATTATCGGGTAAGAATATGTTTATTGACTTAAAAAAATTTACTAAATCCCAAACTGTAATAAAAAGATAGAGCAACAATGCAAAGCAAATAGATAACTTTGCAAAACAAATGAACATTTTACTCTCACAAGATATGCCATCATATTTTTCCACCACTTTTTACCCTCTTTTCCTAAGATGTTTTCACAGTGCTAAGCGGACTTACTCTGCGCGTGAAATTATCTCTTTTCTTCTAATTGTTCAAGTTTTCCCTCGAGTAATTAGCAAGCTACATCCCCTTTGACAGGGAGATACTAACAAGCTCCTACAGCTTCCAGTAGGACAAGGAACCCAGAGCTACTAACAGCAAACAAGTCATTTAAGCAAAAAAGGATTACAAAGGCTTGCTGCAAGGGGCTGGAGACTCACCGTATTTCAGATTAAGGCTTTCTGAGGAGCTTCTTTTTTGCAATGAGTTTTGATTTAATTTTCAAAAGTATATGTATGTATTCTTTATTATTTTTTTAAAAGTGAAGTATGGATTTAAATATTTATTTAAAAATTTATTCCTTTTGAAAATCACTCAGTGCCAGAAAGAGCAGGCAATGGCTTCCAATGGGAAAACAACAGAAACTGGAGTTTTGTAACAAACCCTCCTCCTTAAGAACTTGAAGTTTGAAGAAAAAAAGGCCACAAACTAACAAGACTTTCAATCTTGAATATCTTGAACATCAGGACACCAAACCAAGCTGCAAATCAAGCCAAAGAGAAGCTTATTTGCAATATTTTGGTACTGAAAGTACCTCCCCCCACATCCCTATTACATAAAGCACATTTCAGCGAGCGAGAGCAGGGTGCAGGGACCCAACGTACCTTGAGGACCTCCATGGGTACCTGCGTGGCAGGGGGCAGGCTGGTGGGCACGCTGACGTTGATGGCAGGTGTCTGGCTGACAGGAACTCTCTGTTGCATGAACTGGGCTGCTTGCTGCTTCTGCTGCTGCTCCCGACGCTCCTGCTCCTGCATCTGCTCACGCATGAGCTGCTGCCGTAGCAGGATTCGTGAGGTCATGCTGGAGGAGCTTAAGGGAGGCTTGGAAGCGCCAGGATGCTCAGAATTGCTGCAGGAAGAGCAGAGAGACACAGCTCAGCTTCTACCAGTGGCTCCATCGCTCCCAGGCTCAGGGTTTGCAGAACCACAGAGCAGAATCCGAACGGAAATGCCGCACTAAGACGGGAGCGTGGCTGACCTACTGCGGGTACTTAGCAGCCGCATTGTGCTGCCTTAACTTGACTGCAACCAACCACTCCTAAACACCAACATCCAGCTGAAAACATGCCTTCTTATTTCAAGTTTTAAAGTATCCAACCATGAGAAAAACAAAGGTTTTTCAAATGTTTTTATAGGTAGCAACAGGCACTCATATTCACAATTTGTTTAAATAAGTACGCGAAGAATGTATTTTGTTCATTGATGGGTTTAGACAATACTCCAGGTCTAATTGTCCAGAACTGAATAAATAAGTCTGCTTCTTCCATGAAAGCAGCCACCCTTCCCAAAGCCTGCTGACCAGCTGGGTTAACACCCTGCTAACCTGCAATGTTCAAGAGCCATTGACACCAGGCAACACATGCTTACTTCACTGTAAATGCAGGGACATCTGAAACACCCAATCATTTTGTTCACCCTCAGAAGTAAGACTCCATTTATAAGGTATTTCTATAAAGTGGAACTCTTAAGTCAGGAAAACACCAGGCTACACATCCTTTAAGGACTCAGAAGCAGCTATGAATCCATGACTCTGTGGACCAAACAGATACACAGTGTGCCTGGGAAGCCAGTAGGGAAACCCTACCTCTGGCTCCTGAGTTTCAGTGCTACCTGCACAATGCTGCTGGGGCAGCTCAAAGCCCAGCATCCCTCCAGCTCTTGTCTCAGGACCACAGCCACCAAGAGCCTGGCCTACAGGAACACTGCTGGAAGCTTATGTGGTTTGTTTAGGATCAGTGTTGTGTTCATAGTGAAAATGCAAAAGGAGAGTCCGTGCTTACTCTCACCAGAGATCAAACTCTGCTCTTCCAGAGCACAAATTCTGGGGGCAGGGAGGGAGTGGAGGGAGGAGACAGCCTCACTATTTAAGACCTGTCAGGTTGAAACATTCACAGAGACACTGATCCTTTTGATAAAACAAGAAAAAACCTTTGTGGTGAAACTAATGCAGCTGTGGAATAATCGCACTAATTAGCTGCTCAAGACAAGTCAATGACTGTGATACTTGCAAAAACACCACCTTCCCAATTAATACAGAGCATTCTCCCATCAGAACCTTGCAGCTGGTTTCCTGGCTGCTCCGCGTCTCAGTGCACACTTGAGCCACTCAGAGTCTCTATCGAGCTTGGAAACATGCATCTCCCCAACTAGGAGAGTTACAGAGCTCCAAAAAGGTCTCCAAATCATTCTGATCACATACACTCAACCAGTAAAAAAACCAAACACTGTGCCTGCACCCCAGTATGGGTATATTTACGGATTATAAACGTGTAACTGAAGTGCTAACATTTCCTCCCAGCTCCCCAATGGTTTTCCTCACACACTTCATTTTAATGGTCCACTGCTATAGTTAAGCGCCAAAAAAAGGTGCTGAAATGCTACTTTAAAGAAAGGACTCATTCCTCATGTTAAAGAAAAGCTTCTTTTGTCTCAGTTTAAGCAGGCTTCTCATTAGTGTACTATTGGCATTTTTTATGGACACCTAATGCTGCAGATCCTTCCAACATCTTTTGTTCTGAACTGCTTCTCTGCCTAACAAAGCCCAGAGTACTAAAAACCATCTCAGCAGATCCTTCTCGTATCTAAAATTTTAGAGAACATGAGGGATTTCTACTGCATTTCCATCAGTCCCTGTCAGGAGCCTTGCCTCCCTCACATGGTTACTGTGCTCCGCAATCATCTCTACAACTTTCTGCAGGTGATTCAGGGATCCACTGCTGATTCAAAATAATGAACAAAAGTCTGTAACAACTGTCTTTAAAAGAAAAAATAAAATAAAATCCCAGAAGACACTGTTCTGACAAATTCGTCCCCAAAAGATAAACACTTTTCCAGGTTCTACTTTTGCAATTCTGCTCAATATTCTAATTATTCACTGGGAAAATAAAAGTGTGGGTGTCATTAACTAGGTAACACAGGAACAAGCAGTGTACTCTTTAACAATTGCATCACAATAAGAGCGGACACTGTCCAGATGAAGAAGAGACGGATCTTCCATCCAAACCACCAGATCTTGAGGCCAGCTGAGGGGGGAAAAGCAAGCTTGTGAGATTACGGAACGTCCTGTTCAGCCTTAGTGCAAAGCAGAAGCCAGAAAAACCAATGTAGCTTAAGAATGTAGCAAGCTCAGCAGGCACATCACTCCGTTACGAGTGCATGGTGATGCTGCGTGGTACAGAGAGCAATCGAGCTGTTCCAGACATGAATTGCCCTGTGCTGCCAACAGGCACTGCCTGCCAGACAGAATGCTCAGTTCATGAGGAAGATGGACAAACAGAGCAACTCCTGCTGTTCAGATTTCCCATTATTTATCTCCTTAGGAAGCTCTTGGTCTGCGCAGGACACAGCTTTCCTTCTGCTTGCTGCAGTTCAGCAAGAGCAGCACAGAGAAACATGGAAACACAAGTGTTTGAAATTTCCCCTTGGTATTCCATACTCTAAGCCTGTCCCACACAACACTCAGCCTTCATTCCCCACTCCATCCACTCCTCTCAGCTGCATGATGCATCAACTGAATGGAAGGAGGTTGGGGTTTCATCACCATGTACTCTTTGGATAGCAAATAGGAAAAGCTTTGTCAGAAAATCAGTTTTCATAAACCAAAATTCAAGACTGATGTCAAAGGCTTAGTCAAGTGTGCACTGAAAAGCTCCTACTTTGAAAGCTGCTTGACCTTTAAGCTCTGACACATGTGTGGATCAATACTGAGCAAGGAGAGATAACACCACAGTACGATCCAGAGCCCAGACACGAGGATTCAGAGCTCTCTCTCATACGTGAACTGACTCAGTTGGGCATCACACAGTCAGCAGCAGAACCCACACGGGCAATTGATACCCGATGTGATTGAGATACTTCCTGCAAACACAAGTCTATGGATATCATTTAATTGCAATAAATGAAACCAACTCATCCTTTTAATTGACGTATGATTAAACCAGTTATCCATTAGCACCATAATAAGCATAGTGTAATACAGGCAGAGTTATTAGCTATGAATGTCATATACCAAGTCAATTAATCATTAAGTGATAACATTTTAACAAATCTAAATTACATATCCTTTGCATAGATGCCTGGGAAATGTTCGTTACTGTATGCATATATTATAATGCAGATACTTGTTGCATAATAAAACTCAATTGGCCAGATTAAAATCAAGTTTAATTGCTATCAACTCAAGTAATTAAAGAGACCATACATTGTAAAGCCTAATTTATCTTTCCAGATAGGTACTGCATACTTGATTTCTGTCTTTGTGGACAACAAGCCAAGCTAGTCTCCTGTTAAGTCAGTTTTGTTTTCAGATCCTTATATAGGGAACAAATGAGTTCTCTAGTTTACATGAATTACTCGTCTGGTTTACACACAACATTTTGCACTAGCCACATACTTGTTAAGAAATCTGGAACCAGAATTCTGTCTGCCTAAAACCCTTATGTTGGAATAAAGCATTACAACAGTTAAAAATGTATGCTGACTACTCAAACACACAGCTTTTACTCAAACACACAACTTATTCTTATTAAAACAAATTAACTGACACACCTGTTTTCCCATCACTCTCTTGTATTCTAGCAATGGCATGGGATATTTTACTCCAGACAGGATCTGACAAATGAATACCTGAAATGTTTCAGCTGAGCGTGTGCACAGCTGACCTATGTGTCAGATAAGGTGACACTCAGTAGAAGACATTCTGAAGGCACCATGAAATACACCCAGATCTGACTTTTTTTAATGACTTCTCATCTCCAAAATCAGCCAAGAAAAGCAGAAGATTTAGCACCTTCATAAACCCATGGAGCTGCAGCAGCTCTCAGAGATCAGAGCAGAAACAGTATGCAATTTAAACACATTTAATGCCCTATCCTTCCTCCATTCATCATTATTTACAAAGAAAAGTAAGGCATCCACGCTGAAGTATCTGACATCAGCCTAAGATTGGGCTGATCCTTCAAGCAAGCAGATGAAAGCTTCCCAACACAATTCAAACACCCAGCCTGAGCTACGGAAGACACAGCCAGAAGCAACTAATGCAGCTCCCCTTCCAACACTCCTTCTGTTCAATAAGTGCTATCATTTCTCCCAATCCTAGGTTTATCTATACAGATGCCATCTGCAGTCCCTCTAGCAGTAAACACCTCAGGACACAACTGTTAGTATTATATATGTACTAAGCAGCACGTAACCTAACCTGTCAGTCAGCATCATCTGCCACAGAAGTAACATAAATCAGAAGGATATCATATGAGAACAGAATCAAAATTAACACAAGGGGGAGTAAATTAACAAAAAAGTCTCATTTCCTCCATCTTCAGCCAACACAAGGGACTCTAGTGACAGGAAAAGTACCACAGCATTTTCCCTGTAGCACTTTGTACTTCACTGCTACATTTTAATAATTGATTGTGAGTTACAGTGACATTTCATTCAGAAAGCCAATTGGCTGGCACTGAATTAACGTATCAATGCAAAAAAAAAAAAAGTTGGTACTCTTTTTATGTCCTTTGTTGTCAAGGTCAGAGCAGTAAGCCTGACAACTACACAAACAGCACAGAGGCCTTTATCAGCCTTTACAATAAAGCAACAACTATGTTTCAGCCCTCTTTATTAAAGGTTTCTGGATTTGAAGGTTACACGTGTGAAGAGACACACTGCCTGCTTTTGCTCCATCACCAAGACCAATATTTTTCTCTCCCTCCAGTGCTGTTGGACCATGCTCATCCCGGCCCCGTCCACCAACACATTCCCACCTCCATGTAGTCAGTCCAGAGAGGGAAAGCGGTGAAGCCCTCAACTGTCCTCCATGCAGGTCTGTGACCAGGAGCTCGTGGCTGAGTTACACACAGAATTAAGTTTAGCAGATGCACTTATTTTTGCACTAATAAATAAATGAACGCCCACAATCACAGACAATTTAACCCTCTGCCTTTTTAAGTAGCTGCACACCACTTAGTAGTTTTCCATTTTTCTTCCTGCTTTCAAAACACACCTTCACAAGCTGCTGAACATAATGCTTTCTGAACTTAATGAAAACCTCTCTCATGACCCAGCACTGCTCGGTAAATAATTATTAAGCTCTGGAGGTGGCTTTCATGTGAGTGTTGACTTAATAAAATGCCATGAGTTGATCTGCTCGAATGCCTGTTTACTAGGGGACACAGCTTTCAGTACATACAGCTTGGGAACACCAGAGTGAGGAACCAGGCAGACCTAAGGCCCTGGTAACACCAAACCTTGCAACCAAGCACCTTATTGAGGAGATGCTTCAGATGGCCCCAGTGGGCTCCAGGCAGCCCAGGCACTCTTGAGTTGAGTATTGCACAAACAATATTGACTACAGACCTGGGGCAAGGAACAGATGCACCCCACTGAGGCCTGTGGGAAGCTGAAGGAAAAGCCCAGCAGTGCTGTGGGGTCATGCCATGGAGCTGGGGCCTGCACTGCCCTCACACCCACCCCTGGGAGCAGAAGATATGCACTGATGTTGAAAGCACTTATCCCATTCATTAATTAGGAGGAGTGTGATTAGGGCAATAATGCCATCAGAGGGGTGGGTGGGCAAGAGCACAGTTTTCTGAGGATCTTTATCACCAAAAGGGAACAGATAGATGCAAGACAACCTGCTTTCTGGGGGATAACTGCATATCCAAAGTTCACTTTGGTGAAACTGCACCTAGGTTTGGAAGGGACCTTAAAAACCCCCACTGCAGGCAGGACAGCCAACCCCTATTATCAGGCACCAGCTCAGGGTGCCCAGGGCTCCAACCAGCTCAGCCCTGCACACCATCCACAGCTTCCTCAAGCATCCTGTGCCAGCATCTCACCATCTTCCCAGTAAAAAATTTCTTCTGACATCCAATCTAAATTCCCCCTTGTTTAGTTCAAAACCAGTCCCTTCTTGTCCTATCACTTTCTCGAACTTTTGGAGCCATCGCAAATGTAAAAAAGATACTACGGGAAAAAGAAAAAAGTACAATTAAAAAGCAGATTTACCTTTCACTTGAAAGAGGCAATAGTCACCTTGCTAAAGACTTTTTGAGCTATTTCAGATGCTGCTTGCTTTTTATCTGTACTTACCTCTCTAAAGAGCTCTGCATGCATTCACAAAACATTCTACAACAAAAAGCCAGATAGCTTCAACAACCAAAAAGTGATAAAATAAAAAGTGAGGAGATAACACTCCATTAATAACCTTTGTAGTTCTTGATTTCTCAATGCAGAATTTACTTGCTTTTATCTGGGTAAATAGAGAAGATAACAATGTCGCCAAGAGGGAAGATAAAGTACACCAGCACACTTTTTGATATTTTTTAATTACATAGACCCCAAATTTGACTTCACATTCCTTTCTCACTGCATCTAAATTTAGACAGTGACATATCAATCTCACTGTCACAGTTGGCTTACAAGTTTATCCAAAAGACCCACAGAAAATAAAGCTCAGACGTGCTCACAGTTTGTACACCTTGTTCACCTGCTCAGAAACTCTCCAAGCTGAAAACCCAGCAGGCTTCTCAAGGTCTGCAGGAACTCAGTCATTCCCAGTCTGAATCCCTCTGCTCATCCCTGATTTTCTGCTTACTGACCCTGCTTGTCAATGTGCTAGTTAATTCTTTCCAAAGAACGCAGAGGGCAGCCTGAAATCTCATCTCACACAGATGACATCTTCCTTCTGGTATGCTGAACAAACAGGATCTTCAGAAGAAAAAGAGAAAGTGTTTATGGAAGATTTGCCCTAAATGATTAGAAACCCCCAACACTCATAATGAAAACCACAAGGTGAATTTTCAATGCTTGTGACAGGTCTATGATATCAGTGTGTATGACTTGCTCATTACAGCAAATGCAAGAGGAAAAAGCCCTAACACATTACTTGAGAACTCTAGCATTAAAATCACCTTGTTCAGACATTATATAAACTCCCACTTCAATGTGTAGCCACAGGGCTAGCTAGTCATTACAGGACCTGATCAGGGAGTGTGTTTAGCAACTTCTCATTCTAACAAAACGCTCTAGACTGAAGAAACCAATTCCTCAGTGTCCACACGTTTTAAACAAACTTAGTTTCAGAGACTTTAAGCATTATTTATAGTCCTACATTTTTTGACTATTTCTGGAAGAATTACTGGGACAAAGAGGATTATTTTACTGTACAGGCTAAACTACTGAGGGGGAAAAAAAGCCTTCATTCAGCAACATTTTCTTCACTTACCATTTGGATATTTACACTGCAATTGCAATTTGCAATCGCAGGACAGATGTACCACTCCTGCTGCCTTGGGTATTCGTAGCGCAGACAGCAAGGTGGGAAAAGCTCCAGCTGTCCATGTAAGAAAGTAGTAGTGATGTTTACATATGCTAATTGAGGCCAAGTAAAACAACGGTCATTCACTGGAAACAGTGCCAAACTGCACATAACTATTGAAGAGATAGCCTTCAACTCCTCTGTGTAGGTTATTTAATGTGAACAGCAAAATCCCTGATGTGAGGTAATCTCAAATTAAGGCTCCTGGAGAAAGCAGGAGCCAGCAGTCTATCAGCCAAAGCTATAATACTGCCAGGGGATCCAGCAGCATCCTCATTTAGAATCACAATCAGCACGATGTCCCCTGCCCCACAGCACCTCTTCTTCCTCTCTAAGGACCAGCTCCAAGTCTCCTAGCAGAGCAGCCCATTAAATAGCAACCAGAAATGGGATAGGAACAAGTCAAGCACATTAGGAGGCCTCCCTAAGCAAGCTCCCGAACTCCAACCACTCCCAACCACAGCTCAGAGATTTCCCAAAATGGGTATTCTTTCTGCATCCTTACAGCCCTCAAGTGCATGCTATAGGTCATGTCAGTCTCACCTTGGCCTTTGCTCTGCAGCAGGTACAAGACAGCTGGGGAAAGGCAGTGGAAGCGTGGACTAGAGGATCTCTTCATCCACTGCCTAACAACCATAATTCTATTTTCAGTTCATGACATCCAGATGAACCACAGCCTTTAAATCAGTGCTAAAGATGTCTGTGAATGGCTGAACTACTGGGGAATGGGCATCTGCAGGGACTGCTGCAGCAATTCCCCATCATTTTTACTTCTTTAAAAAGGAAAAAAATTCTGTACCTTCTTCCTAGTCAGAAACCGTTCCCCAAGGAGAGGGGAAGGAGACGATTCAGGAATATTCCTTAGAACTTGATAAACATAGCCTGCTGTTACACTGCCTTAATTTCATTTTGGTATCATCCTTCCATTCTGCAACTGACTTACATTGCCCCTAAAAAGAGACATCAGGAAAGATCCTCAGAAACAACTATGCAACCAAATACATTACTGGAAATTAATACAGCTGCAGTCCTAGAAAAAGTTTATAGTAAAACCATTCAGCAGACACTGTGGTTTCCAGTCCCACTGCAACTAAGACACGACATCTGTGTAACATGCTCAGACAGACCTGTTGCATTAATACTGCTACTTACTTTTCCAAACACACTGCAGTCATTGAATTCCTTTTGAAAAAGAGCTGCCAAGACAAAATTATTTACAAGCTTTTTGTTAGGCCTTCTTAATTTCTTCTGCATTGCCAGCAGCACAGCACTTGAATGGCTAGTTCTATTCAAAGATACAGCTATATTTGTTGTGCAGCTACTGCAAACTCCTGAATCATGCCAGCAGAGGTAAGTGCCAGAATATGCTTCGCTGGATATGAAGTTCACATCTGCCTTAGTTACTAGGACAAATTAAAACAAAGGCAGGCACTTAGTTTATAACCAATAAACCCTGCAAAGACTACAATTAATAATGAATTCTTGCTACAGGGTTTTGCTTAATCTGGTGTATTTAGCGCTCATGACCTTGGCAAAGTACCTGTGGGAGAACCCACCAACACCATGCAGCAATCCCCACCTTCTCTTATTTTAGGCTACAGCAGAGGACTACACAACATTGCATCAGTCAACGAGGTTTATAAACCTGCAACTGAGTTACCTGGAAATTATGGACAGTTCTAGAATTGCTTGAGCCCTACAGCCAATGGGATATTGCTGTCCCTAAAAAGCCTCATGCTAACCCCTCTTAGTCTGGACTTGATAGCAGCTGCATGTTCCCACAAAACAAATGCCTGGCAAATCTGCAGCTGCTGACAGCTAAGTGACCCCCCCTCCCCCCAGTTTCTTTAACTCCTTGGTTCAGAAGAGTCAGTACATCTATTTGCTCAATTTAAATATAAATTCAGTAGTTGTCTGATGGCGAGTTGCAAATCTGCATCTAATACAAGGATATCTATCCCATCCTTTTAAAGGCTGCTGCAGAGTCTCATTTAGGAACTACAATTGGTTTTCCAAGTACTCAGGGAGGAAAAAAAAAACCCAGACTATTTTTAGCAACGTCCAGAACAAACAAGATGATCTCTTGTTCTTGTTTTGTCTTTAAAAGCAGACAGTAACATGAGTATAAATGGACAAGGCATTTTATCTACAATTCACTGGATATTTACAATTGTACAAGTCGGGAAGAGTCACAATATATTTTTCATTATAAAGTATTACCTTTATACATTGTTGTACTTCTGCATCTCTTCTCCTTGCCTTCCTTCCCTTGGCAGTTATAGTCTAGCCATGCAACTCCTAACCTTAATAGAAAGAACGTACTTGACTTTGCCTAGAAACGATATCACAGACGACTTCAAATATCATTAAATCCAATTTGAATCTCTTCACACGTCGGGGTATAGAAATACAATTTTACAAAAGGCCTATCTGCTTGCAGAACACCAAAGCTACTCAATTAATGTTTGCACGAAGTGCTTGCAATCCTATTCACAAGCTACCGAGGACCACAGAACCCACATCTGGACTACAAACAGCTATCTTCTGCAGGATTTCTTCTTTCGTTAGCTCCCAGAAGTCTCATTTTATACACTAGATGGAGCTTTGTCCCCTGTTTCCCCCCAGCCTGCCAGCTTGCACTGCTTTATTTGCAGTCTTACGCAGTGTGGATAAAAAGGGTAAAGAGGTAAAGGGTGAAGCACTCTCATCACCCCAAGTAAACAAAGCACACGTAACTGCTTCAGGAGCACCATGGCATCAAGTGAGCATCTGGTCAGCACCCTCCCTGCTCCTACTCTCCCCTCCCCAGTTTGAACATCGTTTAGTCATTTTACAGAGAATAAACTATTCTAACAACTCTAAGTGCAACCTTGCCACAGCTCCCATCACCCACGAAGCACTACCTCAAGTTCTCACCTGAACATTAAAGTGACCTTGCTGTTGTCTCTCCCCTTATGAAGGAGCAGTGTTTTAACTCCTTACCAAATTATAAACCTGAATTACTCTCTGGCTTTCCTGGATCTTCCTTTTTATTCCCACTTATTTTCTTCTAAATAATATTCCTATTATATATACGTAAGTATACAAATTAAAGCTTTCTTTAAAGCTCTACTATCTCTTCACTAGTAACCTCAGCCATCTGTACCTAATGCCACTTCTAAGGCTCCAGCCTTGGATCCCTAAAGTGTCAATCAGAGCAAAACTCCCCTTAACTTACATCTTAGATATCTGAAACATTTGGTCAGGAGCAACAGGTAATCCTGTGCAAACCCCACTACACACTTTAATAGGAAAAAGCAGTGTGAGAAAGCTAGCCTTCCCACTTTATAGTGGGAAGATAAAGAAACGTTTGGCATTTTAATCTCACAAAACGGAGAGGTTGACAGGGATGAGTGTTGCTGTCTATAAATACCACAGAGAAACAAACACCCAGAAATGAACAACCTTGGCTTTTCCCCAAGTGATATAAACCAGCTATGAGCAGGATTAAATTAGTACCAGTTATATTCTGAGAAGTCCACTCCTGAAACAGTTTCCAACTGGAGGACTAACGAAGGAACAACAAGCATCGCTTCAGAGACTCACTGCAGAACGAGGCAGCCAGTAACCAACTACGGGCCATAGAAGATTGCCCTCCAGCCACAGGCCATAATGGGACAGACAGCACAGAGCACACTAGCAGAGCAGCAGTGCTGGAATTTAGCACTGTATTAAACGGTAGCCTTTACAAATACATCAGCACAGCCAAATGCTGTATTTCTGGAAGTTAAGCAGGCTTCTGATCAGCTTGCACCAAGATAAAGATGTTCTCCTAGAGAAATACTCCACACTTGACATGCTGGATGGGCTGGAAAGCAAGTGTCAGCAGTCCTCATGCTGCAATTTCTTGGAAGCATCCTCTTCACTCTTGCCACCAGCTTTGGGACTGCCTGCATCCTTCCATGTGCTGACCCAGCTGAGTGAGCCACAGTTCAGGAGTGGGGTACTGCAGCAGTAAATAATGCCTCAAAAACGTGATCCCCCTTTTTTGTCTCATGTGGAAACTTGAATGCCTACGTCACTGCTTTGCAAACAAGTGCCTGCAGTTCAGCTGACTGCCCCTTCTGAGGCTAGGCAAAAAGCATAAGCCAATTTCTGCCCCAAACCACACGGAGGGTTGAGCAGCACTGCCTTAAATTGGTGCAGCCATACATTCAAAGTAACTAAGTCAAAGAGTAAGATCAGCTTCAAGTACAAACACAGAAAAAAGGTCTGAAAATAGGCTCCAAATAATGGTCATTTCTTGCCATGTAAAGATCCCAAGTCAGTATTTCTTAAATATGCAAAAAGCCCCAGCAAAGGGTACAAGTGACTGATGCCAGAGTGCACAAAGCAAACTAGAGTTAGAAAAGTGTGGGAGCAGGTGATGAAAACCTGAAGCTGTTATTCATTAACGTTGATACTAGCTGTCTCAGTCCCTATTTTCTTTCTGTCAGCCCCACCACATTACCCCATTTAACTGGCCTGCCGAGTCAGCTCCATAAAGCTTTCCCTAAATCAAACATTCACACAGGTCACCTGTTATTTTAGCAGAGGTCTGTTGTTTTTTTTTTTTAACCTGACAAAAGCACACCAACCATACTTTGTTCTCCTTGAGGCCTCCCCGGTTTCCACACAATGGCCAGCTCAGGGGCACCTCTAGCAGCAGGTTGGGCAACTACAAATCAGCCACATGTTTTTTAAAAAGTCAACGTGTTTATGGCACGCATACAACTTACAGTTGATTCTGGTAGAGGGAGAAAGCTCTCGTTTCTTCCTAGGAAGTTAGCTTTGCAAAGAGAACTAAAAGTCAGCCTGCCTTCAAGAGTCTTACCACACCCCTTCATTTGCCATTCCACATCACCACAAAAAACCCAAATCCTTGGCATCTCCTTTCTGTTTGACATACCAGGTTTGCAATCCAAGATCTGAAGTGAAGTTCAGAAGTAGAACAGAATGAACAACTCCACTGACCGCATTATTTCTAGTCTGGGAACAAAGAACCTCAGCCTCCAATGCTTTTTTAATACAGCCCAAATTATTCTTGGATTTCATTCTCTCCCCCCCCTTCAGAAGTATATAAAACCAAAGTACACGGCCTGAATAACACCCTCCTGTCTGGCAGAGCAAGCACTTTCTTAGAACACTGACTTTAGTTCAAGCTGAGGATCCTCAAAATATACTGCATTAAAAAAATAAAATTTGATGTTCTTCTATTAAGTCTAGATACGAGTTGCTTGAAACTGTCCTTTAGCATATGAATGTTCAAACTAAACAGCACATTAAATCTTTCCAGAGTGAGTCAAAAATTCCCCTGAAACAAGAGTAAAAATGCCCAAGGCAGAAGTCAGCTTTCACCACACACCTCTGCAGAACCATCACAATGAAGCATTATCAAGCACCTGCAAGGGTAGCATTCAAGACTGATTCCAGGTACCTTACCATCAATAAAACCATACTATAGCATTCAAGACTGATTCCAGGTACCTTACCATCAATAAAACCATACTACAGCTATTACATCAGATAAGTTGGATCCTTACTTAAGGAAAACCTCAATATAACACTAGGGCAAACGGCAATAAAAGGCTGAAATGGTAATGAATGAAGATCACAGTGCGAGGGGCTGGAAAGCTCTTTCCCTGCCCATGTAAGCTCCAGACTGCAGGCAGTAGGAATGCTTCCCACCTGAAGGGCACAGCAATCATGCTCCAGAAAACTTAAGAAATCACTTTGGTTTTACACGGGCCTATATGCACTCAATTCAGTTGCAGCTGCTTCAGAACATGAGATTTCTAACCAGTTTATCATTTTCTCATTTCACTGTTCAACGGTGGCATCATTTCATATGGAGTTGGAGTACTGCCCTTCAAGAAGCAATACCCAAGAGCTTCTCTGCAATCATGCCTTCCATCACCTCTAGAAAACAAAACAAACCCTCCACTTCCTCCCAGAAACAAGAATTTGGGAGATAACTGTGAAGCACTCTAGACTTAGGTTCGTACACATCATTTTCATTCTGAATTAAAAGCAGTCAAACTCCTCGGAACTTAAGTCAAACACACAAAGACAAGGTAACAGCCATTTAACACTGCTACATCAGATACTTTCCCCATTTCAATTACAAAGGTGGCTGTAACTGTTCCTAATGGAGCTGGGGACCTTCGGATGCACGGGAAGAAAAGGAAGTTGTGCTCTCAAAATCTTTTGTGTAAAAGAAGAAAAGGAAGAATGAAAGGAAAAAAAAAAACAACTGAACAGATTAAGAAAATCCTCCTAAAGATCACAAAGGCCTGCTAAACACTCTGTAAATACACCACCAAGCCTAACATTCTTCCCCCTCTATCAGTCTACTCCCCAAAATCTTGTCACCTGGAAGCAAAATATGATTTCATGCAGCCACGAGAAAAAACGTGTTTTTTGAATAAATATTCTGGAGGGGGGAAAAAAAAGCACAAAAAAGACATTTAAATTTTTAATAAAAATAAAACATAAGAGTTACTTAAATTACTTAATCTGTCCTCTTACATGACAGTTAAGAAACAAAGAAACAGATAAGACCTTTTATTCAGCTATCATGCTAGATTTCAAGTTTCTGTAAGCAGCCTGATAAAGCAGCTCAGTTACTCTCCCCTTGCTTATCTGTGATCTAAAACCATTGACAATATCATCTCAGACACCAGAAAAACACTTGGAACTTCCTGTGCCACTGCTCCAAGAGTTACTGGGAAAAGTTTATATCCCTTCTTCAAGATATACTTCTCAAGGGATTTGCCCAAGCAACCTGAGGATCTAAAGTCAGGTTGCAAGAGTAGAATTTTAACTGATGAAGGACTGGGAAAACATTTATTAAACAGCAAACTTACAGCAAGCATTTAATTACAATGCTGAACTCAAGCTGACTTCAGTACATCATAACCAAGTAACTGGGGATGTCCCAAACCTGGGAGAAATCAGCAGGCTTATTTCCTCCTTCTTCCCACATTTTCAGCTGCAAACACACCTGCTCTCAGTACATCTGAGAAAACTGCGCTGAGCAATCACAAAGCAAAGTGAACCCCCAGCACAGGCAGAATCAGCCCTGCAGCTCACAGCACGCACCATGGAACCAAAGAGCTGAACATTAAAGCACAAGAAAAGGTTGTGTGCACGCTTGTTAGGCTTCTGCACAGAAGAAACAAAGCAAGGAGCAAGGAAACATTCACCAAGGTCTGGTTTTTGTTGGTTTCGGTGCTTTTATGTCAGATAATTTTTTAATTTTTTTCTGATCTGATCCGAGTACAGAGTTTGAAATCACACAAACGGAGCGGACTCCAGCTCTTTCTATACTGCAAGCAAACTGTGGGAGCTCAGATGCAAACCCAACGGCGTGCTGGAGCCAGGAGCCAGGAGCAGCACCTCACTGTACAACACTGAAGCTCAGAAAAGACAAATGACCAAGAACTTACCAGGCGAGTTCATCCTTTTACACTACAATCCAGCACAGCAGGGGCTGGTGGGGGGCTGATGTGCTGCTGGTGGCCACCAAAGCAAAGAGCTGTGTCGAGAGCTGCCAGTAAGCTCTCAGACCTAGCTGTGCTCCTACTGCTAGCACTCACCCCACCGCCCTGCTGCTACCTCCGTCTGCCTGCACTACAAGACTTCTGCAAATGAAAACAGATGAGTAAGTGCTGCTGCTATAGCAAACTTCCATGCCCATGGTCACTAATAATAGCTTTGTTCCTTTTATTCACTAAACTAAAACGAAAAGAAGTTTAAATGCTTGTAGGCTGAAGGTTTTCCCATATAAGCTTAGCACAGAACCCTCAAACCCTGTGGGTATGAGCACAGCATGGACAATATCATGCTCACCAAAAGGCAAAATAAAAAAGGAAGAAAATAGTCAGATTTTGTGCTTATAAAATGCCATTACATAGGGAGTTTCAGGTTGTTGGTTTCTTTTTTCCCATAGAAAACTAAACAGATATTCATGCTTCACAAGAAGCCCCAGTGGTAAGAATGAAGAAACCCAGGAGAGCGAGTAACAGCAAAAACCCTTCGTTTGTGCAAATGCTAAACTTTTTCTCCTGAGAAATCAGTTAAAGGAGAAGTAACCATCTTGCAAATCATTTCTGCTATCAGAAAGCCTTTTTTTCTGCAGCCCCCTGCCACAGGATCAGTTCCCTGGCTGTAGCAGCAGCCCCAAGGCAGCACTGCACCCAGCTTCATGCTGCTGTGCAGCTGCTCAGTGCTGCTAAGCACTCCAAAATCAGGCCTGAGTGCTTCCACACAGAAAAGCATCCTGAAGCTTCTCTTCTTCCCCTCCCCACACATACACCCGCAATAGATCAATTCCTACTATTGGTTGGCTGTCACTGAGCATCACACAGTGAATGAATTTCTTTTTATTTCTTTTTTTTATACAGGAAACAACAAAAACAGAGGCAGCAAAAGCATTTGCTTGTTCCTGTGAGAGCCCTTTCTCTTTTTTTTTTTTAAGTTTATTTGAACAGCATCACCATGAAAGAGCTTACAACAATGCCTGTTACAAAATAGGAAGTTCAATTGTTAGGCAAGCTTTGCCTGCATAACTCCACCAGCCTAGAGAGGATATGACAGGCACATCCAGGACAAAGGGCTACACTCAGTCACCCCACACATCACTTTCAGGCCTGGGTTTCGGCAACCGAAGTCTGCTTGTCTGCTTCCAGCTGTTAAAAGTGGTCTTCAAACACCACCAACGTGACTTAAGTTATGATTTAAGTTGTGAGTTTCAAAGGGAAAGAACTTCCCCAAGCCTGCAGAGATCCCTAGAAGCAGCTCTGGAGAGAGGTACTTCAAACCACGTTATCCATGGCAGAGCCCAGGCAGCCTTTCACTGCAACAATCCTGCTGGAACCACGGCAATCTGGGCTGAGCATGGCTCTCAGAACTACTCCAGCAGATAAAAGCAACACAAGTGGCTGAACAACTGCAATCCGGGAACCTGCAAGTGAATCATTAACGAGCACTGATGTCTCCATTACTCACTGTGGATATAGAGTTACTGTGAGTAAGATTTCTTTCTAAAAAAAAAAAAAAAATACCACCAGAAGAGACAGCAAACATGAGTACGAACAGATTCATGCAAACCCAAAGCGATGTGAGGAGGGAAGAGGAGGGCACAGCCACCACACCCGGGGCCACGCAGGGAGTGATGCTCGCTGGCTTTGCCCCCACCAGAAATGATTAACTCGCCCACAAATGTTGGACAGCTGCCAGAGAAGCGGCACAGATCCATCATACCCAACAGCCCCACAGTAACAGTGTGACCTTTCCGCGAGGGTCTCCATGCCCCTTCACCCATTTTCTATGAGAAATGCTCCCAGGGCTTTTTCTCCATGCGCTTGCTGCCCGTGTCACTGAATGCAAGCAACAGAACCGAGCCAACACCCCCCAACCAAGCTGCAGGTATGGCTTGTGCATAAATGCTTCACTGGAACCAATCACTGCCAGCACAGGTAGCACCGAGCACAGCTTTGGTCCAGCAGCTGCCATTTATTCCCAGCAGCACCTCTTCATCAGGGAAACAACAGGAGAAAGCCATTCATTTCACCAGGGCGGTTTACAAGGCATCCACGAGGAAAAGTTTGTGCAACAGGAAATAAAGCAGGTTTAGTGAACTGTCACCCAATGAACAGGTGGCATGGGTTTGCTAATACAGGTCGAAATTAATTATTTTCACAAACACATCAACTGGGGCAGAAAATGACCCGGTGAGCAAAGCAAGCAAAGCAAAGCAAATAAGGCAGCAGAAGCTGGGGCTGCAGTCTCAGACTGCTCACACTGAGAGCACTTAGGTTAGAGATTAGGGCTGAGGAATAAGAACTCATTAGCTCTTCTCCAGGGTTCACGATTTGCATCTGACAAAACACACAATTCAGTGCTTCCAAGCTTAACAAAAATTCCAGCAGGGTCATGGAAGATGCTATTTATAGCTGCCTTAATCTCTGTGTGCTCAAACACAGCTGAAGTGCGTACACATATTTTGTGAGCACTTAAGACAAAAAAAAAAATCTTTGTTCTTGAAAACTTAATCAGCCCCAAGTTCTAAAAACATAAACGTTTTCATCACAGTGTTAGCTGCTTCTCACTGAGCTGCAAAGAAAAACAGCCTATAGCTTTTCCAACCAAAATTGTTACCGGAAAAAATGGGTCCTGGAAAACATTCAGTGACAAAATTGAGAAGTAAGAATGCGGAAAGTCGCACGGCAATTAATTCTGTCAGTAGGTAGCCAACTCTTTTGGCACGTATCAGTGTAACTGAGGCACTCTGAAATCTTGCACATCCAGGCCTGGGTGCTGCCTGTGAACTGCCCAGTCCTCTGTGAGTTGGGGAGCAATCGCCCCATGGCCCTGCTCTGTGAGCTCACTGTTCAGACATCACCTTCTGCCCTGGGAAGGTGCCCAAGTGCAGAAGACCACAAGACTATTAAGGCTGGAAAAGACAACTAAGATCCCCACGGCCAACCAGAACCCACCCCCACCACACCCACTGTCCACGTCCCTCAGTGCCACTTCTCCATGAGACTCAGACACCTCCAGAGGGGTCCCCACCACCTCCCCAGGCAGCCTATGCCAATGCCTCGCCATTCTTATAGATTCATAGATACATTAGGTTGGAAAGGACCTACAAGATCATCTGGTCCAAACATCCTCCTATCACCATCCCTACCCACTAAACTACTAAATCAAATCCTTTAGCACCTCATCTAAATGCTTCTTGAATAGATGAGAACTTCTTTCTGCTGAGAACTTTTTCCTGTGCACAGAACTGATGCAGCAGTCAGTCTACCTGCCATAAGAGTCTACACTTGGCACAGAAACACTGAAGCTTAGCCTTAATCCGAGTTAGAAAAGTTTCATCCATGGCAAAAGGAATGAAAAACAACGTAGCACAGGAGTTGCATCACCCCCTGGGAGATACACAAAAACATTCATGGCTGCAACAAGACTCGCTGATGGACAATAGGTGACCCAAGAGTTAGCACTACCCATACTGCACACAGGCCATCTACTCATGGGGTCTTCGCTATTACATTTTCATTACTCCTTGTACCTAAGTTTGTCTGTTGAACTACTGCATCTTTTAGACTTTCAGTGGTTGAAGGATGCTGCTGTCTAAACACTTTTAATGAAATTAAATGGAGAAGTCATCTCAACTACTAGTACTATTGACAACCACCAAGGCCCAGATGGACAGGCTGAACAGAACAGACAGCAGCTCATACTGACTGCCTCCTTCAAACACCAACAGACCAGATCTGAGCATTAGGGCATGGCAGGCTGCTGGGACCCCCCAAAAAAACCCAAAATAAATTTCTAGTGAGTCAGCTCTCAGCATTTTTCTGGCTCAAATGCAACACACACACACAAGTCCTTTAGCATGCTGATACTCTGCATCAGTGCCACTGCTGAAGTTCACTGTTTCATTAACCCTAAGCAAGTTTAAGAAAAAAAAAATCATAGGTTGCAAGAGCATGGCAGAGAGTCTTCCTTAACAAACACTTCTACCAGTGAGCGTTCTACATCATCAACACACTGCTTTTCAGGCTTTGAGTTAACTGCTACTCAGCACTGAAATCAGAAGTACTTCACCAATATACATACACTGGAACGATCAAGCAGAATTGATCAGAATCCCCTCGTTCATTTCTTTAAGTGCTATAAATCTTCCATCAGTCATAACTCATAACCAGCGGTCACTTCTCGTAGGGCACGCCTCAAGGAAACTTGATGTACATCCAAACTTCTGCAAGGTTGCTCCTTTCTGGTGGATGCATCTTTCATTTTCCCCTAAGAGTGCAAATCATGTTCTGGAAAGGCTACAGCATGCCAGGGATGCTTAAAATAGAAAGGCTGCAGTTAGTGATACTGCAAACACAAATACAGCAGCCGGTGTGCGGCGGGAGGCACAGCAGCAGTAGTGGTCATCCAACGCTGCCAGCAAGCTCCCAGCAGCTCCCTGAATGCAAGCAGGGAACGGGAACAGCCATCTAACAGTCTGCATCTGCACAATACCAATGAAATGAGTTGTGACAAATTCACAGCACCATCCTAATCCTCCGGCTGTAACGTTGCTAAATTTAGGCGTTTCAGCGCAGGAAGGGAGGTAGAAGAGCTGCAAAACTGCTTTAGTAAGGCAACAGTTAGAGTCAAGTACAAGAACTGTGCAATTGTGACCTTTCTCTACAAAAAGTGCATGTGCAGCTCAGACATGCACAGCCACCACTTTTGTATGAACGGGGAAAAGCACAGCCTTCCTCTAATGAGACCTTAGAGGAGGGTATAAACAGAACCGAGAGCCTCAGAGCAAAAAGCTGGGTGAAGAGAGGCTACAGCTCTCAGAGTTCAAACGTTGAAGTCTGCTTAAAAATACTAGATGTCAAAGTTATCAAAGCACGCCAGTCAGAACTGTGCCCAAGTCTAATGTAATGTCATGTTTATTTCTGTCCCTGACTCCAGCTATGTTTGTGCTCCTTGCAGCATTTTCAGGGAAACAAACAAACACACAGCAGGGACCGGAGCAGAGGGTGCATCAGACAATTTCAGAGCCCAGCCCTGGTGCACCACTGAGTTAGTAAGCAATTCCAGGTCAACACAGACCAAAGTATGTACTGAGAAATCCTCTTTTTAAGCATTTTTTAATTACTGTTCCTGTGAGACAAAAACCAAGCAGTATCTCATGCACTTAGAATAATTTAGCAAGCCTCATTTAGAAAACCAGAAGAAAAAAAAAAACCCTTCACCTACAAGGTGACTAAGGGCTCAGCTATGCAGTCACCCTGCCAGCAGCCAGGGGCACTTGAGCCCAGCATCCATCTGGCAGTGTCATTCAAGCCACCGGGTCTGCAGCTCCGTGTCTTGACTGCAAGTCTTCCCAAACTCCCGAGGACAACATTCTCATCTCTCTGGTTACTGTTCAGCACATCAGTGACTGAGGGAGATACTGCTGTCCTGGCACTTCCCTCTCATTTCAACAGCACTGCTGCTGGCTAGAATGCCAGTATTAATTACAAGTTAAAAAACAAAGTTAATCAGACTTAGGACAGAACCAACAAATAACGTCTGAATTTCAGAAGGTTAAGAACAGACAATTGCCATTAGCTGCTCGATCTCTGCTCAGCACACACCGCCATTCCAAGCACTTAACTCCCAGCATCCTTCTTGCAAACTACACACACTTCAAACTAAAAGAGCATTCACCATGACATTAATGAGGGCTTCAACTTCAGGTGGAAACCAAGTTGAACTCCTTGGTCAAGACAGCAGAGCTTGCTCTCCAAGGACACCTACTCCCATGCCAATGGGAGCCTTCCAGCAGTAGCTCAGTCTGGGGCAAGGCTGCAGCATAGTTCTGGTGCTCACAAGTGGATGATCCAGTCCAGAGCAAGATGCCTTCAGGCAGGCAAGGTCAAACCCAGAGTGCATCCGCTCAGTTCTTCATAGCAACACAGAAGTAGCATGCTGCTGAAGTTGGTTTCATCTTAAATAGACCACAAACTAGTGAAGAAATGAACCCTATACAAATCATGTGTCTTATTTCATAGTCTTATCAGGAAAAAGTAAGCCCACCCTCCTGTCTTCCACTCTTCTGCTCTTCCAGCTCTGTGTTCCTGTCCCCCCAAAAGCTGAGGATGGCAGGCTGCAGGCAACATGGGATGGATGTGGGTATTCACCTAGAACTGCTTCAAGTGTTTGGGGGTCAGAACGCAATGCCTAAAAGCAGGCAGCCCTTGTTCAACCTCAACAGTATTCAGCTCATCTCCACCGTCCCTAAACACAAAAGAAATCAGGGCAGATGACCACGGGACGCATCCACAAAGCACTTCCTAAGAGCAGCTGATGAATAAGTCCACTCAACTGAAGCATCAGAAGTTATATTCTTGCAATAACACAGAGCAATGTTCTCACAGCCCCGATAATCACAGGATATGAGCAATCCAAAAGACTGTTTCTTTAGATCAACAGAAATACTTTGGGGAGTGTCTAGGGGCAAAGGAGGCAGCAAATTCTTCCTTTGGCCCACAGGTACAACCCTCCATGTTCCAGAATACCCTTTTCATCTTGGTATTTCTCACAGAAGACAGAAACAGAGCACGGAGAAGGAGAGGATCATGAGAAACATTATTTCTCCATCACAAACTCAGCACAGTCATATTCCAGGCCTACCACCCCTGGCATCTACTTGTTCATATTACTAAAATAATTCTACCTGAAAATGCTTGTTCAATGGAAGACCAAATCTACAATGCCATTAAGCATGCTGCTGTTCTCCAACAGATGGATCAGTATGAGCAACACCAAGATTTCTCACCTGCCATTGGCTGTGTAAACCAAGACAGAAGCTGCTCTTGTGGAACAACTGAACTCTCATTAAAAACTAATAATTTAGCCATAAAAATGTTAACTGAGGCCTTTTAAGTATATTTTACAGAAGTCCAGTTTCTAGATACAAAACCATTGCTTAAATCTGATTACTGGGGGGGGGGGGGGGGAGGAAAGGGAGGAATATTATGAATCATTTGTAGAATAAAAAATCCTAAATCCATCAAGCTCACAATCCAGATGACAAGTTGTCCTTAATTGTATGATGGGAACATGGTTACATGAAGTTACTACATCTGAATACCTCCCCTTCCTAGGGCAAAGGCATATCAAGGCTTTAGGAGCACCCATGTCTTCATGCTGAATGCTAGGATAAAGAGCAAAAATGAACAACAAAAAAAAGAAAGGAGCAGGAAGGTCAGAACACTCTTTACTTCTCCCCCCCAAAAATGAAAAGCAAATTTATGTCTTGCTATAAACAAACACACTACCATGCTAGTCTAGTCCCCAAACTGGTCAGTTTATGAAGCCTTTACAGCTTCCATTTGGGACGCTGACAGAAAGTCCTCGACACAGAAGCTAGGGTATCACCACCCTGTGACCTGCATTTGCAACTATTGCTACCACTCTTCTGCCTTACTTTCCCATCCACAGGGACCACAAAAGAAAGCACTTCTCAGTGCTCACTCCATGTACAGGTAATACAGGAACATCTTTCCCCAGGTATCCTGCAAATAAGCAGGGCTGTTTGTGCTGCCTGCTCTGACTCCCCAGCCCCACTGCTCCAGCTCAGCTTTTCCTACCCACCAAAGCACATCACTGCTGGTAAGCCTAAGGACCTGCTTACTGGTAATGGTATTGCACTGCAGGCCCAAGTAATCTCTGTGCAGGGGAAGGGCTGTTTATGTTCTGCAATATTTTGTAATAGCACCTCACAGAAGCTCACAGGAGAGTTTTGCTTGGTGACTCTAATAATAGATGAAATAACAACAGGACTTGGCAAGGACATGGGCTCTGTTCCTGATGGCTGCCATTCCATATTACCTGAGGGTTAGTGCTCCTTTTTGCTGCTTCTGTTTCCACATTTACAAATCAGGAATAAAGTGATAAAGGCACTTTTTGAATAAGAAAACACAGCCACTGTTGTCCAAGCACAAACAACGGTCCCTGTTCTAAAGAAAATGGAAAGGGGCCAACTATTTGGATATATAAACCAAGCATAGCTTCACTGAGAGTACGAAGTCTGGTGTGAAGTACGTGGCAGGCTCAGGGTGCTCCAGCAGCACTGGCATTAAGAACAACACAGAACCATGCACACAGCCCCCCAGCTTGCCCCTGCCTCCCTCCCAGCAGCATCTCCACACGCTCAGCATTTCACTGCACAAGCTGCTAAGCAGTAGATGAGCTTAAGCTCCAGACTATGAGGCAAAATAATTACAGCGAGTACTGGGGATGCTGGAAGATCTGCTTTCTTATTCACAGCGTGTAATATTTGCCTCTGCAGCTTTCCCTCTGCTGCTTGCCCAGCTGCAAACCGAAACCAGTTAAGTAACAGTACCGCTCACCCTTGATGAGGCAGAGTTTCTAATGAGGGACTTCCCAAGAAAATAACACTCAGACTTTCTGACTAATAATTATTCATACATGTTATAAATAAACACAGCTCCTAATAATGTTAATTAGCCAGTTTCCACCAAGAAGTTCTGTTCTCCTGAAGCACTAACACTGCAAAAAGAAACTGCACATCATTCCTTACAGAGATGGAAGAGTTGGAGAGAGCAGCCTAAGCCAAAGTAGATTTGCAGGAGGTCTCTTATTAGAGCTTTTTTCTGTCATACTCAGTCAGAAATTCTTACCATAGAGCTCTTCTTTCCTTGGAAGGAAAGAGGAATACTCAGCTTCACCTTTTCCATACTAAAATTAGTGGTAAATTCATTATGATGCAACAAGATCAACAGACAGAAGAAGAGCTTTTACAAAGCTTTCTTCAGTTTTGGAGCTGACAATCTTTTCACGCTTTCTCCTTACACTCTACATCACAGAGCCCACCCTCTGTTTTCTGTCAGTGCAATGCTTTCTGCTGCAACAAGTCCAGGAGCAACTCTGCTTGCCAATTTACCCTCCTTGCTGGCAAGCTGAAGTCCCTGAAGGAAAGAAGAGAAGACTGAGGAGATGCTCTGAAGAGAAAGAGCAACGCAAAGGTACTGAAGGGATGGAGAGGAAGGCAGCAGTGCTAGAAGAGCAGGCAAAGTAGGCAGAGGCAGGAAGAGGCACCTGTCTGAAGGCTTCATGAGATGACTCACCCATGTCTCTGCTGTTCTCTCCAGCTAAGCCCAGCGCTGGATCAGAGGGCAGCGCTGCACATCAGGAAGAAAGGGTGGAGCTGAGAGAGCATTTCCTGGGCAATCACAGCTATCCACGGCCTGTTTGTCTGCCCCGCACAAATTACAGGAGCATCTCCACTGCTCAAACAATACAGCATGCAACACCCTGAGAGTTGCTCCTGCAGCCCTCCGTTGCCAGGATGAAAGAGGTTAGCGAGGTAAGAGCTGGAGTAGGAGGCATCCACTGGAGAACACTGTGGGTTCATTCAACTAAGAAATGGTGTTCTTGTATACCACTAAGACAGCCCTAAAACAGGGCAGCAATTCGCTGTCAGCCTCACAGCTCACAGCACAGTTCATTAACACAACCATTTTTAAACACTCGTGAGGATAAAGATGATGAAACAGCACTCTGTTGGACAGGGTGGGCGAGCACACAGCAAAAGCTTCAGGAAGGAGCCACAGAAGTGCTGTAAAGGGAGATGGATTTGGTACAGTGACCTCAGAAGGTGGGTAGGGAAGAAGGTGAAAGGCATGTCTAGAGCTGCGGCAGCCAGCTAACTTCAAGCAAGAATCCCTTCAGGACAGAACAACAAGCACAGGGAGCCCATGGTTGCAAAAAAGGGATGTCACAGAATAAATCCTCCAGGCTACAGATATATCTGACATACTCAATAACCCTATTAGAAAGGGCAAAGGCCCATAAACAGCAGCGAGGGGGACTATGATAGCACAAGGAGGTTAAGTGTAGACTCACCTTGACATCAGTTCTCACCCAGTTCCTCAAACCTGCATCAGATCCCCTCAGCCAATGCTCTCCTGTGACCAGACTGCTTGCTGCTGCCCTGCCTCGCTCCCTCTGAAGCACGGCTCCCATTACTGTGCTGCCTTCTCCCATGTATCCAACCAATACCTTCACACTGTGCGCTGTTCACCTTTCTCATCCTCTTTTCATCCTCATAGCAGAGCTATTACTTACAACACTCCTAATCACGTTTAATTGGGGTATGTTATAATATGTTATATGTAAGAGATCTATAATCTCCAAAGCATCTTCCAAACAAACTACAGCAGATTTCGCCCTCTGCTCAGGGCACTTGGCATGAATACAGCAGCAGACATTACACCAAGTGGCCTTTTTGTTTCCATTCCTTGAGTCACAGCACTGTTCATCAGTGATGGATTTCACGCCTATCTGGGATGAATGAGCTTTCCTCAATATTTGTGACATGCAAAAGAAGAGAGCAGCAAGGGGAACATATGACTCACTAAACATTTGCTAATCTATAGCCCATCGTCAGAAGTTATTACATCTGTATCATGTTTCAGAAAAACATGCAGATTTTCAACACTTATCTCAGAACTACAGCACAGAGTACTCTATCATGGGTTACCACAGCTACTGAAAGGAACAAACCCAAGCACAGTAACCTTCCAGAGGAACTAAACATACCAAGTCACCCAGAACAGGCAGAAATAAGAGAACTATCCCTTAACAACACCATACTCGTTGATTAAAGGGCTTTTTTCTGATCTTTATTATAAACCCAACTCACTTCTACTAGATGTAAAAGACAGTGCTGTCCCAGTAATGTCTACAAGAATGTTATTATTATTTTTTAAATCACCAAAATTCTTTTCAGGCTTCCAGAAGGACCTTGTCATCTCCTCCCATCTCATGCATCTTCAGAGCTATTTGGCACAAGAGGAGGCAACGCCTCTCTTACAGCTGAGCAGATAACCAGTCTTGCTTGGCTGTCTGAATCACTGTTTTAAATTAAGCACAAGAATATGGAAAATCCCAAGCTTCCCTTTGCTTCCCCATACTCCTACTCCCTGTTTCAGTGGGGGAAGTCCTACAGACCTTCATGGAGAAGCTCCAGGCACAGCAGGCCCCAGGCTCCTTGTCCCATCCACCGCTGGCTCACAAAGCCACTGTGTAAAGTGATTTGGGAGGCGAACCTGGCTGCAGGGTTAGGTCTGCAAGTTGGCATTCATTATGGAGCAAAGAGAGTGTAACACCTAAAGCCAGACTGGGTATGGCTCCAAGTTTACAGAATCCTATGAGCGCTCCAGCACGTCGTTTTCCTTCCCTTGTAAGAAATACTGGCTTTTGCTGCAAACGCTGTTGCAGCATGTAATAACTGAGCACGATAAATCACAGAATCATTGAGGCTGGAAAAGACCAGAGCAAGTCCAACTGTCAACCCATGCTCACCACTCCCACCAACAATGTCCCTCACCCCCAAAACAGTGACTCCATCCCCTCCCCAGGCAGCCTGTGCCAATTCCACCTCTGGGAAAAAAGTGAAGTTTTAAACTGATGAAAAATCCCAGTGAAACCCTTAGAGGAAGGGAAGGTAGGCAAGGAGGTTGGGCCTTGCACAGCTGGGGATACCAACGAACCAGATGTCAGACTAAGGAAATCAGAGAAACCACATCAGTTCCACAGCTATCACCAAGTACCTTAGAAGAAATACCAGAAGCCAAATACCAGGGAAGCTTTTTCTTCCTGCTACTCAGAGTACAGACGCATTTGGGGTAGATAACTTTCCTCACACATGCTCACCAACAAAGAGCTTAACTCCTGACAGCACTCAGCCCCCTCTGCAGCACTTGAGAAACAGCAATGCTGCCTGAACCAACAGCACCTGGAAACCACCGAGTAAGTCCTCATTAACTCTGGCTAAATACCATAGATTCACACCCTATAAAGTTCTGCTGCCTAGCAAAGAAGGAGAGGCAGCCTTCAATTAACACCTCCCTTCTTGTTTAAAGGACAGTTTTGTGCAATTACTGGGACTGAGTTCTGTTTGCTTCGCTCATGAGAGCACTCCATTTCTTTTAGTGGGAAAACTCACAATTCAGCTGTCTTCAAACAAGCTGCAGATCTGACTTCTGTTGCTCTGTGGCCTTAATGTACTTGATATGAAGGCTGTATCTCGTGCTAAGGCACCACCTTCCTCCTCACCAGGTAGGTTCTGCACTGGCCAACAGCTGCAGAAGAGCTGGATAGCTATCAAATATGAGCCAAACAACTGAAAATAAGCAGACTGATCTGTTATTCCCACTCTTGCCAGCAAGTGTTGCTGTTTACCAAGGGAAAGCAAGAATGGAAAGGAAAAAAAAAAAAGAATTAAAAAAAGCTATTGCTAAACTTCCTTATTGTGTTTATATCCAAATTCTTCTGTGCGGAGTTCTGATTCATGAGCTGGAACTCGGTGCAGCCTCAGAAAAGCATGCTTTGATACCCTCTTAAAGCAGAAAGCTTGCAGATTAGTGTCTGCAAAAAAATAAAAAAAAAAGCCAAACAAAAAGAAAAAGCCTGAAGATGCATACACTCTTCTGCAGTGCAGATAAGCACATTGCAAATGCCTGAGAAGAAAATTTGTGTGGGGAGATAACTGCAGAAACTATTCTTAGCAATGCAGTTCTGCATCTGTTAAACTAACTCTGCTGGCACTGCGCTGAAAATTCATATTCACTAACACGTGCCCCAAATGTTGTGAAAAGGCTACTATTTTAAATTCAGTTTTATATAACCTGAAACATCTCTGAGAACTCAAGCAGGTATTTTCATGGCATTTTCTTGTATTAACATGACTACCACAGCCAGAGGTAAGACCACATCCCAAATCAACAACTGGCCATGACAACACACAGAAAAGGAGCAGAGCCCAAACAGTGGTCTCCAGCATTGGGCTCATAAGCAACATCCAGAGCTGTGCGTGGGCATCAGAAATGTTCAAGTTAAAAGCATGGCAGAAGGCACAGCACAGCCTGATCTCCCATAGAAACAGCCTGCACGGAGCTTAGCTTCAATACTTCTTTTGACTACATCATCTCAACCTGAAAAACAACTTCTGGTAGGATAAAAAGTTGGTTGCAGACTTTTTCTTTTCATTCTACCATCGGTGGTCTTCAAAGTTCTCCCATCGCAGTTTACTTTTGGACTCTGAAAAGCTGGGCAGAAGCTCATCCCAGTGCATCTCCAGTGCCTCTCAAGCCAAGCCAAGCAGAAACCATAGCACTGTATGCCTGGGTATAGCATCTTTTCTTACAGTTATGCCTCTATTGTACTGAGCAGAACTGGAGCCCCTGATGCACTTACAAACAATTGCTGTGAACAAAGTATTGCCAGATGGAAGGAGAACACTCACTCAGTACTTGGCTGAGGTTTTGTGAAGAAGGAAACTGTGAACAGAGCAAACCTCACTCTTAAATCTGTATTTAAAATCTCACCGAATGGCTGGTAGTGGTGTGTCTTTGGACATCACATGAAGAGCACTGTGAGGTCTTCTTGAAGCATTTCAGTAAGTTATCATCACACCTGGGAGCAACAGGAACCTTTACTTGTAGAAAAACTGCAGAGAATCCAAAGCCTAAGGTTCTGGACTCGATCTTGAAGGTCTTTTCCAACCTGAGCAATTATAGGATTTTATGAAGGGAAGAAAAAAACTCACAGCCTGCAAGTTGCAGGGACTCCAGCAAAAGAGTTTTCTGGTTAGTTGAGAGTGACACAGGCTAATGCTGCTTTTGGCTATCCAACTGACTTACACTCTCTCCCTTCTTGCTCCCACAAATCCTAACTCTGGTACACATTTTTAAAGGCAGTTTCCCTTTTTAACCATTTTTAAAGTCTCTTTCTAAAAGCTGATGGTACACATAGGGCTGCATGGCAGTTGCAAAGTATTTTTTCTGCTAACTCATCTTCATGGCAACAGTCAGAAATACCCTTCAGTAACCTGAACGCGTCAACAAAGCTTTGTTACAGCCCAGAATGTTTGTTGTAACAGTTATTTCACAAGCCTCTGGTGGGGCTGTATATTCTGGCAGTGTCAAATACATTTCCTTTTATTACAGAATCCATTTCGAAGCCATCAGAAGTCTCATTTGTAAGCTAGCAGTGCTATATTTAGATTACTTGGATTACAGATTTATTTCCCTCCCTGATGCTACAGAAGTGGACAAAAGAAAAGACAAGGGCAGCACCTCAGGCTGCAGGGCAATTTTCCAAATAAAGGAAAAGGTTTTATTATGCATTCTGAATTATACACCCATGTCTGTTTCATTATCTGGATCTGATCCTTCACTTCCATAGAGAAGCTTAAACAGACTGGACATCATAAACTTTTTTGTTTGTCTGTTCTGATTTAATTGTCCTACTCCTAAGGCTTTATTAAAGTTTATGCTCTTGAAGGCAAAAATACCTCCCAGGCACCTGAACAAAGCTGAAGGGAGCAGGATGTGCTCACGAGACACCTTCTACCCCCCACACATGCAGCCACTCAGAAGTTTGAACACATATACTGAAGTATAATGAAGTGGGCTTTGTGAGTCAAAATCTGACAGACAGCTGATGGAAGGAAAGATTTCAGTTACAACTGAAATAATACCCTAAGAGAATACACAAGTCTCCTGTGCATGCAACGATGAGCAGAGCCAGGCATGAAAACCATCTCAATAAACTCTAAACCAAACTAATAAACATGACTGGCAGGATAATGACCAATCCCCCAACTAAAGCAAGATATCCCTTTTTCACGTGGACTTGGAGATCCAGGCATCTTTGATGGAGTTCTCAACTCAGCTTTTTCATCAGTCCTGGATTAACTAGCTCATTTACCTCCTCAGAATAAATGATCTCCCAGCTGCAGAGCAGGTTTTAGTTGAGGAAAGCTTGGATTACTACCAAGGCCTACCCAAACACTTGGTACAAATAAACTGGGGGAGGATTGCATATTAGTTCCCAGATCTCTGGATACTTTTGGTTTGGTTTGCATGTTTTTTGAGGGGGGTGGGTGGGTGGGGAGGGCATTGCTCCAATAGTTTCTTAAAATTATGGTAGCAGAACAGAATGTGAAGATGAGTGGCACGTAGCTGCCAACAAATCAAGCATTCACAGTGATTCATTAAGACCAGGCTTTGATGAGCAGTTCCTGGTTTTGAAATAACTAATGAAAGAAGGAACCAGATGTCAAACGTGCCTGAGTTCAGTTGACTGGTACCCAAATTCCAGACGCTGGGCAAATGTACAAAATAAGTAGAATTCTATGTTTCCATCCAGCTCAACACCCTACCTCCAACGGATGAACACACAACTTTGCCAACCCTGTCCATGAGAGGGGGTTTGAACTACATGACCTTGAGGCCCCTTCCAAGCTAAGTCATTCTACAGTTCTATGAACCTGCCTGCTGTCTGTGCTCTGCTGCCCAGTGCCTCTCCAGCACCAAATCCCTTTGGGAACCTACTAATGCCTCCACAGCCTTCTGGAGCAACCAAATCCAGGAGTTAACTATTTATTTCAATTTAGCTCTTCCCTCTCCAACCTGTATTACTGCATTATGTGTACTTAATTTACTTTAGTTCTGTCAGGTCAAATGATGGTGTGGTTGTTTGGATCTTGAAGGTAAGGGGACAGAATAAAGTAAGTGAACGGCCACAGGCTAAGTACAGTTTCAGTGTTTCAGCATTTGCATTCAATCGTAATTTAACTTCTCTGTGCTTATGGAAATGTTTTCATTTGGAAAAAGTTCATATAGTCAAACCCAAATCTAATGGTCTGGTTTTCATGTTGAATCTTTTTCCAGGCTTCCATCTTCCCTTTCCTCATAGAAAAGGTCTTTAAAAGGCTTTTATCAGACACAATTTAGTCTGTTATAGCTATTTCCAGATGGTCTCTAATGAGATGAATGTATACACTCACTATGAGTTTTCCAATAGGGAAGAAATAAATGGAAGCAAGAGAGGATTCTTAAAACAAGAATCTCAGCTAGGACCTCAGGAGGTACGCTGCTTCATTTCTTCTAATAAACAACACGATTGGATCTAATTCACAGAGATACCACAGACTCCCAGTGACTTCACCCTTGTCTCTAACCCAGATGGCTTTTCATGGAAAGAGGGCCACATCAGAGGCAGGTATGCAGCCTGTTGGCACGCCTCACTGGAATCCACTGCCTGAAAATCCAGCCATTAGCGCGCGGAGGACTTGGAGCGAGCACTACTACTTTTATTGCACATCATCTTTTCTGAGTTATCGTTTTCCCTGCATTACAAGGCATTTGGCAAAGCAGGCAGAAGACTGAATCAGGAATTACAGAACAGACCTCAGCCACGCTATCAGCACGGCAGTGCTTTTTTCTCTACAGAACCCCTGTCCTGCTGCACATGGCTCAGCACACACAGCTCCTGGGATTACTTTCAAGCCTCTCCTTTTCTTTGAGATAAGCTCTGATACAGCACCATAAGACAGGTCATATGTGCAGAGAGCCTGGAAGGTCAGGAGGCAGATCTCCAGGTTCCTGACTAAGGCCAGAAGCCTCAGTAAAGCCACTATTCTCCTGTTTTCATTACAACAGGTTTTGACACTTCTCCAAATACACTACTTCCTTGTCACACCACATCTGAACTGACATTTTGCATCTGTCCTCAGCTCTGCTACCATCAATCTCAGAACCACAGCGAGTTTCCACCGACTGCCCAAGGAGACAGGGCTGGCATCCAGAACCACAGGCTCTTGAAATTTGAGAAGAAATGTTACAAGCAAGTCACCAGCTTTAGCAAAGCCATGATTCGATTCACAGCTTCGTTAATTTGAAGAGGTCCGTGCAGCATTGAAGATTTGTCTGCAGAACTTTTACATGCAGTAATGCATAAAGAAAGTAAACAGACATGGTTCTGCAGCACACACAAGCAGAGCAGGAGCATTACATCACCATGGATGACTTCCTGGAGCAATCAGGAGCTGGAGGAGGAAACCACAAGATCCAAAGGGATTGCGGGGCAACCTGAAACGTAAAGGCTGCTGAAAGAAGGACCTAGGAAGCAGAATCCCAGACGTGCAGGTGCCAGGTTACCCATACAGGATGCTGACAGGCACTGGGAGAGCAAAGACTCCTTCTTGCTGCACTGGCAGCACTGCCTCGTGGTTTCCTCCTGCAGCCATCTGTTTCCCATGCCTTCCTCTCAGGTTGCAGATCCGCTGTGAAGCACCTCCTTTCTCTGGGCTCACACTGCACCTCTCAGCAGCACAGGTCCCCAGGCAGGGATCCTGAGTGTTAAAGTAGGATAAACCACGACTGCAGAACAAAGCTGTTTATAGAGGACTTTCTTGTTGGAACTTCCCAGATGCACTGCTGGAAAAATAACATCACATTTCATCATAATTTCCCTGATGTGTGCCAGCTACAGAGGAGCCTTCTTGAACCTTCTGAAGCACCCTGTATCAAAGTCCCAGGCACATACACAATGCTATGGAGGAGAAACAAGGTTTACATCCCGATTAATTGTCCTGGATGAAAATATGGGCTCTGACATAATGTAACTGCTATTTTGGCACAACTTTTGAGGAGCATGAGTAAGCAGCCTCTCTTAATTGATGTGCAAATCCTGGAGTGGGTAGTAACTGCATAATAGCTTCATGTTGTCTTCAGAAAGCTAACACAGATGTGAACCCTGCTAAACTAGTCCACAGTTACCAGCCGTGGCTACACACTGGAAGAATTCAACCCTGTTTCATCCATCATATGCATTTTCTGTCTCCTGTGGAAAATGCATTTGTCTTCTATGGAAAACATTAAGACAGGATGGCTTGGACATCATGGCCACAATCAAAGCAACTGAGTCCAGATCTGGATGGTGGCAGGGAGGCTCAGTCAGCCAACCTAAACACCTTGGTTTAACAAGTTACCATTCAGCAGCTGAGGAGCAAGCGCAGTCACGTGTGCTGTTAGATCATAGCAAATGTGTACTAAGACAGCTTAGCCTACGGCCAGAGAGGTTTGTGTTAATGAGCATTACACCATATTTGCTATGAACCAGGACTTTGCACATAGATAACTACCGCAGCATAGCTGACATCAGTAAATTATTACACAGAATTAACTCAACTATGCACGAGCCGTAAGATGATTAGCTCAGTGATTCAGTGCATTTGGGATGTGATGCCCACAGAACAGTATAAAGCTGGAAAAGGGAGCCCTATCAGGTTACCAGAATGCTGGCATTACCACTCTCTCATTTAAAAAATTCAGTACATTAAAAATCAACGACAAAGTCATCAAACCAAACCCATTCATTTCATTGAATGCAGGCACGATATGAGTCACGTTTCTCACAGGAATGCTGGCTTTATGGCAGCAACATTCAGCCACATACAAACCAAAGCACGGGCCAGTTGGCTGCCATACAACCACAGATCCCTTTTGCTTTGATTTTAAATCAGTGGTATGGTTTTACGTCTCACTAAACTCCATGTAAATGCAAGCTGCTACGGAAGGAGACCTACCCTCCCATGTCATGGTCCTCAACCTCCTTGGGTTGGGTTTTGTCATTTTGCAGCCACAGCACACAGCCATGAGCTGAAGGAAAACATGGCTTTTTGGGGCACATGTGGACCTTTACCTCTGCCTCAATGAGAGGCACAGCAGAAGAGGAGCTGCCTCATCTGCTTGCTCCTTCAGCAAGGATGGAGCAGGCCTGTGGCTGGAGGCACAGTCATCCCTCCCAGAAGCAGCCCACAGCCGCAGGACATCAGATGTAGCCCAAAGCCACTCCCCAAGCAGTGCATAGTCCTGCTGGCAAACAGGAGATGAACTTTTACCCCAAATTACTGCCTTGGAAGTAGAGTAGTTAGGTAATAGATAAGAAGCTATTTCTTTTCCTCCTTAAATCACTCAAACGTTAGAAACAACTAAGGCTTGGATTCCACATTTCCAAGCTATACAGGACAGGGCTGTGGAAACACCAAGCCTCCACTCCTGCAAACTTACCTCTGAAACGTACTGGAGGAGACTTAGCACGAGAATGTTTTGTTCTGGAGCGTGTTAGGGCTACAGCCTGAGCACTACACTGGCATGGCAGCTGCCTGCTGCTACTGCCTGCTTTCCCAGCTCCTCTCCATCACATCCCACCTCCCAATAGTACGAGGGAAATGCTGGGGCACAAGAAAGCAAGTCAGCCTGTATGAATCAGCGAGATATTATCCCTCCAGTCCTGGAAAGCATAGAGCCATGGGTCCTACTGCACTGATGGGACAGCTCTAAGCCTGTCATTTTCTGGGGAAAGTTAAAACTGTGGGAGCAGTTCCACAGTCCTCTTGTCACTTCTCATCCAGCATCTGAGCACCCTGCACCTCCTGGCAACTACACTGTCACTGTCACCCAAACCCACATTGCAGAAGCTGTGCCATTGACCGAGTGCAACCACAAGTCAACATGCAACAAGAGAAATCCATTACAGTTCCCATTTAACTCAGAACATCCCTCAACTATCCAGATGCAGAGGTGAAGCAGCACCTTCACACGGCTTTTTATTAAGAGCTGGGCATCTAGCACAGTTCCCTCTAAACTGCATATCATCAAATTTCTGTACTTTCCTATTTCAATTTCTCATTACTGAGCATCTTTCATGTTTTAATTCACGTGACACTAGATTTGCTGCACTAAACAAACAACATCTGTACTCCAGAATAACACAGAGGTTAATTACTAAACCAGATTTTTAAGTGAGAGTAAAACTCTATTAATGCCTAAAGCAATGCTAAACCTGACAACTTAATTGAAGTTCAGAACTGCAGAGTTAAACTGCCCGGACAGCTTTACTAAGCAGCAGCTTGCACAGTGACCGGGCCCTGCCAGCTCAGGGTCTCAGTTTCCCTCAGTGCTTCTGAGTGGCAGAAAGACATCAAGCCTCTCCCCTAGAACATGCTGCTCTGGGAAAACACCCACCCTTAACTTTCTGCTCATTTCTCAACACTTACTGGAAATGCAGAAGGAACAAAAAAAGAAAAAAAAACAGGAGCAGTAAACATGGTTTATTTTCCATACTTGATGTTCTGCTATTCCCAGTCAACTACTGTTACCAAAACATGTCAGAGCCTGACAATATAGCACAAACTGGAGCCTGTACGGTCAGCACACGTTCACTGCTGCATCTGATACCAAAAAGACTGCCATGGCATGGCATAGCACCCAGCTCTTATTTGCTATCAACAGCCCTGTTAAAGATTTGCACTCAATTTCTGTAAGCTCTCCAGTTTGCTGGCCCCTGAAGCTGCCAAAAACAAACCACCGACCACTGAAATGTAGCCCTGGATAACTTCACACAGGACAACCAATGCCAGAACAGTCAAGATACTCAACTCCATGTGTTATTTGTTGAACAAAGCTTGTATGCTGTCCTTAGGAACACAGAAGCAGTTCTATGTCACAGAAGGCACTGTGCGCTGAAGAACACATTCTAGAATTATCCCTAGAGCAAGAAACGGCCAAAGTTCATGTTTACTATTTTAAAAGCAATTTTGACTTGATGCATGAATTCATAACAGACAAGTTAGTGCTGGTGCATCAAAGAGCTGGAATATTTTAGTCAACAGCCCCATGGAATTATTACTTTACACATTAAGCAGCGCTGATAACATCACAGGTGATGAGCATTTGTCAGATGCTTTGCACAAACAGCACTGAGGCACAGCTCTGTGCACCGGACACCTCTGCATCAAAGCTGAAGTGCTTATTACATGCAACACTGTGCTGCAGGGTGCTTTGCATCCCTGCTGTGAGGGGGAGCAAGACAGCAAGGAAGAAAACCTAGCCATCTCCAAGGCAAGGCAAAGGATGCAAGGATTGACCACCCTACTGATGCCCAGACAACTGCTTGATTGAATGACCAACCACAACAGTTAAAATTAAGAAATTACTCCCCTTGCCCAACTTAAAAAGCCGAGCTGAAACAGCACAAAACAGGTGAAAGGGTTCAGCCTCCTGCAAACCCACAGTGATACAAAGTTGGATGCAGTGATACAAAATTCAACAAGTACTTCCTATCTAAGTTGGGTACAAGTGAAGCAAAAATAAATAACCATACACCAGCTCTACTGTGCGCTCAGTCTAAGGCTGGAACAGGACCCCCGAAGGAGCTGCAGGCTCTCCAACTTTGGAAGAACACAATGCCAACAAGACATAGCTCAATGACATGACTCCACACCAGCAGCAACTGAACACTTGAAAGCAGGCCTACTCCAAACATGCAGAACCTTTCCACGTGAGATCTGAGAGTAGGTCAGCAGCAGAGCTCCCATTCAGAATGCTGCAGTCACATAACACTCCATCTTCTGGATGAACCACATGAGAACATGTGCCAACACCATGGGCACACAAAGCATTCAAGGAATCATTCATCATGATTTAGGCAAATCTAACCGCCTCTCTCTCCAACGCCTACAACTTTCCAATGCTAAGAATGTTATCTCTTCCCTTCATCTCACTCAGAATAAAATCAAATAACACAAACCAACGTTATAATCAGGACATCAGAAAGTAAATGGGTGGTTAACTCTTTTTTTTCTTTTGGGGGGGGGGGGGGGGAAAGGAAAAGTCTGACTGGTGGTGGTCTTCCTGTTCACCATCCCATATCAAAAAGATCTTAAGTGTCTTAAATGTCAAAAAGATAACGCATTTGGCTTTTCTTAAGGGGATTTTTTTTTTACTTGCCTTTCTTATGCAATCAATGGAAGAGCAATACACCAATTCATAGCATCAGGCTCAGAAGTCCATTGGATTTAACAACCTGCCATAAGCTGAATGCTCTTCTTCCAATCCAGTGCTGTGTTTAAACCATCTACTGAAACCTCAGCATAGCAGCACAGCTCCTGTGCTACAGGTTTGCTGGATCAAGGATGGAGGACTCCTATGTATTTGTTACCCGAGGGCTGCAACAAGTTTAAACCTATGCGTACAGAACCAATTGATTTAATTCAAATTCTGGAATAAAGAATATATTGAAGGGTTTTTCTGAGCTGCAGTTTAATTAAGGAAAGCCTTTAAGCATACGCTTAACTTTAGTGTGCATTTATGACAGCTCTCTTTCAAAGCAGCCACAGCATGAATGCTGAACACCTTCCTAACTTGCAGCTCCCACTACACATCGGATTCAAAGCACATTAGGGAAAGAAAGAAAAAGCCCTACAGCAAGCATTTCCTCAGGGAAAATGCTTTAGGGAGAGACCATACAGCATTTTAATATGCTGAGCACCTTTAAGATTTCAAATAAGCTGAAGTTGCTTCTAAAATTCCAGGTCATAAACCAGCCCATATTTAAGTTCTTGAATTTCAACTCAAATTCTCATCTTCTTCAAGCAAGATGCCAAGAAACAGAATAGAGCCTGTTACCAAGACCTTAGATACAATTCAGTTAAATTATCCAGATGGTTTCCATTCCACAGAAAATACTAAAGCAGCAGTTTGCTGAGCACAGCGTTCTCTAAATGCACAAAATAAAGCGAAAACAATACACAAGTGAAACGTGCAAATGCTGAACCAGTTACATTTTTGTTCCAGCAGAAATGCAATACAATCAGTACAATCTTGCAGTTCTAGAGCACCCGTCTTTCTGCTGCCAAGGGTACTCTGCAGGCTACTAAAGTCTCAACAGCTGAAGTGCACTCAGTTTCTAATTTCATCACTGATTTTTCCCATACAGAAGGGAAGAACTACATTTCCATCAGAGCTCCCAAAGCCAAGTGCTCCTTATAGCCCTGCATGAAATCAAACAGCACCTACTGAACGTCTTCAGTACTCGGGATGAGTCTGCAAGCAGCCAAATTTAGCACTTCCCAAAAGCACAGCCTGATTCTGCAGCACTTCAATGCAGGGAAGACTGTCTTGAAAATAGTGATTACAAAATTGGAATTTCAAGAGATATGAAACTCCTTGCCACAAGAAAAAAAAAGTAAAAACAATAATAAAAACACTGAAAGCAATAACAAAGGCAAACAATAACAAAGATGCTGAGACTTTCTGCATCATGTCACTTTATAAACCCAGTCTTTCCTCAGCACAAAGACATTAAGTGACAGATGTTAAACGGATAATGGTACGACAGCGCCTGAAATCGTTCAAATCCAACAGCACCATTTCATTTTATTTCAAGATTGATATTTCTTCCCGTAGCATCACCACGAGGAAGGGCTGGTACCTCCCAGATCCTCCCAAGACAGAAAGGTTCCACGCAGCTATCCGTGCCACATGAAAGAGTCACCCCAGCATCTGCAGGGCCAGCAGCTCTCGGGCACACTTTGTGCGGTAAATACCAAAAGCTGTGTTAGCTGAGAACCAAATTATCACTTGCAGAACAGTTTTGCAATTAGATTGAAACTGTAAATTGTGCAACAAGCTAAACTCCAAAAAACAAGCCTGTGACGGAACAAGATTATGGCACTATCTCCTGCCTTAATCACTTTGCTCCTTGGAAATTACCTGCTTTTATAGTTCTAGCCTCTCTTGCTGCACTACGCACTATTTTGCATTGCTAAAAGATGAAGTCCTTTCACAAAGTGACCTGTATGTGTCTCCACTCCTCATATTCTTCTCTACCAATATATACCACTAAAAGAAGCCCTTTGATGAACAATTCCAGAGCCAGTTTCCTCACCTTCTGCTAACCCTCTGCTTCCCATAACTCTAGGAATGCTCCGCCTTCATCCCACTGCCTGTGCCACAAACATCACCACTCAGATTTCACGCAGCTCCCTGTATTTCAAGCTGTGACCCCAATTGCTGAAACTTGGCTAACTGCCTTTAAGAAACAGATGGGGCTGAAAAAGATCTAATTTGTGAGCATGTCCTCTGTGCTTCCACTCAAAAAAAAAAACATTATTTTCTGAAGTAGAGTGAGAACAATCCCAGGTGAATGCACACTGTGTTACTAAGCCACTCCCTCTCCTACCAGCTCAAAGAACATTACACAAGGCAAAATGGAGTAGCACTTGTTGAAGATACACCTTGAAAATCGCATGGCTCGTTGGTTTGAACACTTCTGAAGAGTGGTGGTCACATTCAGACCTGTATTTTGGGTTACACAGAGAGAAGAATGGGACTCCAAACTTCCACATCCTGAGCAGATAAGATTGAGTTATCTGCTTTTCTCCAGCTGTGTGGGAGCAGAACCATCTTTGGAGCCTTGCTCTGAAAAAAAGGTTTAGCGACAACCCACCTGAAACAGTTAAATAAGCCTTCAAGGGACAGCACTAAACACAAAAAACATGGATGTCTGCAGTATATACTCTTACATCCCCCACTGGCTGAGTCAGGCAATGCCCCACTCAGTATGCCACTCCCCACAAGGCCTTGGCAGCAGAGCTCTGGGCAGCCTGGACTTGTGAGAAACATCCCTTGTTCAGGACACGTGGTCTGGATGAGGGATCCCAGAAGGTCCACTCCACCCCAAACCACTCCGTGGTTCTCGGAAGCCACATTTTCCCCACGCATTCTGTAATGAATCTGAACACCTACTTCTCGTGGGTGTATTTTCTGTTGGTTTTTTTTGCAGGGTGTTTTTTTGTTGGTGGTGGTGGTGTTGTTCTTTTTTGGTTGTTGTTCTTCATTGCTGTTTTTATTTGTTTGGGTATCTTTTTTTCCTCTCTCTAATTCCACTGAGGAGCAGAGCACACAAAAAGGAGATGATGCAATGCAAAACCAAAGGAACATAGCCCTAGGTGCCCAACAGGATGTGACAGGTGGACAAGCAGAGCAGGAGGATGAGGTCACAAAATAAGCAGTTGCACAGCACACCACCAATCTTAAATTCCAAACTCATTATGCACAAAACTAACAAACAAAGGAGCAGCTTAACAGATTTACACTATGCCTTCTCCAAGGGTGGAATATCAGATAACAGCTTTCGTCTTACAGCAAGAAATAAACAAGTAATCCCCACATCTCTTAAGTGTGCCCATGCCTTCACTAGGCAAACTGACATCCGGGATGTGTCTTTGGCTGGGCTGAACTTGCTAAAACTGTAAATATTTGGTACAAACAAAGACTGCAGAGTAGAAACCCAAACAATAGTTAATGGCATCCCAAGGGACCCACTGCAGAGGCCCCATGCTTCTTTGTGCTCCTAGCAGCCCACAGTGAGTTCTTCCCCTTTGCTTCTCTGTAAGATCACCTCCTTTCTGCGTGTTGACATATCTCATTTCTGATTTCACACCCCGGGGTTGTTACTTATTTATTTAGAGCGAGGTACACAAACACTGTGAGAAGGAAGGGGCTGGTTTATGCGCTCTCCCTCTGTACTGCTACTCTGGCTTTACAGTCTCGTATTACCACACAGGGTCACATCCAGAAAAAGCACATCCAAAATAAACCTTCTTTTACACAAATTCTCCCTCTTTATTTAAAGAATCCTAAAAAGAAGCGGCAAACTTGTACAAAGCAGGCTGAGCCAGGCTCTCCCATTCCAGATCCCCCAACGATCCCTTTTCAGCTCCCGGCACTGTGAAGCTCCAGGAGCACAGCCCCCTCCTACCCCTACTCCTCACCTCTCAGAGTCTGGCAGCTCCCAGTGCCTGCTTCCATCTCCTCACCCTGAAGCAGCTCACAGTCGAATAAGCTCCATCCCAAGTCTTCCAGCTGCCTTCTTCTCATCCAGAAAGAATCACAGTAACTCCTATTTTCTGTATGTGTTTACATGTTACAACAGGATGGCTGGGAGTAAGATTAGTAAAGATCGTTAATCATCCCTTTCTCCATTCTCTGAAGCATCCCTCATTCAGAACATTCCAGTGGTTCCCACTTCTTTTTCTTGTTACTCCTCTGGTTTCTCTGAATCCAAAATCCCTGCCCTGTCAGGTTTCTACTCTTTGTATAGCACTTTGTGCTGCTACATACCACGAAGAAGAGGATTGGTGTTGTAGCATCCGCACTTTGAAAGTGCACAATCTTTTACTGGACTAATGCTTACAGGCACATCAACTTGGCAAGTTTCCAACGCCTAAAATATCTCAAAGCTGATTAACATCTTTCCATATACCCAAAACACTAATTTTCCCCATGTAAAGTCCTATCTTCTTCAATTTCAGACCAAGTACATCCTTTAATGGCACAACAGGCCAAACCAGGCACATCACCCTTGCACACACACCCATGAAGTTCTGAGCAGATACAAACCTTACAGCTCCCTACAACTTCAGCCCTCGCCTCTTCACTCTTTGCAACCAGTAGGTGGAGAAAGCCAGGTTGGCTCAGCACAATGAGCCACCTGAGTCTACTATCATAGAATCATTAAGGTTGGAAAAGATCTCTAAGGTCACCTAATCCAACCCCAACACACCCCCACCACGGCCACTGACCACCTCCCTCAGTGCCGTATCTACCTTGTTCCTGGACACCTCCAGGGACGGTGACCCCACCACTGTGCCAATGCCTTGCCACTCTGAGAACAGATTTTTCCTAATATCCAACACAATGCACAGCCAAACATCGAAAGCAGCAGCTTGAGACAGGTTTAAGTTCATTTTGTGTCAAAAGAACAGCACAAAGGGAGACAGAACATACCTGTGAAACTAGACCACGGGTTTTTTGGGAAGCATTTAAAAAGGATGAATCCAAGAGATTGCCACATTGCCTCAAACGTGTCAGTTGTTCTTAGATGAAACATTCTCACTAAATAGCCACTGCAGGATCACCCTCCAGCTGCCCAAAAGCAAACCCAATATACACCAGGTATAGAGGGCAAAAAAAAAAACAGGGTATTTGTTTGTTCTTCTCCTCCAAGTAATACACAACTCCCAAAGCAAACTCCCCATGTCTGCAAACACACGTCTGCTTAAATTGTGAAAGCATAATCTTCATGGAACTGATTAAAAAAAAAAAAACTTGTTTACTGCTAAAGGCTGCTAATTACAATATTAAAATAGTAGCCCAAACCCAGCATTAAGCTCACATTCTGCTTTACATAGCAGTACAGGCACCAATCATCGCAGCGAGCAGTCCTGCCGGCTGACGCTGGAAGCTGTAATTATATACAGCAGCAACACATTTCTGTCCTCAACCTGCCCGGCCGGTCCTCGCAGCAGCTGCTGGCAGCAGGGCAGGGCAGGGGGCTGCACACCAGTTGCTCTGAACCACGGAGCACTGAAGGAAATGGTACGAGCCACCCGGCCACAGCTGCACGCTGAGCAGAAAGCTTCTAACACAAACAACAGCAGCCCTTGCAGCAGAGATGCTACCAGAAAAAGTGAGCGTGATCCAAGCACGCTGTTAGCGGCTGAAGTACAAACTAGCAGCTGCATTCTAAGCCTTCCTTATCCATCTTTACAACTCTTCTATGTGTAGCAACGATACCCACGCCATGAACAACCTCTTTAAAATCCCTGCTTTCAGGTGAAGCCTGTAGACATCAACAGTAAGGCCTGTGTGAGTCACAAGGTGACCTAAGGCCAACATTACTGGGACAGAGTGCTTTGAGAAGGCACACAACTGCTGCAGGTGCCCGTGTAGCACTGGCACAGCCTCAGCACAAACTGTGCCTCCAGCCATCCCTGGGCACGAGGGCTGGGGGCACACTGGAGCAGTTCTGAAGCTCAAATCAGCACCAGCACTTCACAGCTGCTGCAGGTGAAGCAGTGGTATTATTTTGCCACAAGTCTAGAAGATGATGCTTTTCCCTAAGCTGTTTTCCTCCCCCCATTCCACTGTATGAAATGAAGTGTGAAATTATATGCAAGTCAGTAGTTGCATTCCACTTCCCAGCAGCGAAACAGGCACTAGTATAATATATAGTGATGTAGTAGTTAACAGTACAGCAAGATCTGCCAGACTATCCTGCCTCATCACACTGTCTCTGCTCCAGCAAAAATGATAGGAAAAGACAATAAATTTTATCAAGCACAAACACTACAATAATACTTAGAATCTTAGAATCTTAAATGGAAATAGACAGACAATAATGGCCAAGGGCCCGAGCAGCCTAACGAAAGCTGGACTCTCATTTTGTTCTCAGAGCTGAAATGGCAGACCGTGTTCTGAAGACAATTAGCAGTCAACATGCAATTTCAATTTTTAGCAGGAAAGTAAACAGAACATTATTCCTGTTTCAGCATCTCAAAGTGGCTCCTTTGGGAATGCAGAACAGAAACGGGGGGTATCTTCTGTACTCTTGTTTTTAACAGCCACACAGATTTCTTCCTATTACACTTCTCACCTTAAGAGATGGGAAAAATTCAGGAGTAAGATAATGCATACAAGAGTCTCTTTTGCTCTCTTCTAGACCCTGAGCACACAGTGCAGCAGGAGTTAGTCCCATTGCCTCCAACAGCTCTCTGAGACCATCACAGGGAGTGGGACAATGCAAACACACGCAGCACAGAATGAGCTCCATAGAAAAACACACTGATCCCAGTTGAAACTTGCATTCTCGAAATCAGACCTAGATAGCAAGCAAAGCTTGGCAGCCAGGCATGGATTTACTTCATGCAGAGCATACGTACTCACAACAAATGCAGCCAATAGCTCAATAAATGAAACCAAAAGACGTGCATCTGCCGAAAGGTGCAGAGTCAGTGCAGTCAGCTCCGTCCCAAAATATCTGCGTGCTGCATGATGAGCTTGGCAGCCAAGCAGAGATCTCCTGAGAAAAGCAGGCCGGGGAAGCGAAAAGGTAACGTTTAATAGCTCCTATCAAAGCAAATGCTGAACAGAATTTCATGGGCTATTTCTGTGCTGAACAGCAAAGGCCTACTGCAAATAGCAGAGTGCCTCTAAAGAGAAAAGGTCACTGGAATCTTTCACAATGGAAAATGCTCTGTTGCAAAGATCAGTACCAGCTCCTAATACAAAAGAAATACCATTTTTTTGGTGCAACTTCTTATTGTCTCCATATGTTTACACAACAGAGACGCCAATCACAGCCGTTCCTTTTAAGTCCATTTTCAAAAATAAAAGGACACAAGAATATTTGGCTGACAGGGTTTCCTTCGAGTGAAGTGAACACGAGGTGCAGAGCAAACGTGGGATTACTGACTCACTGGCAGAAACACGACGGAAGACATTTCAAAGACACAGACCTCTGGCTCAGCTCTGCTCCCCCAGCCCTCAGCTCAGGCTCCCACCCTTGCCTTCAGCCAGCACAAGCCACATGCCACTTCCAACTCCAATATTATTACCTTTTAGTCTCAAATACATAATGATCATCGTAACAGACAGTAAAATATTTCAGGAACTTTTAAAATCTGTTCCTCCAAGATAGATTTTTATTTTTTTAAGTGTGCTGAGACACGGTTCCTGGATGCGAGCACATGTGACCAGTTCTAAATAAAGTCTATTTTCCACTTCTTGCACAACTGGAACAGATGTAAGCAGTAGCTTGAACAAACTGCATTGCAGAACCCAACCAGAATATAAAACACTTAAATATGATCTGTAAATAGCAGTGGTACGAAGACTACCTCCAGTAATGCACAAATTCCGTGACGAGAAGCCTCGTGTAATCAAGTTCAAATTTAATCACACTGCAAAGTTCATTCGCAAAATTAATTTTGATCATCTGCAGATTGAGGCGCTTCAGAAGAGTCCTGTTTGGCTCCAGAGTAAGCACACAGCTCAGAAATGTTTGCCTCTGGTTACATTAACATTTCCTCAACAAACAACAGGCGTTATAAGGAAAGTTATTACTAAATTCAGTCTTCAGTGTTTAGCACAGCAGCAGGAGAAAGCAAGTGCTCTCCAGGGGATCCCAGCTGGGCAGAGGGGAGGTGCAGGCAGATGGAAGTAAGGCACCGACAGCTTACATCACTGCCACAGCAATGACAAACTCTACAGCTCAATGCTATTGCTCATAAAGCAAGAACAAGCTTCCTCTGCAAGTAACACACAACTTAAAAGCATTTCCTAATAATTTTTTCCACTAAAAATAACCCCAGTAGCTGGATTATTCCAGTGCTTTCAACCAGTCTGAATATACATTGGCTGCAAAAGGGCACAACCAAAAGCAACTTAACTCCAGGTATGTGGCTTTATTTAGAGCAAGGAAGTGAATGACAACAGCTGATAATTATGTCCTGGCACTTCAGAGGTCGCTCATACGAATGCACACACATTACACAGAATCAAAACACAAACGCATTTGAATTTATTTTTTCTCTGCTACTTTCGGGTCACTTCAGAGCACTGTGTGCATCTCAGCAGGTCAAGCTGTGCTTTCAGTGGTACTCACTCAATATTCATCCAAAGGGAAAAGCACATAGAACAGGGCAGGAGCTGGGTCAGTAAGCAGTAACTGCATGCAGAATAGGCAGCAGGACAAGGTAAATATTACAGCAACTGGGAGCAACAGCTGCAGGCTGTGAGGTCTTCCCTTGCAGATCCCAGTTTGATACCCAGAGCTTTAACAAACTAAATGATTTAAAGAAACCACGTTAGCTCTGTGACAGATGTACCATAACAGTGTTCTGGTGACTGTGTGCAGAGGTGGCATCTGTGTTTACTTCTGGCAACTGCTGATGCTTTCTTCAATCGATTGTCTGAAAATAAAACTCCACCCATTTCATTGTGCACTGCTTGCACCAAAAAGGAAACTATTTACCTGTTCATTATACAAGCATGTATGTACTCAAGAGTATGCACTTATAAATTAGGACTATTGGCCTCCAAAAATACAGCAGCAGAGGAATTATGTCTGAAAGTGAGGAGGGGGAAGAAAACCAAGCCCAGCCACTGAGGCACGAGTTCAAATCCAGTTTCCTCCCACAGCAAGGAGTCACTCTGGAGAAACCAAACCATCTTCTCAGTTTTCAAAGATGTTCGACCACAGCAAATTCCAGAAAACCCAAAGTGTATCTAGCACTTTGTACAAGAAGCTAGGATCTTACAAATCTGAAGGGTTTAGGAAATATGGTTGGAAAAGATGCATCTTTGCCCAGTGAGTTCTGCTCATCCCTTGTGATTAAAGCTTTTTGCTGACATTTTTCTTCGGCCTCTAGCATTCAGCTGTGGCTTGGCCCAACTTTGTACAGTATTTACAGCAAAAAGCTTTTGTTATTGGACCCCTGGAGGCGCTGGATTGCAGATTTGAATTATGAAATATGGACAAACTGAGAGCACACCAACAAGGAGGAATATTGAGCTGGATGTCATACACTCAAAAACAAGCAACTGGGGAGGAAGGGAGGAGAGCACTATCTGAACAAGAGGAAGCCAGGACTGAGTTCAAGTGCCAATAAAACATTTCTTCTAGGGTCAGAGCCACTAGCACTCCTACATACTGCTGAGTTGCATGTCTTCTTCTATCTACTCACAGTTTCAGTGCTATGAGTAAGCTGAGGATGCTTCCCACTTCTTATTGTTAAAAAGCATCAGAGAAAGCCCTGAATGTTGCTAGGAAATCAGTAGTTCTCACAGGGGAAAACAGAAGATCACTATTCAGCCCCATCCATACCCTGACATCAGTGCTTGCCTCTGTTCTGCCTCTTCCCCTGGGTGAGGCTGTGGAGAACATTGTAAGAAAGTAGTTCTCCTGGCCACAGCCCCATCACGACACCGCTTTAACCTGCTGCTGCTCCACTGATGTGCCATTACTCTGATTACATTACAGGAGAAAGCAGCACAGCAATGCTGGATTCCCCAGCAAACACCCGTCAGACTGGGTTCAGGTCTGAGCAGCACTGAAAGACTACTGAAGTCCCCACAGATTACAATCTGCACGTTACAAAGCAAGCAGGTTTGAGAGCAACTTCTGCCACCCGTTATCAGCTCCCATCAGTCTGGCTCCGGGGCCAGGTTTACATGGACCTAGCAGAGACATCTGGGTCCTTGGCTCTTCAGCTCCAATGGGCACAGGAGGCAGCTGGGTGGGACTCTCCTGGAAGTGACAGCTGCACACGAGCCAGTGGGTGACACAGCAATGTCAGCACATCAACATGCTGGGGAAAGTCAGGGAAGCCCACAGGTCTCAAGGCATCACATCCCAAGAGTCAAAAGCACTTGTAACATTTGTGCAAGACAGCTTACAGCTGGCAGAGGTGATGACTGCAAAGGGACAGTTGCTTGCACACCAGCCAGAACCTGTGGCTGCTACAACCCGGGCTGACTGCTGTGCAAGGTGTTGGTGACCTGCACAGTGACCACTAGAACATGGTCACTGACCCAGTGCCACTCTGGCTGCCCCCCAGCAGCAGGTCCACCTCTTCTGCACCCTTTCTGTCCTTTACCACGAGTCTGCTGTGCTTCAAAAAGTCCCTTTATGCCCTTTGAAGTCCACCTGACAGGCAGCACAATCCAAGTTCACTCCAGCAGTTTTTAACATTTACCCTCCCATTCATTTTCCAACTACACGCACAGACCACAGAGCATTGTCTGGAACTGCAAGCCGTGACTGTGAAGGCAGGATGCAACGAGACAGACCCACAGCAAGAACCTGATGCTCGGGTGAGGGTTTGCTGCCAGCCCTGGGGTCGGAGTGGAGGCACACAGGAGGAGGGGGAGGGCTCAGAGCACGGGGGGTGCACCTCCAGCCACCAGGCACAGCAACACCCCACAAGAAACAGAACCCTCCGTGGTTTTATTCCCTTTTATATATACATGTATATATATGTGTATATATATAAGCAACACAGCCGCTTCAGATAAGAATAAAGCGCGTATCCCCGGAAAAAAACACTTCAGGAAGAAGCCGACACGCCTCGCCGAAAGTTTCCAATCCCCAGCTCTCGCACACAACACACCTGCTTTCAAAGTCAAATGAAAGAGAGCGGCCCGGGAACGCGAGACCTTGCGGCGACCGCGCTCCCAAAGCGCACAGCCCGGAGCGCACCGCCCGTCCCCGTGCGGGGCTGCGGTGTGCGGGGCTCGGCGGGACCGTGCGTTGCATCGCATTGCGTTGCATCGCAGGGCAGCCGGCCCCGTGCCCCGCCGACAATGCCCTTTACATAATGACCCGGCGGGGACGGGCCCGCCCCGCGCAGGCCGAACAAAACTGCCATTCTTGCACGAAGCACCGGCTCAATGGCTGCTTTTAGCGCTCTGCTCCGCGGGACGTTCCCCTCCGCCGCCGTTCATCGCTCTCTGCCCGCACCCTTCCCCCTCCCCCCGCGCTCCGATCCACGCCAGGACGGCGCGTCCTCCGCGGCCCGTCCGCCTCCCACCTGCTCTTAAGGGGCTGACTCTTCAGCTCGTAGTACGTCTTGGGCTCCTCGTGGAACTCCTCGCCCACCTCGAAGTCCGGCACGATCCCCGACTCCGCCTGCATCGTCGCCGCCGCGAGAGGAGAACCGCGAGGTGACCGCCGCTCCGCTCCGAGCCGCTCCCGCACGCCCACGGCGCCGCGGTCCGCCCCGCCCGGCACTGAGTCCGCCCCGGGGCCGGGCCGGGCCGGGCCGCCTCCTCCGCCCACCGCAGCGCTGCGGCTCGAGCCCCGCGCCGTGCCCACCTCCGGCCCCTCGGCCCCCGCCCCAGCTCACGGCGTGACGTCACGGGGCTCTGAGAGCGGCTGGGCGTGACGTCACCGCCCCCGGCGAGGCGGGGCTTTCCGTGACGTCCCGAAAATCCGCGTTTCGGGGTCAAAGTGGAAAAGTACAAGCTGGGGGACGGCCCTGCCCTGCCCTGGCGGCGGGCGAGAGGATGGGAGGGACGCTGAGAATGTAAACGGTGCGCGGGGGGAAAAGCGTCGAGGCGGCGCGGAGTGGGGTTTGTGGTGCTGCAGGACGCCGGGGATTCCCGTCCCAAGGAAGGGTGAATTTCCGTCACGGCAGTTTACAGCCTGAAAGGTTTGACGTGCATCTGTAAATTAGCAAACGATCAGAAATAAAATAAAATCATTAACATCGCTGAGAAAGGTGTGATAAAATTACTTAAAAAAAAATACCAAAAGCCAGCTGTGTTTCAATCGTTTGCGACAGAACTCCTGAGATGTATTCCAGATGCTCCTGCTGCAGGAGCAGGGAAGCAAGTAAGCATCCCACCCCAGAACTCTGCACAAAGGGACTGGGGGGGAATGCTGTGACTGCAGCATCGCACCCCATGGGAACAAAACCGAGCACAGATTTTAGCACTGGGTCCCAAACGGCTCTGCATCCTCCAAACTCAGCGCGGTGACTTCACAGCGAGAGCGATTACTTTGCTGAATCAGAGATGACAATTTGGATAGGGCCCCGAAGAGCGTTCTTTTGAGCCCACGTTGGCAGATGGTGGGGATAGCTCTGCGGAGCCGTGGGCTTGCTAACTGCTTTGGTGGGGGGAAAAAGCAACCACCAAACAAACAGTGAGAACAACCTGTAAGAGGCCCACCGCCAAGCTGCGCTTCCAGCTGAGCTGCGGCTCCTTGAGCTTGGTGGTGCCGCAGAGAGATGCTTTCATGAGTGAGGGTTGGTGCAAGGGAGCAAGGAGCAGGATGCAGCCGGTTGTACTGGCTTCTCTTCTATTTTTCTAGGTAAAAACGATATATTCTGCTGTTCAAAATGTACAGCGTATGAGGTTTCAGCTTTGTTTTAATTATAGCACTAGTTCTAATGATCCAGTGTGCAAATGTACATCCTAGGCAATGGTGCTGCTCTTGAGATCATAGTATCATAGGGGTTGGAAGGGACCTCAAGAGATCACCGAGTCCAACCCCCCTGCCAAAGCAGGTTCCCTACACCAGGTGACATTGCAGCTTCAGTAGCAGCACACATACAGCTTGCAGCAGAGAGAGCACTGCCTTTTCTTTCATCACCCCACGAAGCCCTTGTTTCTCTTTCACCCCTTTTCTGGGCGTTTGGTCTCACTGCAATGGGCTAACTGGGACCTTGACAGCATCCTGCTGAGTCATGAGAAGCTCTTCTCATAAGAGATGACACTGATGTTTACAATTCTCTTGCAGAGCTTATCTTTCAGAGGGAAGGAACAATAATTCCCCTGGGCCTAAGCAGGATATTAGCACAGAAACATCCCCCCAAACAAACAGGATGCTCAAGGGTGAATCTATCACACCAATATTGCAGTTAATTTGCTATAAAAATAAAGGAAATTAAAAGAGATATAAGGGAAATGGAAGATGAAATGGCCATTGTGCTGTCACGAGTTCTAGATTTCTGCAGAGCGGTTCTATGGAGCACTGAGAGTTTTTCAGTTGTGGATGTCCAGCTGCTTTAGGGAAGTGGGGAAGAGCAATTACTGACAAAGTGGAAAACAAAACACAAAAAGGTCACTGGTCACACATCAAATCAGCGGCAGAACTTGAGTTTTATTCCACTGATTACATTACAGATATAACCCCACTGAGACCTTTCCCATGTAGGGTTTCTTTGGCATCATCATTCCTCCAAGGCTCATGACCTGTGAGCAGGTCCAAACCACTGTCTGCTTGGTAAGGTCACATTTCATTGAGCACTACCATACAACCATGGGCAGCAAGCATTTTGAGCAGAGCTGTTTTATTGTTATTTTCCCCTCAGTGATTACTCTTCACCACCCTCAGTTGTAGCGGCTTCACTTACAGATCCTGTAAGTTGCATTTTTCCTCTCCTGATCCACAAATACTGTTTAAAACAGCTCTCTGATCAGTACTGCCACTCAAAGTGCAGTTTGGGGATCTCTAGTGACATCACGAGCAGCAACATCATTTGATATCTAAGTCAGTGGGCAAAACATTTGCCACCCAAGTCAGCAGAGTTCACAACTTGAAAGAATTTCCCCACAGCAACTGTTTGTGCATTCATCTGAAGGGAAAAGGAAGCAGTCAATGCTGCTATTCAAAAAAGCAAACAGGCATGTGACAATTTTGAAGAAAGTTCCCAGGCCTTAGCACTCATACTCTGTTCTGCACACTGTGAGATCCGGGATGAGAGCAGCATTACTCCAGCAGACCGAGGCAAGAAGCTGTTACTGCCTTCTCTCTCTACGAGGCAGAGGACTCATTTAAAAGCTTTCAGTATTGAATGCAGAAAGGTGGCATTAAGTGAGATCTTAAGTCTCACAGAGCATGAGGAGTCTTGCTCCTATGTAGAACAGAAAACCTCCCAGAAGGCTCCAACTTGTTAAATAACTGTTGTGCATATATCTCAACCAATTACCATTGGACCTCTCACAAGAGCAGCACACGACATCTCTCTGACATGCAAGAAGGCCAGCAGCCACAAGCAGTCCAATAATTCCACTCGTTTCATTTGCATGCAGGGTTTGCCAGGCATCAGAAGCAGCCAGATGTTTTTGGGGAATCCAAAAATCGTTTTGAGAGAGAGAATAACAGTCTGGGTGCCCCACATCCAGGCAGGACAACTCACCCCGCAAAACGTGGGGCCAGTTCTAAAAAAATTCCCTGTGAGATTTGCATCTGCTTCTTGTAGAGAAAGTTTCTGGTTCTCAGAATGAAAATGAGCCCCTCTCACTACATGTGAGCCCCAGGTTAAGTAAGCAAAAGTCATCTTTTAAAATAGAGCTTCTAAGACTACTTCATCATACTTGGAACGAAGTCTGAAATGCTGTCAGTCCCAGGCTGGTTTTATCAGCAGAACTGAAGGTGATTAATTCTGCAGCTGGGCTCCTGAATGAATTCTGTTCCTTTAATGAGTCATGCACTAATTCCTAGCTCTTTCCTTCTTCATCTCTACCATATTTTTCTGCACTTAAATGGGTAGGTGATGGAAAAATTCAAGGGGAACTACACAATCCGTTTTTCAATATCCTTGGTTTGATTTTCACGTGTTCCTCTTTCTGGACACTATCTCATGACACCGGTTAGCAACAGCAGTGGTAGCACAAACAGAAGCTGCAATAGCAATGTCATCCTGACTCCGCTTTGGGAATAATAAAAAGAATCCTGGGCTGGGATTTCAGTCATTGCCTCCAGCTCTAGCTTTCAAGATTTCCACAGTCAAGAGACTGAACAGATGCTGCTAGATCCAAGCAGACAGTTTTGGAGATCAATGCCTTTGTGCGGTGAGGAACTGCAGATCCTGCAGCCAAGTGGGATTGGGCTTTAGGCAGCCTGGTCTATTGGGAGGTGTCTCTGCCCATGGGACAGCATTGGAAATTGAACATCTTTAAAGTCCTTCTCAACCCAAGCCATTCTATGATTCTGTGGTCTTCCCTGGCCTTGGGAGGGACGAAGGATGGAGAAGAGACATCCAAGGGTTCTCCCCTTGGGTCCATGGCCAGCAGAGGACCTGGGGGGGATCCCACAGGGAGAGCAGCAGCAGAGCAGGACATCACGTGCTGCCATTTGGCAGTGACAGTCAGGCTGGAACAAGCCTCTAAAACTCAGTGAAAGCCAATGGAATAAAGCTTGTGGGGGCAACCTTATTCGGTGTAACAAATCTGTTTCAAGCTGGCGCAAAGGCCACAGCAAATGTAGATAAACCAAGTTAAACTCTAACGCTGATTTAACATGATTTGGTGTGGCACCAGTGCTGGTTAAACTGATTATAGAGTTAACTGGTTTCAATAAATTTGCCCCAAATACTGGCACTGGCTTAACTAGGCTGCTTAAAATCAAGAGAGCGCTTCACCTCAGCCAGATTTTCACTGTTGTGTTTAAACCAGCACAACCTGTAGGGACATGTGAGCAACTGCTTCTAACAGGGAGCAAAGTGCATCGAGAAAAGAGGACTTGGCCCAGGAGCTCTGGTCACAGGCACCTTATTCTTAGCTTTCTTGAGAAACTGTGTCATTTTAACATCAACAACACTTAGGTCTAAATTTGTTCCTGGAAGTTCTATTATAAAAGGTGAGACCAAAATCACTTTTTTTTTTTTTTTCAAAATATACATAATCTAATCAGCTCAGGGGGAAGGTGTTTACTCTGTGTCCTCAGCTCCCAATAATAGTTTTGAATGGAAAACTGTTGTTTTTCAGTAAGAACTTTCTACAGCTTTCTATTTTGATACAAATCTTTGAATTCTTCCTAAGCTTCATTTGTCTTTTGAGAGAGACTTCAATACACGTGCTATTTGGAGAGCAAAACTTCCACTGTTTTTTTTTGTTGTTTTTTTTTTAAGTGTTCAAGATTATTCATTGGAAATATGAACATCTGTAGTTAATACTCACAAGCTTGTGTACTAAGGTCCTAATATTTCTGATTCACATCAGGCCTTTACACACACTCCAGGAAGCACAAACCCTCCCAGATCATCTTAGGATTCATATTTCCTATCTGAAGTCGGAATCCCAAGTGATTTTTCTCATTGTCCATATTTCCACAATCCTATGTATAGCTGAAATCAAAATCACCCATACAAAAGGAAAAGATTCACAAAAGTCATCTTGTGTGATCATTAAGTGCTTTATTCATAATGTGTCTACTGCAGAAACTCCACCAGGGATTTGATACCTTTTTTCCCCCTCTTTTTTCTCAGTGGGTTGGCACTGATCTGACAGGAGGCAGTGTAAGGTTATGTCATTGCGTCCATATACCTGGAATGGAGAGTTTGCCAGAGGGACTTTTTTTCTGTAAAGGCAAGAGTAAAATGTAGGTTTTATCAGACCTGTTGTGACTACTTGAAACTTTGGGAGAATGTCAGTGTACACCAAAACCATAACCCATAGGTCAGCCACGTGCAGTGACCCCACCAACAGAGCGTGAACCACTGCCTTTGAAGTACTCCTTCTGGCAATCCTTTGGGAAGCACTGATGCTAACACTACTTGGTTTATTAGGAGAGGTGAAAAAGAACAGCATTGCCTGGAGAAAATTTTACACAGTTAGGTGACTAGAATACATGAACAGACAAGAGGCTTAACTTTCCACATCCTTCTAGGTGATGTACTATGAGAACTGTGTATTCAAGCTGCTTCACATGGCCTCAATTAGTTGGCAGAGCAGTTTTCATAGACATGGCTAAAGTGAGTTGTCTTCCCTCCAAGGAGCTATTCAATAAGAAAGCCAGACCTGGAGTTCATGCTGCCTGCTTTCCCAGAAGTTAATGCCATTACTGTGGCAAAATGGAATAAAAAGTACACTCTGTACTGCTGTGGGAGAATGGAGAAAATACCCCCTAGTGATTTCCATAAAAATGTCATTGCACAGCAAGCCTGGACACAAAGTTTTTTGCAACACGGAAGGCCCTTGCTCAGCAGCATACTAAGTCTACTGGGTAGGTGTGAGCTCAGAGCAGCCAGAATTGCCTGGCTGAGTTACCTGCCTGTGTTCACCTGGGCTGCCCTCGATAAAGATGGGAGGTTCTGTGCTGGGCTTGGAGCTCTAGTCTGCCTGCTAGTGTCTGAGCAGGGCAGCTGCTGCTGCTTCAGCCCAGAACTGTAAATGAATACCAAGAAGTCCAGTACTTGCCTCACATCCACAACTGCAAGTGATCAATTCAGCCACAGTCATTGCCAGCATCTCTGTAAGTCTTTTACATAAAATGCATTATTTATTTTTTCTCCGTATTATTAGCTGGAGCAGCAAAAGGTGCAGTCTCTGGCACTTTCCTATATCCTAAGTGTTCATAAAGCTTTCCTTGATGTTAGCAAATCTATTAATAAGAGCTGCAAGCAATCAGAGTTTCTCCACCAGCCTGGAAGCGGGAGTACTGGTGACATTGTGTTCCAGCTGAAAGTCATGCAAAACTCTCTACACCTTCTTCTGAAAGATGCCAGCATCATCAGCAAATGCAAATGTGCAATCACAGCACCTCGTAATTATTGGGAAGTTGTGGGCCCCGTTAGCACTGCAGATCCAAGCAAACAGGATTCTAGCCCAGCTTGGATGCCATCAGTGCAATTAAGCAGCAGATCCACACACAAAGAGGACTTAACCATGTGCCCATCTGTAGGGGTGTGCTGCACCCCTCTGGGTTTCAGCTGTGTGGCTGAGCACAGATCAAGCACTGTCCTGCCTGGCTGCCACCAAGGCCAACAGGACAAGCCCTTGCCATGGGTTACAGCAGTAGGACCTTTCCTTTGCTGACTGTAGATGCATTTGAAACCCCACATCAGCACTCTGGGGAGATGCTGTCTGAGATCATTGCAGTGTTAATACTGGAAAGAACTTGTAGGCTTCATTAAGAAATAGTTTTGTTCTTGAGTCTGTCTTGCTTTTCTAAAGCTCTTGGGAGACAACAAAACCACATTTCCTCTTCACACTCCATTTTCTGATCGGGGGCCTGAAGTGCTCACTGCCAGATGTTGCCCTGTTTTCATGCAATCTGTGCAACAAGCACTAATGCCAGCAGCCATGATAGCCTATGAAGTCGGTGCACAGAACAGCCAGAAAAGTGTTCCACGTGTAGCTAACCAGAGCAAATTTGCAAAGGTCATGGTAAACATATAGTGTAGATGCAGAATTCTGATGGGATTTCTGAACATCAAGTTGCACTTCTTACACCACCAAAAATCAAAATGTTCCTTCTCAGCATCACACCACCCCCATGCTTAATCTTTATCATCATTCATCATTCTTGCATATCCATCATACTATTATTGATGCTTAGATACACTGTTTTAAGCTTGGGGGAAAAAAACCAAACAGCTATTTCTTATGTCTAAATTCTGTTCTGTATTACTAGGTTTCCCTATTCATCAGAATAATGCAGTTTTATAGATACATGTAAAAACCATGCCAGGGCATATATTTATGGTCCACACTCAGCACTAACAAATTATTTACCACAAATAAAGACACTCCATTCCTATTCCAGTGTATTCTCAGATCCCCATAGATATAATATTCTCAGATCCTCATAGAGCTGCAACACAGGAAATCAGAAAGGTCAGATGCTCAAAGGTATGGAAAGGCACGAGGGGCCCTCACCACCTGGAAGGTGCTGTGATCTCTGCCATCCCACAGCTTTCCACTCAGTCTGTCCCCTAACCACTCCTCATTTGCCTTTTAATTAATTAGAGAATGAAAATCCTTCCTGAAAATCACTCCAACAAACCAGCCCCATGCTTCTGGCTGCTCTCAGGTTTTAGACTCACCAAAGGCTTCAAGGGAGCCTTCCATGGCAAACCCAGAGATCAGCTGAAGAAATATAAAGAGTAGGGAAACAAAAGGACACTCTAGCATGCTTTAAATGGATGAAAGATGCTGAGCAAGGAGGTAGACCTAGGGCCTCACTGAATGTATTCCTTACATACAAAGTGTTCAAGAAACATGCAGATGTGGTACTAAGGAGCACAGTTTTCTGGGCATTGTTGGTAGACTGACAGTTGGATTAGATGATCTTAGAGGTCTTGTCCAAACTTAATGACTCAGTGTTTGGTCAGAGAAAGCTCCAGGGCTGTTTTTTCTTTGCTGGAAAGTGGACATTAAGAATGAAAAAACAGCAGAGGGGAATTCCAGAGAACTGAGATGAGGAGCAGAGGGGAAAAAAAAGTGATTATTGCATGTCTGGTATGCACCTAACTGACATTTCACTCTTAAAAGTCCTCCCAGTAGATAAATGCAGATAAAGGAGTGGAAGTCATCTGATTCAAACATGTGTTGAATAAGAAACCACATAAATGAAAATATCAAGGGTACACTGACTGATGAGGCAATGAGCTGTAGTCTGTAAACATTCTTTCAAAGCAAAATCATGTGCTTTGTATAAAAAAAAAAAAAGAAGTTGTTTTCTTTTGGCAAAACTCTATTAAAATCCAATAAGCCACATTGAGTTGCTCACAGTGGGATCTGAAGCTCTCATCAGGTTGCTCTGTATAATGAGGTCCTATTTATTCTAGCAGTGCTGTCATATTCTGTCCATTAAGCATCACCTTGTCTGTATACACCAGCAGGGCTCCCAGAAAGGAGTCACAGGACCACCAAATGCATTCCTTTACACAGTCAGCAAGCCAGGGAAATGCTGAACATGGGCTTCAGCTCCTGCTGGCTCTCACTATCACTTGGAAAGTTAGGCAGGAAAGTCCTCGCTCACCAAAATTAGGTCACTAAGGGAGCAGAAGCGTCCCTGCACACTGTAATGGTGAGAAACTTCCTACACAAATTATGTAGGACTGGCAGCCTCCATGAATGCCACTCAAAGCATTCTCTCATCTACAGGCTTCTCTGGCAAAGACACGGGCAATGAGATTTTTCCATTCCCTCTTCAGCAATTCCCAGTTTCTCCAGAGCAACTCAGAGGGATTTGTTGAAGTACCTGTGAAGGGAGTGCTGCAGAAGCTCAAAATCTATGGTGTGGATGTATGCCTGCCTTTGAGATGTGCCCATTTGGCACCAAGTCTCTCTGCCTTGGAGCCCTTAGTGATACATGACCCTTTCTGCTGAACAGGTCCAAGGTGACAAGCAATGCCAGAAAGCCTTAAGTATACTCATTAGAATCATCCCCAAAGTGGTAAAACTAGTTATATCCACACGCTTGATAACTTTTCCAGTCTTCATGCTCTGCTAGTATATCTCTTCTGCTCAGTACTACTTTGATTTTCTTTTCTCCCATCTAAATACACTGTCTTTTGGGATTATCTAAATAAATATCTATTTTTTTCCTCTTTCTGTTACTTTGAAGATGACCGTACAACAAACACTATCAATTAGACTTTTCCTTTGCTCATCCCAATGTTAAGTGCCCAGCGTTGTCATGGAGCAGCTCCAGTTAGCATCAGCTACAATGCTAGGAGCCTACAGAGCCCACTTTGTCACAAGAAATTTGGAGAGCAGCTAAGTTTTTATCAGATCTGTGACATCAGGCCACCATAAAGCTAACTTGCCATGCCCAGAGCCCGCTTGCTATTATCTATACTTCCTGGCGTGAACTCAGATACCACGAGATCTATTTCTTTTGCACATGTAGTTCCTTCCACTTCTGACCTTTTAAGCTCAGTCAGCATGACCCAGACAACAACAGGAAGGGAATTCGTTTAGAACAGAGGAAAAGACTACTTTCTAAATTGATTACTAAAATATCTTCATTCTTAGCTCTGCAGAAATTTCAACACAACAGGGGGGATATATGGCTGGAATTTCACACAAGTATACATATCCTTATCATGGCCTGTGGGTTTGCACAACACAGAACCCTGAACAACTTCATATGCCCCATCGCATGTGAATAGCTGTTTGTTCATGTTCAGTTTTAGTATCTGCCATGAGTAGTCCTACTGAAAGCAGTGGGGCTATTTCCACAGGAAGGAACTATTTAACATGAGTAACAACATTGCAGTTTGAGAGAGAGTGAAGATGTGCACTGAAACCTAACGTTGGGACCTCTCCAAAAGGACTTTTGTTGCCTATCCAACACTCTTGAAATCTGGTTGAGGTCACTGTCAGCAGCTCTCTTTGGGTGTGGGGCTGCTTAGGAAGTCTCAGTCATTCTCAGGACCTTTTCCCAAGAAAAGGTTTCCTTAAGGACCACTGCCAGACACCTCCCTTTCACCATCTTCATCATAAAGAGAGCTATCTCTAACCAGACAACATCCAATGGAAGGCTTCTTGAAGCAAGATGCCATGACTCCTCAGTCTGGATTCAAAGTAATTTTAATCCTCTCTTCCCTACAGGTGTAGTTCCAAACACTCCCTCTAAAACTCAGAGCCAACTACACACAGCAGCTGACTGAAATTGAAAGTGGTATCTCAGCCATCTGTTTAAAAATGTGAGGCCATTGACTCATTAGTTTCATCCAACTGTACCAGCACAATAAAAAACACACGCCTTCTGGAGAACAATATCAACATACGTGGGAGGGCAATATCTCTGCATGATGTGGTGGGATGCGGCAGTGAAGAATAACATCTCTCTAGAAGTGATCTGCAGGAGCTTTGTCCTGACTTGCCATGCTTGTGCTGGGTTCCCTCTGCACAGGCCATTCCCACACTGGACAACAGGCTGCTTCATGTGGGTGCTCTCCTTGGATTGGGGTTTTGGTGACTGGGACTGCTTTCAGCTGTCCTGGTCTCGTGTGGCCGGTCCTGATTAGCAGAAAAACAACAATTAGGGATTGTTGTAATTCTGTGGGACTACTCACAGACCAACCAGATCTGTTTGCAGCAAGTTGTCCAGATCAGGAGCAAAAGCTGGTGAAGATAAATACAACACTGCCTCAGTGCATGGAAACTGCTGAAGAATACATAAGTAAAGAGGGAAATCAGATTTTGGCCAAGTTCAACATTTGAAAGTTGAAGTCTCCTCCTTATGATCTCACCACGCTCTGTTGAGCAAGTAGAGGGAAAAAAATTTCTCTCAATAGCGTGACTTCAAGAAAGGAAGTTGTGTGGGCAGAAGCACTGGGGTAACTTCAAGTGCAACAGCGTCTCTCCTTCCACAGCATGCTGGCCAAGGGGTACTTGCTTTATTCCAGGTGGGGACATATCAGTGGCAAGATGCAGGGAGGAAAATATTCAATATCATCCACTTTTGGGATATTTATTTCTAAGGCAAATTATGAGTCCAGCCATAAACTTTTTATTACTGCTTCTCATGCAGTTTATTTATTGTAACTTCCTTTTTTGAGTGGGCTGTTTATTTTTAAGCGAGTGTTGTTACATTTTTCACTAGATTACTAATAGCCACGTGCTCTGGCTGCTGAAGCTGAATAAGCTGATGTAACTGTAGGTCAGAATCTTAGCTCCTTCCTCAGCCTACCCCCCCAAGTAAATACACTGAAGATGAACTCAAGCTTTCCTCTAAGAGCCCAATGCACTTTGCACTTGGAGGAGAAGACAGAGTCCCACTTCCACAGCCATCAGATCTCAGGGTACTGCAGATGGGAAGGAGACAAGTGAAATTTTTATTTTCCGTTGATAGAGCTTTTCGAAGTGCAGGGTTCAGGCAGAATTTTGTTTAAAAAAAAAAAAATCTGCATCAACCCCTTATTTCTGATGCAGCTCTTAAGAGTTAAACAATTCATTAAGTTCTTGCCCCAACAGCTTTGAAGATTCCTTCCCAAAGTCCCTGCAGAAGGTTTACTGCTCTCACTAGCTCAGCTAACAGCATGACAGTGGGGCACACACTCAAACACTGCCCTGATGCTGATTTTCCTGGTCCAGCAAGCCCTTGCCTGAAGGCTTGGGCCCTCTCAAAGCCAAGTGCCAGGTATTCTCTTCCCCAGTATCCTCCACCCACCAGATGTTTTGTCCCACTGTGACTGTGACAAACTAAAAGGTCTCTCTTTCATTATTACTATTTTTGTGCATCTGTGTGTGGAAATGAGGAAATAGAATTGCTCTGGGTTTTCTAAACACGCCTTCCTCTCCTGAGCAGAGTTTACTGGAAGCACGCATTCTTGGACAGGCCAAGCAGCCCCGGGCTATCCCTGCTGGGTGCAGAGCAGCCTTGTTGAAAAACAGTTGTGACAAGCAGGCTGCTCTGGGTGTCTCCTTACAAGCTCTCTGCTTGCAGGCGTTGTGCAAGATGGAGAGGGGCCAAGACCCTCTGAGCATAGCCAGCTACAGAGACATCTGAGTGTGCAAGAGAGGACACCAACAGTGCTTCATCTGCTCCACAGGCACATTCAACACCTCTGCTCTTCCCAGAGATAAGATTTTAACGACACAATACACACTTTCTAGAAATTTTTTGGTTATCACATCTGCAGGTCTCACTGAGGTGAAGTGTTCCTGTCCTGTCAGCACCACTATTTCCATGGCATTTTGCAATGGCAAGATTAGCCCAAGGCTCCATTCAGGTTTTCAGGTGTTTGGTGCACCTGTCTGGCACCATCCTTTACATTTACTGAAAAATACATTTGTTTTCTACTATTGTTCAATGTGAAAATTATTTGGTTGAGATTATTTGATTCCAAATTCCTCTGAAGCCAAATTTCTGGGATGGGCTTTGAAGCCAAAATGCTTTGGATCAAGCCTTCAGCACATTGCTCAATTTTCCATTCTTTTGCGTGAAAACAGTTTACCAGTTACAGGGAGGAAAAGGGCAGCAGAGTTTTCCAGACAGCTCTCAGCACAGTGCAGCAGAGGCCATCCTCTCAGTTGAAGACCTCCTATCTCGCATTACAGCCACCACCCAAAAATCCATCTGCCCTATAGCTTTCAGATGCTGAGGTCCCATCTGAATATCCTGTTTTCGTAGGATAAAATGGGAGGTTTTGACCAACTAGGGAACCAGGGCATTTCCCCAGGGTATTTCCCTTTACCCCTCCGTGGCACTTCAAATGCCACAGAGGCTCTGTGGAAACTTGACAGTTCCCATTTTAGCACAGCAGACAGATGATCGAGTTAGCATTCAATGCTGAGCACCAGCTCAGCCCATCGCTGCGCACCGAGGCACCCATGAGATATTCCGTTAAGCTCCAGTACCCACATTTAACCCCAAATCCCAGCAGAAGCTGAGAGCACTCTTCTAAACGCAACTTTTCGCTGCAATCGGCTGCAGGAACGCTAATTATCACTTAAGCAGCGATAAAATTTCCCCTCCAAACAAAGGTTTCTGCGCTCCCCTCTGACTGCTGCCCGGTGTGCCCAGCAGGGGCCGCTGCCGCCTCGCTGCTGGGCCGGGCTGGCATCTATAGGGTCCGACTGGCATCAATAGGGTCCGACTGGCATCAATAGGGTCCGGCTTTTCTCTCGGGAAAGCAGGCATTCAGCTGTGCCTGGATTCCTAAAAGCCTTACCTTACGACCAGCAGGCAAATTCTGCTGTTCTGTAGCATACTCAGAACAGTTTGTCTCGCATTCTGAGAGGGACCTTGGGAAAGAGCTTTGGAGGCTGGTGACCATTTGGTACATGCACACTTGAGCTGCTTTAAATCAGCCCAGGAGGGCTAAACACAGTGGTGCCCTCTGCAAAGCTGTCTGTCTTGAAGTTAAACACAGCAAGAGTTAAATACAGCACGTTGCCCATCTGTCTCGGACCACAGGGATAGTATCAGTATACACCTGCACTCACTTATGACATCACCAGCCATGTAGCAGTCTGACAGGGGTACTGCTCTCACTCCACAGCATTTCCCAGCCCTAGAGGACAGGATCAGATAAGAGCGGTTTTAGGCAACGTTATCTCCTGGCTAGAGGGGCAGCTGGGGTGCACTGAAAGGTGCACATCCTCTACAGCCTGCTTGGAGTGAAAGGGTACAAGCAAAGGGACAGAGTTTCAGGAATAAGGTTCTCAAGTAATCCCCATTTCCAAGGAGCAGAGAGCATTTGACAATCACTTTAAATCTCTCAAGGAGCAAAAGCACTGCCTGAACACCCATTTCAAGTTGCCGTTTACCAAGCAAACATTTCTGCATCCGTTTCTGTATGGTTTTAAAGCTGTCAAATGCATTGGCAGGGGTATTTTGTCTTAGCACAAACCTCTTTCTCTAGCATGGATTCTAAGCTAGACCAGCCTATACTTGCAGAACAATGGTGAAAAATGAAATGGAAATGCTCATTTTGAGTAAATATTTGTTAAATTCCCTTCCAGCCCAGCAAACAGATCTGTGTGATCTGATTCATGCACTGAAAAAAGACTTTGCTGAAATGCAAGGAGTCAGCTTAGATTCATGAAAAGGTAGCTGCTGGCTCATAACAGGATTTAGGAAGAATGTTTCTCATGCCCAGTGTTATTTTTATCTACATTACTAAATCAAATTCCCCTTCTCCTCCTCTGAAAAGATTACAAGTTCCAACACGATACCAGGGAGCACAAAGCAGAGGACGTGGCACTTGTTTGTAACATTCCTTTTGCAGATAAGCACTGACTCTAGATTTATGGCCATGCTCTCTTCTTCCCTAAACAAGCAACTTCATCACACTATGCCCATTCTCCCCTGCATCATTCCTCATGGCCTGAAGGACCAGAGGGTGGAGCATCAATGATTAGCCCTGTCTGTCACTGATACACGCCGTTATTCTTTTCACTTTAGCACAGTCTCTGTCGTGGAAGGAGGTAGGTGATGCCAGAGAAAGGGGGGTATGCTCCAGGGACAGAGTTCAAGCCCTGAACTGGGCTGGATTTGTGGCCAGGGAGACATAACCATACTTGGCGAGATGTGCTTGGGTTCTGCCATCACATCAGGGGAGGCTTTGACTACCTAGAAGAGATGCTAGTTGGTATATCACTTCTGAAATACATTTATTTCCCTGTCTGTGGCTCTAATCTTTACCCAAATGCTATTAGAGAATGGCAACTTTTATGTTTAAATTACTGTTGCCTACGGGTGCTGCGTAGTGAAATTATCAACGTTTTATATGGGATACAGCAAGCTGATGTTGACCCTAAGGCTTAATTTAGTAACAAGATTACTCAGAGAAAAATAATGTACTGAAAACCTTTATGTGACAAGGAAATACGCCAAAAGTGAACTTGGCCAGTGTGCTTAATAGATAAAAAACCATTTGTTTCTTTTTGAGAACTTTAATTAAATTTCCTATGAATTCATTTGTAATAACAGTAATAAGCACCATATATGGAAATCTTCAATGAGCTGTTAGCAAGGTAATTTCCTGGATTTGGCTTATATCTTAATAATGTCCAAATCCAGCTAGACTTTAAAATACAGCTGGTATGTATTATTCCATCCCAAGTATGAGGGTGTGTGTACTTATTTGCTAGCCTGGGTGTGTAAAATTAATGACTTTGGTGCTGCTGACACCAGGCTTTACTGCCTGTAGAATGATGCTTGATCACATTTTGAGAAGCAGCAAGGAGAGAGTTAAGAGTTCCTCCAGTTTAACAGTGAAGCCTTGCACACACCTTGCACACTGCCACGCTCCCTTTGCAGCTCTGGATTGCTGTCAGAACCCGGCAGGGAGAGGCTTTGAACCAAACCACTCAGAGCCAAACAGGCAGTGAGCTGTACTAAGCTCCAGAAGCCTTTATCATGAATTGCAAGGGGAAGGGATCTGGGGGGGAAGCAGCCATCTCTTCTTGTAGATGAGAGAGCATGCACCAAACTTGTAGCCTTACCCATTTTTTGGACATTTCTATGCTTCAGTGAAGTGCTTTGCTCCTTGCTAAGGCTGATGTCTGTATGGAGGAAGGAGGCTGAGCTCAGAGGATGAGCCCCATCAGTGGATGGAAGCTTCCTCCAGCAGCTGTGGGAGCTCAGCATGCCCTGTGCTATCACTCACAATCCAAGCACTAATAGGGGAGCTGTAATTAAAATACCACAGCCAGGACTTCCAAAACCCTAACCTCCCTGCCATTAATTTTGAACAGCATTAAGTTCTCCAGCCTTAGCAGAGGCAGGTAAGTCACAGCGCAGACATCAGGGATTATTTTGGGGTGTGAGGCTGACATGAAGTGGGTGACAACAGTTGCAGCATACAAAGTATGTGGTTACTCTTTGGAAATGCCACAGGAATGCTCGGGAAGAGGCAGGGGAGGGCCCAGCCGAGAAAATGCAGAACAGACATCTGCTCTGGAGGGTGGTGACCATTTCCCCTCCTACCCCATGCAGGAAAGTGTTATTTTAATACAACAGCACGTTTGCTGCTTGAAGAAGGCAACAGCCTCAGGGATACTTAATAGCCTATCTAAATCCTTAGGCTCCTAAACTTCAGTAGATCCAGACCCAAGTGGGGAAGGCGTGAAGAAATCTCAATCAGGAATGTCGGCTACCACTGAAGTCACATGTCTCAAAAAGAACAAAGCAGCATTTTCCTTTATGAATATGCAACAATAAGTCTGCACCCTGGGAAGCTTCCTAAGCTCAGACAATGACTGAATTGAGGAACAGAAGACCTGGAGACATAGCCACTTCATTCATAATCCCCTTTTTACTGTTTAAGCCAAAACTCATGTAGTAACGAAGCTGCACCATAGGGTGGCTTACGGGTCGACATCTCCTTAGAAGTAGAGGGGAGGATCCCAGCTGGATCTTCTCTTCCTGACACAATGCATAATGCCTCGATGCAATACTACAGAAAACTGCCACTCGACAGAGCTGGTGAAACGTGTCTCCAAGGCAGCCTGCCAGCTATAATACCTGCTAGTGCCTTCCCACAGCACCAGCCAACAAGGCACAGCTTGTTCTCATTAACTATATGATCGCTCCATCAGATTTGACATCTCTCCTGCTTTCCAGGGATGTTATGGCTTTGATTACCATCCCTGCCCAAGCAGCATTGGTCTGCCAAGATGAGCTCAGGGAGAATACCTCCAGTGGTGGGGATGGATCTGCTACACCTCAGGGTCCCTCCCACCTTATTGCTTTAGAATCCCCCTTGACACCTGCTCCATCCTCCCCCCTGCTCTGCATGTTCCTATCTCACTGTACTCCCTTTGCTTTTTCATTTCATATTATCTAGGCATGCTGCAGGAGCTCGTGCAGCTCAGGTGTCTGGTGTCTCCCTTGGGCAGCACTCCAGATCTCCTTGGCAAGCCCTTCATGTAACACAAGCATCATCTCAGGGCCCCTTTGCTGAAGCATTGCCTGTATTTCTTGAATCTGTGGTCATTCAGGTGAAACCAGGAGAGGTTTCCACACTGAGAAGCTGTCCTCTGGAAAAACTTCTGTTGGCAGTGCCCTCCCATCTGCAGAGGGGTGGTGGCCCTGGGGGAGCTGCCCCCACTCCAGGGGCAATGTTCTGTTATGCTGTTCAGATCCAGGCTCTGAACAGAAATAATTAATGGAGCATGGCTTTGTTTCTATGAGAAAGAGACAAGCAATACATCTACGGTGTTTAATGGGCAAGAAAATGAGCTAAACAAAAATTGCCACAGGATATCATGAAAACCCAACCTGTTCCTGTTAACGTTCTTAGAAAGCAGCACACGTAACTGATTCAACTACAAAATGAACAGGAGCTTAGCAAAGATTTGTGCAAAGGGGACCCCTTGCATTTGACATGCTCTGTCACATTGAATTTTAATTACAGCTCCCCTCTGGTGCTGGAGCGGGAGGGGAATGCTAATGATGGGCAGGGAGAAGCAGATGCGGTCCCCAGCCCCGTGCTCACACAAAAGGCAAATTCCCCAGCCTGATGGCACAGGGCATAGCTGTAGTAGAAGTACACATCTTGCCTTTTTGGTTCTCCCTTTATCTCCGAATATTTTACTCCAAACAGGCTATTCTTGATTGGATTAAAACACATGTGAGCCAACTTAATGTATTCAAACATTTCCAACACACAGCCCATCACTGCAAGAAACCTATCAAAGAAAATCACCTTTTTTATCTGTTAGGAACAAATATGATCACTGATCACTGCCCTAATAACTACCTAGCAGTGACTTTGAGTTATTACAATGAGTTGATGCTATGTTCTAAGACCATCAAGATCCTGTTTGTCCATTTCTATAAAAATACCTTTGGGAAGCACCTTTCAGAAGCCACCCTGGGTGTTTCACCACTGTAGGTCTGCTTGTCCAGTAATTCCAGCAGTGGTCACAAGCAGGCACTTTGCTTGGGATAAGTGTAAGGCATAACAGGCAGCACCAGTGCCTGCTGTTCTCTATCTAGAAAGAGAGAGGATGTCTTAATCAGATGATGAACATTAAATACGTGCTGTGGGTATTAATACAGCAAAAGTTCCCAAATGTATGGGATGCTGCCATGTATCTCCACAAAATAGAATTTGGACATTAACAGTCCACCTAAAACTGAAGAAAACAGAGAGTGCCTCTGGAAAGCACTGAAAATCTACTGTCAAAATCTACTTTCCAAAGGTATTTAGAGGCCTCCCTGAACTTTACATCTCCTTGGGTCTAGCTGAGTGAAGTCAGAGAGGTTCACCGAATTCAGCTGGGCTTCCTTCGCGTTGCGGAGACTCTGCTTCGCAGAAAAAGAAACGAAATATATAGCTTTCAAAATGATCAAACCCACCTCTCAGTTGTTATTATTGTCATGCTATTCAAGCATCAGCTAGCTTTCATATAAGCACAGTCTGCTTATCAGAAAGAATGGCTGATCTGCATAGATTGTGTGACAATTCATAGAGTCCTTAGGGAACAGAACAAAGACTTCCACGGCGCTTTTGTTGTAAGAGTGCGATCTATTCCTAAGGGGAAATTCAGTGTTATATTGCTGCCTGCTCGCACAATAGAAGGAGGATTTTCCTCCATTACTGGGGTTAGTAATGCAGTGTTTGCTATCACATCACTGTATATTCCTGCCAAAAGTATTTGTAATACTTTGTGCACTATTGATAAAATGGAATTGCTTGAAAAAAAACAAACCACCAGATCTGGCCCAGTGAAATAAATCGGATGGGAGTTTTACCAAATGACAATAGCATTTAAAGCTATAAATTACCTGTAAACAGCAACATGCGTTGCTGTGCTCCTTTTATTTTTTTTATAGTTTATTCTCACCTTCTTTTTCTCTTTCTGCGTCTCTCTTCTCCACTCTATATGTAAAAACTACCTCCTTTAGATTTCCCAGTGGCTAAATGCAGCTGGTTTATGTCACTAAAGAGTAGTGTGAGAGGTGAGGTTAGATCTGACCATATCTGTTACACTGCAGTGGTACTTCTTCCAGCATAGAAAGTGCTTCCTTCACTTCAGCATTGGAAGTGCACCTTCATCTTCCTCAGCAGCACTTCTCTCTGCCTTTGACCAGGCCAGCACACTGTCAGTAAAACAGCAATGCGATAGAAAACAAGCAGTTATGTTGCCCAGGATGGGCAACTACATTACTTATTCACCCAAAAATGTTGTAATCTTTGCATTTCTTTCTTAGGATATAAAACATGCCTGGTCATTTTAAGCATTACAAGATTCATGTCTTCATTTCTTGCACAAAGTATTTATCAGTCTGGAGGAGTGATAAAGTCCTTAAAAAGAGCTGACAGACTTCACATACCAGGAAGAAGCTGAACTTGAAAAAGAGTCATAAATCATTTGTTCCTCCTTCTTATACACTCCTGAGAGTGGTTTTCAGTGCTCTGATAGGAGAGAGGAAGAGCTCCCGGCAAAGCTGGGAATATCTCTTGATTATAAAAGCATGTTTCGAAGGGATTTCGAATCAAAAATACTCATCCTACTATATATATATATATCTGTTAAATGAATGTCTTTTCTTTCCCTCAGCCCGTGTGGATCCAGGCAGGCTGAGATGCTCTGGCTCTCATTTTATGTGAAATGTATAACTCCAACACTACATGGGAAGTGAGAAAATTGAGCCCTAATGGATGGGAGCTGCTGCCCCTCGGCACAGCAAAGTCAGAAATGTCTAACTGCACAGCTGTGTTCAATGCTGTTTTCTTCTCCAGAATTTCCCAGGCTTCATGTTTGTATCATAACCGAGCAGGACAGGCCCTGAGCATCCACCATCCATCAATGAGAGAAGGAAATTGAACCCTGAAGTTAACACCAATTCCCATCAGGCCAACCTCTAATTCCTCCCCAATTAAGCCAGCAGATGAAGCTGAATGAAAACCATGTTGTGTTCCATCCAGCATTTCAAGGGGTCTTTGCTAAATGAGGAGTAAGTACTTTAATCTGTGCAAGGAGGTATTTTAAGCACAAAACTGTCTGGAAAGTCAAATCCTTTATGCATCCCTCAGGCAAATGGAAAATGCTACAGATCCCCCAGCAGAGAGGAATGCCCTGAAATCTCCTGCAGTCACTGGCCACTAGCTACAACACCAAATAATCTGCTGTGCACCCTGAAGGGCCCAAGCCTTTGTTTGGCCAGGGACAGACAATAGCATGGATCTGATGCCTTTCTGCCTGTTTCCTGTCTCTAAAAAGAGGAAATATTTGTGTCACTTCTTACTCCCATACAGTCTATGTAAATAGCATAGCAGGCACGGTGGTGATGGGTTGATGGTTGGACTAGGTGACCTTAGTGGTCTTTTCCAATTATAATGATTCTTTGATTCTCTGATTCCTTGCATCTTTGCCCATACCCTGCTATAACCTGGGAGCTCATAGTGACTCCATAGTCACGCCTCCTCCTCCCCAGGCCTTAGCATAGATTACTTGTACATATTTATGATGCATTTGCAAGGAATCTTGTTGGCTTTTGCAGAAATAAAAAGTTGGACAGTTATTTCCTGCCAACTTCAGCGAATGTACTTAATACTTTGGTTGTTTTTATTGTAACAATAAAATAAAAAAGCAAGGTTGTTCCCACTGAAAGGAGCCTCAAATCTTGGCAGGTCCGCAGGATGAGATTTTGGGGCCATTGCTTTAGTGATGCAGAGTGCAGAGTTTACATTGTTTCTATGCAATCTGCACATTGAAATGAACATCTTTGCAGATGGCAAATGGTCATCTCCCCTTAGTGCACACTTGCCAGAGAAATACCAGTTTGGGCTGAAATTCAGCTTTTTTTCTGCAAAGGAGATGGCTGCTACCACCCTAAAAACTCACCTGAGCAATCATTACTCAGTGCACTGCTCCAACATGCCCTGGATCCCAGTGCTGCATGTTGCTGCCAAAAGCATTCCCCAGCTCTGTCCAGCCAAGGGGAGGCTTTCACCACCCTCCGTGTGCTGGGCTGGAAATCCCTACATGTGCTTAAGGATCTGCTTTCATGCAGTAAAAAGATTACAGACAAAGCAGATAACCTTTTTACTTGGTACCTGTGATGTGCATTACACACTGCCCCTGGCAACGTCATGAGCTGCTGCTTGTAAGGGAGGCTTACTCTTAAAAAATCGAATGGATTTGTTCTTCTCTGATGCCTCGAGGGAAGAGGACCATGCACATTCAAAGAAATTAGATCTGTACAGCCCTGGGAGCACCTGACTTGATTTACTCTCAAATGCCACCCAAATATTTGCATTTCATTGGGAAACTTGCCAGCACAAATGTCAAAATGCCTCACTGTGTGAAGCAAGGGCAATTTGCTTTATAATTAATTATTCACCTGGTTTTCATATACAAAACAGTTCACAGACTCCAACAGGACAAGCTTGCTCATTTTTCATCTGTGTTGTCTAGCTATGCAGGAGCCCTTTCAAATGATAACATCTTCTCTTCACACAGCAAAGCCCAGGGAAAGAAAAAAAAAAACAACACTCTTCTGTGCTTGCATTTTGTATGTAGAACTCACTGAATGCCAGAAGAATGTAATAGTGATGAATAATACATAGCCAAAATGGATTGGTTGTGCATAATCTGTTGGGTTATGAATCTCAGCTTTGTAGCTCTTCTTTATAATCCGTTCTGTTTTGTTGGTTTCATCTGATAAGGCTGGAAATAATCTCACAACTCCAAACTGGCATTTTTCTGCCAACTGCAGCTCCTGTGCTCTCAGCAGACTCCTCAAGTTACGAAGTGAGGTTTGCTGAGTCCATGAGCACAGCAACTCTGTTTCTTAGGAGAATGCAAAAAGCTGAGAGCTCGAATTCAACTGAAAGCCGTGCAGGGTGGAAGGAGGCACCCAACCTGCTCTGAGTCCAATGCTGCCATGCACACACTGTTCATAGTTTGACCTCAGGATGGACTTTACAAGCCAGAAAATAAAATATCTTGCTAAAATCATCCTGTTGAGGCCAAAGCACGTAGCGATGTGATGTCTGGATATCTGGATGAATGCTATCCCACTGTCGAAAAAAAGCAAGCATGGAAAGGGTTCCACAGGCTTTCCTTGGAGAAAGTGGAGGTCACTGTGAAATGGTGTTTTGAAACACGGCAAGGAAAAGTGAAAGCAGTTCTGACTACAAGATGAAGCTGGTGTGGAAATGCAGCTGCAGGAAGCAGATCTACTTCATGGGAAAGGGGAGCCCTGAGGAGCACAGGCTTGCAGCAGGCCCTGGTGCTGTTTTGTAATCAATGACTTGGATTTTGGCATAAGTTTTGGGGGAGGAGGGAGAATCTGTTTTTTATTTGAAAGCCCTCAGTTTTCTGCCAAATGACGAAGTCCTAGGAGCCTATTTTGGGGGTAAAACATCCAGTTCTGATGGAACACATTTACCAGCTTAATTCCAGCTCCTGTAACAGATGATTTGAGGAAGGCAAAGCTGTTCCTAGCCCAGCATGCAGCTGCCAAAGCCTCCCATTGCCACCAGCGCAGCATCTGCACCACCTGATACTGTGTGAGGGATGGAGGAGCCCAAGGCAATAGGCTGACACATGGCTTGTTCCCACTGTGCTCACAGCACTGGATGAGCAGCAAATACAAAAGGAGATGGAAATAGTTTCCTACCAAAAGCAGAGCACCAAATATACCGACAGCACTCCTCCCACCCCAGGAGCCTTGTCATGCTTGTAGAGTAATTTAGCCACATTACAGCAGTATCTGTGCCTTCTGAGATGAGCAACATCTTGCTGCACGTAATATGTCAGGGCAGAAAACAATTACAATGCAGCACATGCCGTCACAGCTGGAGGTTGCCTGTGTATCACGTGCCAGGGTTACTGCTAAGCTTTCTTACCACGCATCCTCTGATATGTTAAAAAATGAAACACGTTGCAAAAAAAAAATTGTCACTGCTCTCTGCTGGCTTCTTCCTTGGGGCTGAAAGGAAAAATGCTCTAAGAGCAGAGGAAAATTGCTTACAAGTGAGTGACCCGATCTCAGAAGAATTCAGTTGCTCATGTTCTTCATCACCTTTAAAAACACGAGAAGAAATGTGATAATAAGAGGAATGGGATTACAGTAATTTGATGGCTGCTTGACAGCTGGCCCCAGCCCATCTCTCTTTGAAGTCAGTGGGAAGATGGCAATTTCATTAAGTCAGTGACAGCTTCATGAAGAAATAGTGAAAGGCTAATACTCATTGCTTATTTGCCCCTGTGTAAAAGGAAGGATAGATCACAGTTGTGTAAGCGACTCACATCGTGCCGAAGGATGTGTTGCTGGAGACAGGTACGGAGGCAGCACATAACTCATGCTGACATACACCTTCCCTGATGAGGTGCTACTTTGGCTCTATTCACTATTAAATCCCTCTATCAGCACATGGCTTGTACTGGTATATATAACCTAAATGAACCATTATCCCATTGCTGTCTGTGAGAACAGGAGGGATCTCTCTGCCAGCTGAGTCAGGAGTGCTCAGGGAAACCCTGCTTACCCAGCACAAGGCAATGCTTTAAATTCACTAAAAAATACATCCAGTGTATTACACCCCATGTCCAGTTCACACATGGTTAAACACCCCAGTGCCTGTAAGTGCGTGCATATCCCACCATATTTGTATCTGGAAGGAAGACATGGGGCTGCAGATCTCATGCAAAGGCATTCTGCCACCTGACATCTGAGAGCTGCATTCTGTAACTGGGATTTCGTCCTTCAGGAGGCCATACTGGGATGGCACACTCTTACATCCTAAGGGAGAAGAAATGTAAAAATAAAGGCTCTTTCTCACAAATAACTGTCCCATGGTTGATAACATTCATTTTGGTCCGTACATAACAGGGTTCCTAATCTGCACTGAGACTGTAGGAGATGAAAATGAAGAGAGGAGGAAAAAAAAATAGAAGGGAGAGGAACTCATTTCTGAATAAACTTTGGAGTTTTGTCTCCAAAGTGAAGAAAACAGGATTTGAGAAACATTCCCAAATAGTGCAGGGAGGAGAGGAAGTATCAGATTTATTTGACACAAAAGAAGGAATGCTTCTGGAGTGCAGGGCCATCTGCACCTTGGAAATGGGATTAGGCTTACTTTTAGGGCCCTCCTTTTTTTTCAGACAGTCCTCCGATTAAAGATATTCAACACACCGAAGCTAGGCAACGTAGACAAATTGTAAGGAAAATAATGAGATTCTTTCAGAAGTATTTCCATCACTAGATCTTAGATTTAATTATCTGCCCAATTCCATACTACCCAGAAAGCACTTCTGATGCAAGCTGTTCACTAAGTAGAAGGAATCGTGCACAATTTTGATGTATTGATTAAACTGCCACCAAACGATTTGTGATGAAGATTGAATACTCTAAAAGTAATAAAATATATTTGAAGCTGAGAAGTTCCATGGATGAGAACGGATGGCTTTTTCTGCTACGCTGCTATCATTTATTAGCTCACTAATAACATTTATTTCTTTAAGACTTACAGCTCGTTGGTTGGGTTTAGAACGGCAGCCCAAAGCATTACAGTTTAAAATACAGGTCCACCCTGCCTTGTGCTGCCATGCTCACTGCTGCAGCACAGGGGCTGGAAAGGTCCTGGTCTTTTTCTAAATCTTGAAGGTATGGGTCCTTGCAGCATCTGACAGCTGAAACCTGCAGGAAGAGTTATGAACTGCAACCAATCCAGACTTATTTTTAGATCTGAATGTATCCTGAGTCTTCATTTTGTGAGTGCTTTCCCTTTCTCTGATGGAGTTTCACTGATAACATTCCCCCCTCTAATTCCAGCAGACACCAACCACCTCAATTCTAAGCACTCTTTGAACTAATTACAGAGCTCCTCTCTCAATAATATAATCTCCTCTGATAATTTATTAACCATGTTTGAGCCATCAGACCAAGAAGGTCATGCAAAGACAGTGATTATGAAATGCAAAATGAGTTGGCTGGGTTGCTTAACAAATTGCAGGTGCACAATCATAACTCAGAAAACCTGAAGCACATCACACTTTGGGGAAATTAAACCTTGAGCTGTGTTATGGATTTATAACCACAAGTAAAGATACAGCACAAAAAATTATTGTCATTACTGAAATATGCAAATATTCCAAGTGTTCAGCATGTGAGAAAAGCATATTTACTTCTCTGATCTTATAAGCTATTTGCAAACTAATGAACATTCACTTTTCTGCATTATATCATCATGAGCTATTTGTACTCCAACAGCACTACCATGCAGTTAAGATTTAGGGACATCATTTACCAGTCCAGCTGAAAGCTCTGTTGCTTTGCACTGGAAGAAGGCAATTGGGCAGCAAAGCCAGCTTCATCACACTCCTGTCCTGTCTACTGAAGGGAGGGGGAAAAACATCTCTCCTCCCCGCCATGCACAGATCCCAAACAATTTGAGGATAAATAACTTAATGGAGTGCTGAGTCCCCATCTCTGACCTCTGGTGCCTGCCGTGTGCCCTCCCAGTGACAGCTTGTGTATCCATATTGATTAATAAAGCTTTAAGGACATAACTTCACATTATCTAACAGCAAACCTAAACATTCCCCGCCTTACAAGGCTGTAATTTATTGAAATTTCTCAGTGAAGCATCGCACCATGAAAGTTGTAAAGGCTGAAGGCCCATCTGCAGAGGCAGTGGGGTGTGCAGGAAGCAGAGGTCAGAAGTGTGTCATGGCAGTCACTGAAAGCCCATGCTTGGCTTTTGGGGAGCAACCATGGGTTCCCCCACAGCAAAGTGGTGATGGGAAAGAATTTCTGCCCCCCAAAAAACATCATGTGACCTCGAGACATCCCAGCCTTGCATCGGTATCCCTGCTTGGGGGTGGTGAGCCATTCATTTTGACACAAACACGTTGGTCAGGTCTTAAATTGCCTTCATGGGAAGGAGGGGCTGGGGCAGGCATTGCATTGCCCTTTCAACAGGCGTCTTTTGTTATGATTAATACTAGAAAGAAATAAAGAGGGCAGCACTGGTTTCTGCCATAAAATCAGCGTCAGCATCTACAAAACTAAACTATCGTGCTGGCATTTGCCGTGGACAAAATCCCTATGCCTGTCACAAGCACGGCAGCAGCAATATCTGCCCTCCACAGCACTCTGGCTGCTGGAGAGCAGCATTTGTCACGCAGCCACCGGCTGCTCCGCTCCTTGAGGTCCTGAGGCAAAGCTGTCTGGCTTCACAGACGTTAATTATTTGCGTCTACTGTTAATTAGCTGTCTGCGTCCGTCACGGTGGAGCGGTGACAGCCTGGGAGCCGGGCGCTGCCTGCGGGCTTTGTCCCCATCCCCTCTGCTCCATTCTGACCAGAACATTTCATTTCAGTCACGGTGCCAGAGGCCAGGCCCTGGAGGACCTTTGAAATTAAACACGTATCAAGTACAGTGGGGATAGAGAAGGGAGGGGGAGAAGGGGGCTATCCTGCTCCTCAAGCATGCAAGTCAAGAGCTTTGGCTGTATTTATTCATCCAGCCACAAATCATGTCCCTGCCATTCGAGGGAACCTCACTGATGGAAATTTCCATGCTCACATTGGCTGGTGTTCTGCTCTGTGTTATTACTTTCCCACCTTCGAGACATCGTAAACAATTGAATTTTTACAGCAAGAAAGTGTCGAGCTTCTTGTTTTTGTTTTGTTTTGTTTTTGTGCAGAAAGAGAAATGAATCCCTGGTTTGCTAAGCTCAGAACCGTGACACTGGGACTATCTCCTGCCTGATGTCTGCAGGGACAGGGAAGCAACAGTTCTTCATTCACCAAAGACTCAGTAATTGAAGACACATCACATGGTTTTCAATAGAAGAGATTTATCACTGAGCACATTTCCTAGCTGCATTAGCTCAGAACCATATTTCTTTTGTTAAGATGAGAAACAAAAAGAAGTGGTTTGGAATTTCAGCGGAACAGTTGTGAAACAGCAAAAACAAAATCCCAGGGGATAATTAATTCATTCCTTTCCACCTGCAAATTGCCTAAGGACAGGTTGAGCTCTTACCCAAATGTTGCACAGCGATTGTTCAAACGCTACCAAATGATTTTCACAAATGTTTCTCCCTCTGTAATTTCCTGGTGACCGAGTCACTGTGGATGTTTGACATTTGAAATTCAAATTTCAGCCCTTTCTGCCTGGCTCCACGGATTGCAGGAGCAGACCTGCTGGCCCAGTGCACCTCCAACCGCTGTTGCTGTAATGCCACGGCTGCGCTGTCTCACTCAGCCCCTGCAGCTCGCTCTGCAGCTTTTGCCACCCACTTCTCCAGCCAGCATCCCTGAGCCTTCTCCCAACTGCACGGCCATCTGACCAATGCCACAGGGTGGCCAGGTCTGCATACGATGTGATCCCATTATTCATGCTGCCATTGCCATCACCACAAGATCTTCTTTTTTTCCCGAGCTTCCCCCATCAGATTCTTGTTTTCCTGCATTAGCACATGAGTTTCTTGGGGCAGAGGTTGTGCTCCTTCTAGGTGTATCTCCTAGGTGCAACGGGAATAACATCAGAGAGTGCTCTTTCTTCTGTGTTTGCCAGAAAGTCGGTCATTTGTCAGCATGTCCAGCAAGAAACAAACACCGAGTGCACACAAACACACCAAGCACGCTTCAGGCTTAACATGAATATTCATGGCAGTGGGATTTTTGCATTTCTCAGTCCTCACTGCAATCACTGGCACAAGAGCAGCACTGGGAGCAGGGACACTCGCTGCCCAGACCACCAGCAGATGCTCTGTGATGGATAGATCACATGCAGCTGCCAGCACAGCTCCCACACCTCTGTTCCCTGTCGCACTCTCCAGTTTGGTGCACTTCTGAAGCATTTACAGTTGGGCCATTGCACTTCAGATATGAACTCAAATGAGACATGCAAAAGATTTCTGAGGATTCAAAGTAAGAGTTTTGCACGAGGGCACCAAAATTTTGATCACTAACTGAAAAAACAGCCCCAAGAAATGCCACAGTGGGTATCACATCCAGGGGAAGGAAATCAGTGTGATGCTGCAGTTGTGTACACTTCTTCAAATTGGTTACTTCTGGTCACAAAATGTTCTTTTTCTAATTTTTTTATGAGTAAGTCTTCTGTTTCTGCTGGGCCTAGAATGTCCCCTTTCCCAGCAGCTTGTCTGCTGACCTTCCCCCACAATTCCCAGCTCTCTTGTCTAATACTATGTAGTGCCTTCCCTGTGCTGCTCCCTGCAGACTAGAGCAATTTAGAAGCTCGCTGATCCAAACTCTTAACAGTCAGAGCAGTGGAGACCACACTGGAAAACCGTATATGTGAGCACATCTCCAGTGCCCTTAATGCAGCTGTGCTGCCAGCATCCAACGCTGGCGAAGGGAGGTGGGTTGGGAGGACTTGCAGAACAGTGGGTTCCTATCAATCCCTGAATGAGCCCGCTGTCAGATGGAGCTCACATCCCCTGGGGGCAGATATGCCCAAACCAAGTTCATTGCCAGATAATCTAAGCACAGCTGAGAAGACAGTCTGGATGGCACAACTGTTTTGGCACTTGTCCTGGCAGGCACTGAGGGCATCCAGCCAGCCTAACACCACTATCAGAAACACATCAAGTATGTTAGTGATTTCTGTTGGATTGTGATATCTCTTAATTTTTAATTTTTTTTTTTTTGGACCATCAGCTGTCATCAACAAAAGAAAATGTAACTGCACGACATATTTGAGGAGGTTTGATTTTGTGGACAGAGCTGCCAACAGCAATGAAAGAAATACTTCTGTCACAGAATAAGAAAATCGTGCCCCAGGAAATGAAACATTTAAAGCCACAATAACCATTACAAAACTTCCACTCTGGGCTCAGTGCTTATTCATTTCAGGTGGGAATGAAGATAAAGGAGAGTAAAAGTAATGGGGATACACATGAGGTACACACTGCGTATGTTCATCTTGCATAGAGTGGTGAACAAATGGCAAAGGGATGCTCAGCCTTGGGAAGAGTCGGGACCCCAAGGGTTAAGCCCAGGCAGGCACAGGTGCAGGTGATGTATGTGTGACATCTGAACACAAAGTGAAAAATCACCTCTTGCAGGAGCTGGTAAGCAGCTGAGGAAGCTCAGCTGAGCAAACCAATTTAAGGTCTGCATAAAAAATGGGAGAGAAACCAACACAATAAAATACAATGCAGTGAAACGGCCTGTGATGGCAAATAATCATTTTGCATACCAGGTTCTGTAGGCACTCACAGGGCTGGTGAGGATGTGCAGTTTGAGGGTCTGTGAAGAATGGTTTCCCATGATAACTGGCAAATGACCAGCTGGGTGCAGTCCCCATTATCCCCTGGTGCCTAAAATGAGGTGACTTTCTCCCCATGTGGAAATATTTACAGCACCATGGTGCAATGTAATAGCACTGGTTTTATGCTGCTGGCCCCCATCAGAATGGCCCCAGAGCATCCAAAACAGAAAAACAAAGAGCACCTCTGCTTTCCAGCAAACACATTGCTGATCTTCAGCAGGGCAGGAAATTAAAGAACTCACTTGTCATCTTCCAAGTGTGATGTGACCTCTGCGCCATAGGAAGAAATCTACCCTGCAAGGTTAAGTCACTACTTATCTGCTTAAAGTCAATCTGACTGACATTAAGCAGATTCATGGGGAGATTCAATTTATTTATTTTTAAATAGGAACCCAAACAACTTAATATTCCTTCTTGTCTTAATCTGCTGCCAGGCTGGGTATCCAATTCATTGTGTTTATGCATCCATTTATTTATCTGTGCCTCTTAAAATCATGTGACCAGTGGGTTCCTATGGGAGGGATGCTGTGTAACTGTGCTGTAGTCACCGTGGATGAAACATGGGCAGAGATTATCCTTCACATATAGCCATCTTCATTGGCTGCACTGCCTCTAACAGTGATTTTTAAGCATAGGCTCTCATGGATTATCTGCTTGCTTCAGTGAATACAAATCAACTTGCAGTTCAGATTAAGATACAATAATTTCCAGATCTGAAAAGTGTTCAATTATTAATGAGGATGAAAAAAAGCGTACTAAAGTTGCATACAGGTTGCAGTGTTTAGTCAGCAATTTAAATAGTGAAGAACAGTGGAGCTGGGAATCCTTTACACTTTAAGAAAGCAGAAAATGTATATCTTAGATGGCTTTCATTAAACATGACCCAAACTGCTCTAATCTCCCTTGAAATTGCCATCTTCCAAGCTATAACATGTTAAGTATACGTAAGAAATAAAGCTGATTTAAAACCTTTTTGTACAGCTGTACCCCTGAAACAAAGAGCAGCCAGCTGCCCCTTCACTTTTGTTCTTTTGATCTAGTTTGGTGCAGGTAGAGAAGGGCAGAGGGAAACTATCAAGGCCCTGATGGCACTACATTTGCTGTGTTGATTACCACCTGGAAATTAAAGGCTTGCTGCTGTGAAATGCAGTATGCCTTTGCAGACCAGTTTTTCTACTGAAGGGGGTAAGTTTTTTCCTGATGATCTGGGTGGGATTTGCAGCAGCTTGCATAGGAGCCCAGGTTACTGGGTCTCCATGAGGCAGCTGCTGGTGGATAGCTTCTGGAAGCCCCTATGTACTATGGTCTAATGAGAGATTTTGTTTGTTTGTTTGCACAGTACAAACAGATGTTAAGTCTGGTGCCCTTCTAGTCATAAAAACCAAACAAACTCGGCCTTCTGTGCTAATCTCTGTGGGCTGGAAAATCCCCTTTCCTCTGGTTTTAAACTCAAACACGAGAAGAAAACCAGGTATGCTGCTTTCCAAGCAGTCTTGCTGTAAAGCCTTCATTCTGCGAGACAGTTACACTGCACAAAGCCAAATATTTAAAAGCCATAGGTGGCTTTATGGTTTTTCTTCTTGATGTGGCCTTGTGTCCCACTCCATCCCTCACACACACAGACACCTTTGGTATCATTTAAACCCTCCCTGCCTTTTCTGACCTCCTTAAATCTTCTGAAAGCTATCACGCTGTGGAGATGATTGTGTGTAAAAAGAGCAAGAACAGTTGACTACAAAACAGTTCTTAAAACAATTGTCTGACAGTGTCAGGGGCCAATCTGAGTTACTAACAGAGCCCCGAGGTCCTGCTAAGCCTTAGTGGCCCTGACCGCCTTCACCTGGGTCTCCTCCCACTCCCACAGAGCCCTTTTAAGGTTAGAGGAAGGCCTTCATCCCTTCTCTAAGCTGGGCTGGAGAAGCACAAGTCATGTTTGTGCCTGGATGTGAACTTCAGTGACCCTGACCTACAGACTGAGCTCTCATTGGGCATGGTCTCCATAGATCGTCCTGGTGGTGTGGACTCCTGGCTGAAAGCTGACCGTGACCTGAAGGCCTCTTTAGCTCAGGTATGGCAAGCTGAGCCCTGGCTGCTGAGATCCTGCTCTTTCAAGAATAGTCGGCCTCATCTTTTCCTGTGAGGTTACTCTGATAAGGATAAGATCGATCATATCCTGTTTCTTCATGGTAAATGCTCTTCTCAGCTGATCTTCACACTCTATACAGTAGTTTTGCTGTTATTACGCTGTAGAAATGAGCTTTGAGTGTGTATCTGTGGCTATTGACTAGAGACTGGAGATGTGATGGAGTTCAGCCAAGCTTGTGATTAGTAGTGTCTTTAGTGAGCTTCTTACTGATGAATTTTCATGGGGATGTAGCTATCATGCAGGAGACTTGAATCATGAGGTAAATATACTGTTAAAACGTGGTGTAGATTATAAGCTTTGCCTTGATAATTTCTACTGTCCTTGGTGATGAGCTTTGCCATGATCATTCCTACTGTCTTATATATTTATTTATTTTGAGGATATTTTACTCAAGATTTTCACTTCGTGGAGCTACATGACCTTCTCCTTTGAATCATGGATGAGTCTGATGTTGGTGCATTTGTAGGCTCGCTCTCCTGACACAGGGAGAGGCCAAGGCTCTCAGCGAGCATAATCACATAGTTCTCTCATTCACTTTGTTTCATTCACTCATGAAGGGCACTCTGGAGGCCAAGAGCAATAATGGGAGGTCAACCACTACATTTGGATGGCTTGGTGTCTGATCTAGACTGCACTGCTGAGGAAGCACAGTAAATCTTGTGCGCTGAATGTCATTATTTCTCCTTGACACCAGCATAACGGAATTGGAATGTAGCCTTTGGAGCAGTTTCTTCTCTTATGATCAAATAAGACCTTGTTTGTTGGAATTATGTCTGTTGAATCTCCCATGGTATTTTTAGCTGGTTAAATGCCTCTAGTGTTATGCATTTTCCATCTTAATTTGTCTCCCTAGACTGGCTGGTCAGAAAGCAAAACAAAAAGCCATCGAGATATGAATGATAGGTAGCAGAGAAGCAGTGCTTCTGGTCTGTGTTCATCAAATGTACATGGGGTTACAAGGAAAGTAGCCTCCAGCTCTTCTCCTGATACAGGAGGACAGAAATAAGTAGGCCTTCTCTTTATGCATCAAAGACTGATGGCCTTTGCCCAGTGAGAAAACAAGTCATTGGATGAGACAGTAATGGAGAATAGACAAGAGCACTTTTTTTTTTAAATATGGGAGGCAACTTCAGGAATAACAAGGGAAATTAATTGAACTGCTTTAAGCTTGTTTTCCCAAACTAGTAAATATTCCAAATTGCTCAGAATGCATGAATTTACTGATCAGGAATGAGACTGTAAAACCTCTTCCTGATTTGATGTGAATATAGAGGGATACAAAGAAACATAGTGAGCAGGATTCCTTTCATCATTAATGATGCTACAAACCTGGAGGTATGTGCTTCTTCTGAGACATATGTTCTTGATCAGCAGTTAAGAGACTGTGAGTTGCAGCAATCAGTGGTGTTTGCTCCACTGCCTGTGGATTGTGATGAGCTACTCCAGAGTCTGTAGTACCTTTAGTTCTACAGAAACAATAGATACAGCTCATAATGAATGAGGACGTGAAATGCAATAAAAGCCCAGCAGACTGTGCTATCAGCCAAGGAAATTGCCATCACGAAACTCAGTTCTCTCAGAACTGATAAGGAAAAACATCTGTGTCTTTAGCTTGCCTTCTTACTGAGCACGAATAAGCCTTCAAGAGGGTGTGTAGTACCTGAATGTGTATTTTTTGCCATGTGTTAGCCTGTGGAAGTGCCTCATGTATAAGAGCAGTGGGGAAAATCAGAAAATATTTGAAACCTTTTCCAGCTCATGCTGCATGCTTCATCCACATTCTGGGCTTTTATTGCATCAATCTGTGTGTAGGGGACAGCATCTCACAAAAATGAAGAATATGGGGAGGTGGAATAGATAAGTGCCAGCTTGGAGCAGTGGTGTGGGGAGATAACCTGAATAAAGCTCAGGTTATCTCACTTTATTTTAGGCCCTGAAAGTTGGTACTGAATTATCCTAGATGAAGAGCAGAAAAGTGGAGCTCTATCACGAAATCTTGCCAAAGATGAGTGAGGAGATACAGCTCTGGCTTTAAATTTAGTAAAACTTGGCCTCTGGGAGAGAGGAAAAGATGGACATCAGACTCTATTTAGATGTCTTTGAAGACAAGGAGTGTATTGTACTGCACCTACAGTCTAACCATGAGGGGTCCTGTTTTGTGCAACTTCATGGGTAATTGCTTGTTTGGCTCTGTTCTGTGGCTGAGAGCTGCCTGGGACTGGTATGTATAAGCATCAGACTTCTAGAATACTACCAATTAACACAAATGGATTTTATAATCATTACCATTTCTAATTGCCTTTATAGTATTTTAGAAGAATACCAACTCACAGGCGCATTTGAAATGCAGGTGAAGGAAAGCTAAAGATTGTGCAGCAGTATTTAAGAGATTTATTGTGGTACTTAATTAGTAATTTTTTTTCCTGTTTAAGTAAAACTGTATTGATTTCAAGTTGTGTAGTGATGTAGAGGTGGAGGAAGGCATTTCAGCACAGCCAGGCTTTATATTGGCTAACACAAGCAGACTGTTTTAATCTGGAGCTTGCTATGCCCCAGTGATACCCCTGGAGCCTCACTAAAAGCTGAAGTTAAGCAAGTATGAATGTATTTGCTCAATTTGAACCTTGGACTTGAATCCTGGCATCTAGAGGCTGCTTTTTAAGGAGTTTCTCAGGGCTCAGGTCTGCTGTTGTATTTTTATAACAATAGTTTGTATGCTTTGGCAGTTAAGGTAAATTACATCATTTGACTCTTTCCACATTTTATTTACCTCATTTCCTTTTCTAAAAATACACCAAAGATGACTATTCAACATATAAGGCACACTTGAGATGAGTCTGAAATCAGATACAGAAAGGCCAGAAAGCCCTTGTCCTCCCCTTCATTTAAAACACACTCCCCAAGCTGTACAAAGAGATGCTGCTTGTGAAAGGCTGTGATGAGGCACAGACCCCAGGCTGCTTTGGGAAGCAAAGGAAGGAAGAGGGAAATCAGGAAAGGAAGGGGGTGGGGGCCTACAGCTTCCTTTTTTCCTGGAGGAAGGTTGTGCTCATGAGGTTGCCCTTCAGGCTCTGGGCTAAGTCAGACCTTATGCAGCAAGATCAGTGTAACCACATGGGAAGCTGCTTTGCATGGGCACAGGAGGAAAGCTTGTTGTAGAGATATTCTGTCTAGCTCAGCTGATGTGTTTTGAAAGGGGGGAACTTGTAACAGTGAAATCATTTCATGCGAGAGCATCCTGGTTGTTTCTCAGAGTAGAGCATCTTCTACACATGAGACTGCCCAGCATGTACTGGTTGATATTTGACACCCAGCAGCTGACTTGCAGCACTTCTGGAGCTTATGTAAGCTGACTGTAGGGGTTTGGCATTGACTCCAGTCCATCTCAGGTTGTTTCTAACACACTGAGTGCCCACACTGCAAAGGTTTAGGCACAACTCTCAACCTCCACCACCTGCTTGCAAAATGACTCTGAATCACTTCCGAGTGAACTGCCATCCTTCTCTTTTTGGAGTTTCCTGCTCCAGCATGTGAGTGCCTATCTCTGCTATAGCACCAAATTACCCAGCTTAGCTGATTGTGACTACAGAAGGTTTTTGAGCAAAGCTGGCTGACTTTGCACGAGAGTATGCTTCATTCTGCCAGCTGAACTGCAGGGAAGGAACCCTCAGCCATGTCAAGTGGTTTATTGCTGGGGAAATCATCTTTTTCATCCTCCTGAAGAACCTGGAAAAGGAGTTTTGGCCTCAGCCTGAACTGCAGCTTTTCCCCAGAGCCTGGGCAGGTGCAGTTGGCACATGCAGATGAGGAGCAGCTGTGCAGAGGGCATGAAATACAGCCTGAAGTCTGCCCTGCCATTGCTCCAGGGATGCTTGAGTTAGGATCAGTGTATGATGTCAGTGCCAGACTCCACAAACAGCCTGTGTCTTTAGTAGCATCTCCCAAAATAATGCTGCAATGAGTTAGACTGAAAGTCCATTTAGTCTGGCACAGTGCTCTTCATCCTGAATAATAAATGTTACCCGCTTTGGCAGTTTGTACAGATTAGCATCCCTGACAGATCTCAGCAGAGAGGCAGAGTACATTTTAAAACATTAATTCCTCTTTTGCTATAAAGGGATTCTGCAAAAAAGCTGTGGTCAGTGATAGAGTCTGCCCTCCAGATGAGGAAAGTAGAACAAATTCAGCGATTGTTCCCAACATCTATAACCCAATCTGCTTTAGATATTTAACTCACAGGCTTTGGATACTTACTTATGAAGCTGATATCTAAGAAATAATGTTTTGGTGGTAGGAATGCAGGGTTTTGTTACAGGCTGCCCAACCTCTTGGGATCAAGTATAAAGCCAGGAAGGGCTGCAGGGCTGAAGAACTTCTCCCTGCTTGCCTTCATCACACCAGGTCTTCTCTTCTTGTCATGCACTGCTATTACTTGTTTTCTGCATGCACTTGTTTGTCTCATGCAAGCCTTTGATTTCATTATAATACAGCTATAAAATAGATAAAGAGCATTTATTCCACCTTCTATAAAGATGGTCTGATCTTCTTTCTTCAAAGGGGGTTCACTGTCCCTAGATGTTGATTTAGGTTTATTTGTGGATGGATGTGCACATCAAAGTACATCGATGTAACTTCCCCTAATGAAGCACTGCATGCAGCAAGGTGGGTGTGGTCAACTTCACTGGCTGAAATTAGTGTTAGGATTCCTTGTGAATGAATCTTCTTAGGAAGACTGTGTGTGTTCCCCAGTATGGAGCCCACTGGGGCTGATGGCTGTTTGGAAATTGGTGGGGATGAGACTACTGATACAGCAGTAAGTGTGGAGATGCAGGGTATACAGAAGAAAGCTTGGGACGATGATGTGCAAAACCCAACCACGCTGAGTTGTTAGTGTATCATCTCAGCTCATGGCTGCTTGGAGAGGGAGAGTATTGTCACGTTCATGGCAATAGGAAATGCATCTTGGAGCACTTCTGGGTCCCCAGACCAGGACCTTGGAGGAAGAGAAGGAATTAAAAACTGGGGAAGGCAGATGGCAGTAAGAACCAGAGAAGATGTTTGGGTGTATGGAGGAATGAGAAGAGAATGAATTGTAAGAGCAACACCAATATGATTGGTGTAACAAGCACCAGAAGAGCATGAGCAGATGACTGTGGAGCTGGAATGGATGCAGTAGAGCTAAGGAGTAGTCTGAGTGTGGATGGGAATACATGCAAAAACTGTAACCCACACAAGCTGTTTGTTCCTCAGCTTTAGCAAGGCATCAAACAGTCAGGCACTGCAGCCTGTAAGTGTGACCAGTGTGAAGCTGGGACTAATCACTGTTACTTCATACTAGAGGTAATTCTAAAGCAAAACATGACAAATTTCCCTAGGGGCATCCTGAGATCCTCTTCATTTTGACTCGGTGAACTCTCAGTGATGTGTGATATTTCTGGAAAAACACTGCATGTTCCTTTGTGACCAAATACTGGCGTGAAGTCTACGCTATGCTTTAGCTGCAATGGTTTCTTCTGTGGAACAGATGGGACTTAGATTCGCAGACCTTGCTGTGGTGCTGCTCCTTTCCAAGGGGAACCCTGCTTTCTGGTGTATTAAGCAGCCCTACAGGTTACCCGACCACCCCCAAACAGCAGCCGGGCTGCTATTCATTACTGCGCTTCGGGCAGCGCGTTTCCATTCGGCGTTGAGAAGCTGTAATCACCAGCACAGTACGGCACGTCTCATTGTTTAGCACCGTCAGGATGACAAAGGGCCCTTCTGAACCGATCCGCCTGGATTTAGGCAAATCCCATTGTCCGTCAGAAAGCCGCGCAGCCAAGAGGTGGGCACATCTGCTGCCTACATCGCGAGCTGCAGCTGGAAAGGGGGCACCGCGGCGGGGCGAGGGGTGACCCCTGGGGCTGAGAGCCGTGCCGTGCCTGGGGGCTTTGTGCGGGCGGGGCTGTAAACATGCCCTGAGCATCGGCTGCGGCTCGGGGCCGGATCCGGCCCCCTCCGGCACCCACCCACCCCGCGGCGGGGGCGGAGGGCTCGGCGCTAAGCCCGGCCCCCGGTAGCAGTCGCCGCAGGGAGGGCGGCCCGGCCGTGGATGCGAGGGGAGCGGCGGGGCCGGGCTGGGCTCCTCCGGCCGCCCCCGTGCGCTGAGCACCGCCGGAGCCAAGGTAAGGTTTGCTCGGGGCGGTGGCGGTGCGGAGCGGTGCTCCCGCGGGGCTGCGGATCCCCGCGCGTGGGGCTGCCCCGCGGTCACGCCCGGCCGGTGCGGGGTAAGGGATGCTCGGGGTTGGGGTGGGGGATGGCTGCCCCGCGATCCATCCCGCACCCGGAGTTCGGCGTCGCGTGGAGCGCCGGATCCCGGAGGAGTGATGGATCCCGGCGGTGATGGGTCGCGGGGTGCACATCGGGGGAGGGCTCGGGGGAATTCGGTTCCCCGCCGAGGGTGATGGAAAATGGAGCGTCGCTGCCGTGATTTCGCTCTCGGCTTAACTGCTAGCAAATATTTACTCGCTGCCAGACAATGAGTGCCGTTTGTTGGCTTGTGGGCTGAGAAATATTCCCACGCTAACTTAGAGTCTGCAGAGCGGGATGGGACCGCTGCGCTGTCATTCTGCATTGCCCAGTTCCTGCCTTTCCTTTTAACAGAAAGGAGTTGCAGCCTTGTGTTTATGCCCAACACATGGCTTGTCAGCCTGTGAACGGGCGCATTTGGACGGAATTATGTCCCTGCCGTTGGCTTTTTCTGCCTGTGTTACCCGTGGCTGCTTTCCTGGCTTCCCCTGCTTCCTCCCCTTTCCTAGAATAGCCCCTTTCCCTGTATTGTTCTTGGTGCGCTTCCTCTCGCCTCGCTCTTCCTCCAGCTCACACCACAGGTTCTCAGCACAGAAGCCCTTCTGATACGTGTTGTCACCCTCCACATCAGTCTCCACCCCCCCACCCCCACCCCCCACCCCGGAGAGTTTTAAAGTCCAGAGCTTCCTACTTGGGCAAATCCTCCTTTTTCCTTTGTGGAAAGTGCAGCAGCCTTGATTCAATTCGACTCCAATTGCCCATGAAGAGATTTAAACTGTGCTGAAATCAACTTCATCATTTTGAAGCTGCTACATGGTCAGGAGGAGATTACTGGTGGCCTCTGCAGTGCTTTGGGTCAGTTTATATAACGCCCTGTGCTTGTAAACTAGGCTTCCGAGCTCCACTATTAATGATGTGAAACAACTTAAGGCTTAAATTTTGACCATGCTGCTCCCCTCTCTTCATATCTGGAATGAGGTGCTCTGCAGCTGTGTTGAATGTAGCTGGAGACTTAGATTGTATGCATCACTCTTGGAGGCAGGGAGTGAAGTCAGTGTCCCTAGTGGGGCTGGAGGAGACACAGGGAAAGACCAGGTGTGTCTGAAAGTGTCCTGTTCACAGCTCCTGCAGCATGATGGTTGGGTCTCATGCCCATTTGAATGGGTTTATGTGTCTGTGCTGACCCACAGACAGCCCTGTCTGCAGGATCAGGGGACTATCCTGTATCAGAGAGCAGCTAAGCTGCTGTAACCTTTGCAGGGCTCCCAGCAGTGATGTAGTCCAATCTCTAATGAGTTTTTATGTGGCTCTAACGGGTAAGACCTCAGAGTGGCTGGAGAGCTGCTCTGCAGCCTGGGGAGGATGTAGTGCTGTGCTCCTGCCTGGTTCATGCAGAGATGGAATGTACGCATCTAGGAGGTTTTGCCTGCTCTCATCTGTGTTCTCTCATTCTTGAGTTATGCTGCTCTTAAAAAAGCTTATCCTGCAGGAGCTAGCAACGCTTGCCCTCAAGATTTATATTCCCTGCAACTGAGTGGGCTTCAGGGGTTGGCCAAGATTTGGCCTGTTTTATGCCAAGATTTGTCTTACTGATTTCCTTGGGCTTTTGTGGGTGCACCTATGCCAGACTTGATCTTTTTAGTTTGCTTCTGATGTACTGAACATGTTTAAAAAAAAAAACTTAGAAAGTGCACTTCAGTCCATTAGAAATATATAATGTCATCGTAGTCAAAAGGCAGCAATTGTACAGAAACCTTTCAATCCATTAAGCCCTGGAATGCCATAAATTTGAAAACATGGCAGGATAAATGAATTCCTGAGGTCCAACGTGCAGGTGAGCATTTTTCTGTCATTTGCTGGGGATGCTGGCTTTGTACTCACTGCAGCTGGGTATTTTCTGGCTAGTGAGGTGAAATTGCTGCCTCGGTCCCTGGAGTAAGGGTGGTGAATGCATCTCATCTCTGGAAACTGCCTCTTTGTAGATTTGTGCTATGACACATTCTGTAACTTTTCTTGATGCTTGTACCAGGAACATCCATCCACAGCTGTGAGCCTCCCCTTAGTTTCTGGTGATTAAAGCAGCAGAGGGGGGGAAAGGGAGACACCCACTGCAGGGCTTGTATAATTTTCAAGCATCTTGTACCCACGATTTTATTTTCTCCCCCAAAGGGCAGGGAGGAGGGAAGGGAGTGCAAGGAACTGTGTGAATGCAGTCCTCTGCAATCCAGGGGCTCTGCCTGTGGCTGTTGCATCTTCCAATGGGAATGATGGGCCAACGTGTCAGATGTATTTGCGAGCAAGTGGTGGTATGAACTGAAGCTGGGGGATGAACAGGTTAGGAGGTTAATGAGATGTCTGAACTAAATTGATTTTCCATACAAATTGGCTGCAGTGTGTTTTGTTTACTTTCTTCCCTTCTCTGGGATGCTGTGTTGCAGCAGCGACGTGAATGTAATGAGCAGGATGGGGAGTTGTGGTTAACTGAGAAACCACTCCCAATGGGGAGCCTCGCTCTCACCAATGGGGGTGCTGCCACACAGTTTGAGGCAGAGTAAGGCAGCTCTGGATTAAGACCCTTTGTACCTGGGTCTGAGTCTTGTTGCCATGGCCAGCTGAGTATGATGGAATCCTAGAATCATAGTGTGGCTTGGGTTGGAAGGAACCATACACACCATCTTGTTCCAACCCCCTGCTATGAGCAGTGTATTATGGGGTGCAGAGAGCTGTGTGCCCCTGGCTCAGATGGAGCAGTCTGTACCCAGTTTTAATACTTCTTATTTAGGCATAGTGTTGTGCAGCCTAAATTAGAAAGACCACAAAAAGGAGGAACATAAAGTAATATGGTACCCGTGACCTCTGGGTCTTGAAGCTGTCAGGCAGCATCCCAGCCAGATTTTGACTTCAATATATCTTTCTAATACAAGCGCAACAGTTCCTTTGTTTAATGAAGCTTGTCTGCAGGCAACCCTCCACATTCACTCTGAAAACAAGTCTTCATACAGCAGCTGTATTTTATTTATTTATTTTGGTTTAAGGATTTCTGACCAGCTGACAACAGGGTAGGAGCACCACCCCTTCCCCTGCATGACAGAAAAGGGAAAATCAAGCTTTAGCTCACCATGTCATGTCAGGAAGGGCTGCTTGAAGGGAGGCAGAGGCCTGGCACCTCTGCATTTGCAGTCAGGTATCAGATAAACCAGCAGTGTGCCGCATGCTGCAAGACTGGTCCATACTTAAAACTGTTTGCTGAGATTATTAACTCTAGAGCTCAGCATGGTAACTAGGTTGCTGGGCACTATTGGTAAATGAGCTGTGGATTTATCTTGTAGAACTCGCATTGGTGTTGTATAACAATGATTAGTTACAGGAACAATTTTTTGGCTGGCTTAGAGCATCCATATCTATTATATTTTTTTTAAGCAGGCGAGGTAGTTTGCATCCAATAAAACAATGAAAAGCCACTGGCAAATCTGCTATTGTTTGGTTGCAGCCACTTCAAAGCATCAAATCTTCCTAGTGTACCCAGTCATAATGTGCCAATGCTTTCAGCAACTGTTAACCTATAGCACTGAACCACAGGATCGTTACAGAAGGCAGAGGTTTTTGTTTTCTTTTGCTTTTTAAAGCAACACAACAAACCACCAGAATGTGGGTTCTTCAGAATTGCAGTGATTTCTGGAGAACATAAACTGCATATAGAAGACATGCAAGCTGTAATTTCAGTTAGCCCTTTGGTTTTGCTTAGCCTGCCTACAGAGCTGTCTTCTGCAAGGTTGGGGAAGGATTTGCTGTTGCAATGGCCTCTTCATTTGGAAAATAAACTCTTTGTAGGTCATCTGAAATAAGAGCAGATCATAGTTTCAGGTTTACAGCAGCTGTCAAAACTTCAGTGCCAAGGAAGAGGACTTCAGCATGAAGAGATGCTGAAGAAGAAAGTCAGTTCTACAACAGGAATCTTGTGAGTTGTTGATCATTTTAGCAAACCATTTCAAAAGCAGTCACCCAAGAAACAGTAAGGTTGCCTCAGAACTTCAGATACTCAAAACCACTATGTGCCTCCAGTTTGCAGCTGAGTTCTCAACATCCCATGAGTGCTGGGTGGGGCTGGAGATGTGGTCTGGGTACTGTGCCAGCAGACTCCTTTCAGTCTAAAGGGTGTGTGTGTGTGCTTGGTAAGTTGGTATTGATTGTCCATAATCAGTTCAAATCATCACAGCCTGCCCATGCTGTTTGTGGCTGTGCCTTTGTAGAGGCATGTGGGTACCCCAAAATGCTTTCTAATGTGTGCAAAGCATGCTCCCCTACAGCTTTTCTTCTGCTAATATTTGTTAATTGCTTTCGAAGTGAATTCCATAGGTTGGTTGATCTCCCTGTAGATGAATATCTTTCATACAATTAATCCTTTCTTTTTTTTCAGAAATAGCTTTAGAAACAAATACTTCTACCTTGTGTTACACTACAAACAACTCCCCTTATTTTTAAAGCAGAAACAAAGTAAAAAACACGACTCTTCTGCAACTGCAGTAGAGCAGGGGAATTATTGTAACCCCACAAACATTCCAAGAAAGGGAGAACTTTCAAGGCTCTTCAATCTTGAAAAAACCTGTGAGGAAATTCAGTGATGAAGTCCATGGGTGAGATCTTAACCCTCTCAAAATTGACTGGAATCTTCAGACTAGATTTTTTTTCCTGGAGTTTTGCTTAAAGATTTGCTTGGAATACTTTATTAGTGTCCTTCAGAGCTGTGAAGGTGCACAGTTGTACTGAAATACCAGTTTCCACACATTTCTAGCTTTATTCTAAATGATCATCCAGTTGATTTTCTTTTTTTGCCTTGAAATGAAGTCCAATGTGATTAGAAAACAATCTTTTGGAGTATTTTGATTGCTTTTAAATGGGTGGATTAAATGGGCATCAGCATCCTTTTTCCTTCTTTCTCGAGAAGCCCTGTGAGAATTTGAGGGAGAGACTTGACAAGTTTTCTTGGCGCAGAGACTGTTTTTTGTTGTTTAGAAGGAAGTCTGTAAGTAATAATGGTTATTGGACACTTTGGAAAGTGCATTCATTTGACTCAGCCTGCCCTGGCCAGGGAACACAGCAGAATCTGTTGCTGAGTTAAGACTGAGTGCTTTCATATGGCTGTGCTTGATTTACTCATCTCTTTGCCAGCTGAAGGCTCAGGTAACAGGGAGGTGGAGGATGATAACGTGGTAGAAAGATGTAGGCATGCTTTAGAGCAAGAAGCAGACTCAGCTTGGGGGAAGGAGCCCAGAAAACCAGGAGGAGGAGGAGAGCAGCTTGCCAGGGTCACTGCTCTGGACCTGGCTGGGCATTGTACAAAAAGCAGCTGCCATCCGTAATCTAGCCTCAGGCTGAGATCATAGCATATTGATGGATTTTATGTGACATAATACCTCTCGAGGCATTGCTGTGCTAAACGCATAGGTTATAGGAACGCGGTTGCTGCATCAGTCTCAGGAATCCCACTTGGCTGTTATGGAAAACAGATGTATGTGTTCAGTAGCTGTTGTGCAAGAAAGCTTGGTCTGAATCAAAGCTATCAAGAAAGCAGTTCCTAAAGGTAAAACATCTTAAATCTCAAAAGATTTAAAAAGAAGGTATGATTACAGGCTGTGATCTGTCATGCTGTCTGTCCCCAAAGGCAATAGTGGTGGAAGATGTGTCTGGAGCTGGAGATGCATCTTCAAAAGTGAGTCCCTAATGTGCAGGGATAGCTACAGCTGCATGAAGATTTGGCGGTTTTCTCCTTCCCTTCCTTTGGTTGTAGGACAGATCTCTCTCCTTGCTCTTTCTGCTAAGTCCAGACTTATGTTTCTAGTTTAGAGAGCAAACTAATAACCCCTCCAGATTGTACATTCAGCAATCTGAACATATTTAACTCTGACACTGATTTTCCTCTTGTGTCTAATACAAAGGAGATATCTTTATTTGTGGGAACGATGCCTGAACCTGCTTGAAAGCAAACTTAAAATGAACAATGTTTTACTAATACTCTGAATAAAGTGACTGCACCGTGTATGAAAGCCATGTACGGAGCAGGGGGGTGAAGCATGGCAACTAAAAGGAAGTGCTGCAGTGGAAGTCTTTTTAACCTTTACCGTGTTCATTGTGTAACTTTGCAGTAAGAGGAACAGTGGTTTGTAAATGCTTCTTCCTTCCCCCAGCATCAAAAATCTTAGTGGAGATGATAGAATCTAATGCTTCAGCAATTAAAGTACAATTGGCATTTATTGTGAATGTGCTTGTTAATGGGATGGAGAAGAGATGTGTACGTGTTGTGTAGGACTTTCTGGAATCTGTTTTTTTCTCTCTGGTCTTCCAAAATGAAAACTTCTGATTTAGGCAATGAACTAAACTTTTCTTAAGCTCCTATTGTATCCGTGCTGAAAACCAGTTGCTGCTCTTGATTTAGAGGTCTGTGCTCTTGTGCAGAGGAAAAAGCTTGGAGGGGGCACCTTTCCTGACCACTTCTGCAGCACAACCTGACTTAGTTTGCATGGGAATCAGAACTAGGAAGCTCCAGAGGTGTCTGTTTGGCAGCCTTGAGGCTGATGCATTATCTGGCATGGATGGAGCAACGTTTATGTGCTTATCTGTCAGTATTTCCTAATGGTGACCATGTGAGTCTGCCTCTCTTGGCAAAAGCATAACTCACTTTCCACATTTTAGCCATCATTGCACTTACAAGTAAATCGCCATAAGGGTTGGATTTGAGTCTCTGCTGAACAACAGGGGAGTCATCTAATAACAGCTTTCTGTGAGACAGAAGGTGAATGGAAGTTGAAACCTAATAAACAAATGGGTCCTGATGAACTTGAGACATTCTGGGGACGCCAGCAAGCTCAATGCATGCAGCTGTCCTATAGGCAGTAGCAAGAACCAGGCTGATGTCAGAGCTTCCTTCTTTGTCACTTGGAATTGATTATTATTGGCACAAGGAGAAGAAAATGGGCTTTCTCAACTCTGTTAGCAAATGAGGGGAGGAAAGGGATGTGTTTGTGTGGGCTGGCATCACTGTGGATCAAAGACCCTACTTCTCCCTTGCAAACCTTGCTTATCTTTTAAATCCTAGGGGCTATTGCTCTATTTCTCTTGTTGCATAGGAAGCCATGCAGTGTATGAATCTAACTGTTTGAATAATGTTTGGGGGTGAACATTTTTTCATTGCCTTCTCCCAGTCCAAGAGGGAGGTGGGTCTGTGGTAGGTTGAAGAGTACATAAAATAAACTGGAGGGAAGGAAACCAGCAGGTCCTGCTGTGCTGTCGGCTATATAAGATATGTCTTGATTTATTGTTAAATAAACAGCTCTCATAACAAAGGTATTTGAAGAAATCTGTAGTAAAAGCTATTCAGCTGAAGTGAGTTAACCCTGTTTGAGTTTAGGGAGCTTGCTGACTTGATAGCACTTGCCTACTAGCATGGTGCCTTCAGTTCAGCACTGGGGAGCTGATTTTGGTAGTTTTAACCCTGTCATTCTCAGCCTGAATCTGCTCTGTTGTGTTGTTGTTTTTTGTTAGCCCAGCATAGCTTTGATTCCTGGTGGAAGTGGTGTTCAGCAGTGCATTAACATCTCCTCTTTCAGAAGTTACGCCCTGCCACAGCGTCATATGCTTGTTAGGGCAAGCTGCATCTCTTCTCTCCTTCCTGCTAGAGAAATCCTTCTCGAGTTTTTTTTTGTTTCTTTTTTATTTATTTTCTTTCCCAACCTCTCCTGCATTGCTTGGATGAAGCCTGGAGCTGGCAGCAGCTGAGATACGGTATGTTTATTCCAACACATCAGAGTGGCATCTTTGTTTCTGACTGAAAAGTGGCTGCATGGGATTTTGGTGGCACTGGGAATAAGGCTCCCAGTTTGCTCAGCAGTTGTTGTCTCCAGATCCGTCTCTTCTGGTTGTGCTTTGTGGTAGACTGTCTGTCTGGCGCTTCCTCTGCAAAGTGGTAATTGTTGTTTTTGCATGCTGGTGATGTTCTGTAAAATGAAATGTTGTCCTGCTAAAATGAAACATAGTGGGGGGGGGGGGGGGAGGTCAAGAAAAGCAATGGGGTGGGGCTGGGCTGGGAGCAGCAGGCAGAAGAAAAAGCAAGTGTGAAATGAACACAGCAAGTGGCAAGCATGGAAGTGCTGCAGGGCACCGACTGAGCAGCTGGTTGCTGTTAGAAAGCCGTGCCTGGTGCTCCCAGGTAAGTGGGATCAGTCTGACCGCGCTCTCAGCCCCTCGCTGTGCTGTGTGATCTGGCTAAAGGCAACATGGGAGCAGGTTGTGGCACTTTGTAGCAGCAAGGAAGGACGCTGTGTTGCTTCTTTCCTTTGCAACCTACTCAGAAGCATGAAAACAGGCCTGGGAGATGTGATATCTTAGCTGAGACCTGAACTGTGAAAGCTGTATGGAGATATGCCTTGGATGTGGAGAGCAGTAGTGCAGGTTCATCCCTATTGCATTTAATGTTTCCTTCTTAATTTTTAATGTGCTTGGTAACTTCTATAGTTGCAATCCATGTTCTTGTTACAACAAAATGCTTGGAGTCCCTGTCTGCCTGGCTGGTGCCTGGGTGTTCTGGCCTGTGCCGTAACAGCTAATCTGAAGCACAGCAGCATGCTTTGCTCGCTGCTGGAGCTGCTGAGAGTCTTCACTGCATGGCACCAGGATAAGAGCATGTGGGGAGGAGAGCAGGAGAGCACAGTTTGCATGGCTGTGCCATGTGGGTCTGTAGCATCAGGCTGCAAAACGATGCTCTGCCAAGCTGTCAAATGCAGTATGAGTAACACCCAGTGAAACATTTACAAAAATGAAGTTGCTGAGTCCTTTCTCACAGGAAATGTTTTAATTGCTTCTTTGAAATCAGGTGGAGGGAGAGGAGATGAAGGAACGTATGAGTGAGTGCAGGATGGAGAGGAGGGCAGATCTATGCCTGCTGCTGTCCGCAGCTGCCTCTCCCAGCTCCTAGTCCTGGGTGCTGCAGCTTCACCCCCTGGGCCTCTCCCAGCTCTGGGGGGAAGCTGTGGGGCAGCAGTGCCTCCTGGGGGAGGTGGGGGTGGAAACTCCTGCTGTGCAGGAAGAGATGGCTGATAAGGTGCCGGGTGCTGCTCTTCCCAGAGCACTGATATCTAATGCTTCTGGAAAAGAATAAAAGGCTTTGCAGGAGGGGAGGTTATTTGGCAAAGAAGTCCGGAACAGATGAATCAACACCTGGCTGTAGCTTGTGCTCTGCCTCTGGGGCAAGACAGATGTAAGAGCAATTTTAGCAGCAGTGCCCATCGCCTCAGGATGGTGGGTTCTTTTCAAGCCATCCGTGGCATTCACTCTCTACAGGCAGGGCTTCAGAAGGGCACTGCTAAAAAAACATAATGGCAATTCTTGACTGGTGCATACGTCAGCATGGGAAGACTGCTCAGTGTAATGCAAGAAGGAATGATAGTGCAGAAAGCTGAGGAAATGGGAACATGCTTGATCTGGATTTGCTCTACATTAGGGAATTCTGCAGAGAAGTCCCTGCCAGGCTCTGGAATATCGGCTGACAGCAAGCAGAAGTGTGTCCAAGGCATTAAAGCAGACAGTGCTTGGGACCAGATCCACAGGGATCCATGTGGGTGGACTTCTGTGACCCAAGGTTTCTCTGCATTAGTGTCTCCCTCCTAGGTATTGGCCTGGGGTTTGAGGCACATGTTTGTCCATGTAATTGTGTGCATTTGTGCCCATCAATTGTTTTGACTTTTAGTTTTTTGTTGTGCTGCATCTCAATTTATTATCCTACATCTTTGTTATGCATAAGGTATGGTATGTGACTCAAGAGGGGGAGAGAATTCAGAGGTATTTTTTTGGTGGTGCTTTCTGCTCTTCTTAAGCACAGAAGGTTTTGTAAGTTTTGTTTGTCCCTTCAGCATGCAATTATTCAAAGCAAGCAACTTCTCTAAAGCTGTGATGTGTACCTGGGGGGAGGGGAGTGGGGCAAGACAGGAGCAAGAATTGCATTCAAGCCAACCACCATGCAGTAAGTTGTCAGTATTGTTATTAAAGGCGAGCAATATCACTCTTCTTGAAATACCTCTTCTGAAGATGAGGTGGTGAGTCTCCTAACCACTGCACTCCCAGCGTTCCTAACAGGTGTATGTTAAATTGAATTGCATTTGTTTTCATTCAAAATAGAGATGCAAAGATTGATTAAAAATAGTCTGTAGCTGGGCTTGAATGGAGACACAGAGTAGTGCCCTGCAGGGTTTGGGCACAAGCAGATGTGCCCTATGGAGGCCCTGTGCACACCCAGGGATGCTGTGTTGTACCTTGCTTTTTGTCCTGTAACTGCAAGCTCTGCGGGCTCAGGTACCTCTAACTGCATGTGCTGCTCAGTACAGGATCTCTTTTGCAAAGCAGTTACGTGAGGCGTCTGCTGTGCATACAAATGGACTCAGAATCAAGTAATAGAGCATGCATACAGCTTCATTAATTTAAAGCTTAGTTCTTTCACATCCAGGCTTTTTTTTTTAAGTGCTAGAACCTCTTGGCATGGTTGCAGCCACCCTTCCTCTCTAAATAACTTAGAGTAATCATTCAGTGGGATGACTGTGACCCCTGTGAGGGTTTAACAGTGTTGGCAAGGGGAGGACAAAATTAGTCACACTGTATCTCTGGTTTTAGTGAAGGCAAGGCAGCAAGGTGAGAGCCAGCCGTTCCTCGAGCTCTACTTGTGAGAGCAGAACCCACACCTCTTGAGCTGGGCAGGAATGTGTCAGCATTCACTTTGATTTCAAAGACAAGATGAGCAGTGGGATGCATTCCGTGTGCTCATCATTCCCTTCAGAAATGCACTGTGAATATAACGTAGAACTTGAGCAAATATTTGGAGGGCTGAGGGGCTTTGGAAGAATATATCCTCCAAATTTGGGGAGAGCAATTAGTCCTAGTGTAGTTAATTGTCTCGTACTCTAGGCTCCATCTCAAGCAGTACTGCTGCCTGGGTGGTTACCATAATCTTCTTTATTTCATTCCAGTACAAGTCTGGGTGAGCACCTGATATTCAAAATGGGATTAGGAGAGGAAAAAAAAATTGCTGCTAAAATTGGTAATAACAGAAAGAAAACCTGTCTGACAGCATCTGCCTTGTGATCTTCTGGGAGCAGGCTAAAGAATCCTTAATTACCTTTTTTCCAAGGGTGGGGTGGTGTCTCTGAAGAATTCATTTAGGAAGGTTACAGCTGGAATTGCTGCTGCTTGAGTTACAGCAGCCTAATGAGTTGTCATGAATTAGCTCCTAACCTGCAGTGGGAACTGGCAGGAGGAGTGGGGTGCTGTGAAGGGAGGTTTGGGTAAGTGGAGCTAGGAAGGATTGGGATTCAAAAGTGAATGTGCCCTGTAAATGGATCTGATGACTTTACCTATGGATAGAGAATGTTGGACACTGTCGTGTAGAAACCACTGTCCCACAGGACAGCACTCTGTTCCCAAAGTAATAAACCATTATCATTGCTATTACAGGGTCATTTAAATGAGAGGCAATGAGCGCTCTTACCTTTGTGCAGACACCCAGAGACTTAACAGATCTGTCATGCTTACGCTGCAGTGAGCCCTGTGTTGGTGCACCATGAAATTTGTGCTGCTTGTGTTAAATGCCCTTTCTGCCTGGCTGCTGTGAAGGTGATGAATACTTTGAACAAAATCAAGTCCTAAATGAAAGCTGTAGCAATGCTTCATCTCCAGCAGCATGCAGCACTGGCTGCTTCAGAGGATGCTGTTCCCAAAGATGTGTGATCATTTAGGTGTCTTTTCCTAAGGAAGTTTTTCTCGGCTCTCATTTGAAATAGAAATGAGCTCATGTCCAGGAGTGTCTGAGAGCTCGGGTACTGAGTTACTTAAAGCTTTCCTGGATAAAGACCCAATAATGTTGCATCTTTATGCTTTAGAGAGGTAAGAATTGTAGTGTGTACTAGAAGAAGCTTTAATTGCTGAATCATGGGGGGAAACAGAAGGCCTTGTGTGTGAAATAAACACAGCCAGTCTTTCCACAGCAGCGTTGTAGGGAGGCTGTCTTCTGATGTCCTTGTGTTTCTGAAAGGTGATCATTTAATGCCCAGTGGCGTTAAATGGAATACGAGTTCTTGTGGCTTTCCGGGTGTGTTGGTGCTGTTACAGGAGGATGCTGCTGAGGTGCTCTCATCAGAAATGCTTTGTGAAATCTGAAACGATTTGGAGCTATCTGGCCTAGCAGCATGCTCCTGTGAGTTCTATTACAGAAAATCCAAGTCAGCTCCAACATAACAATGAACCACTGAATAAAACGATGTTGCTGCTCGGAAGGAGGAGAAATATGATAGACTGTTCTGTGTCTTTGCTGAATTATATGAAGAGCTATTTGCAGTAAGCAGGAAAATTGTTGTTTGCTGATGTTTGAGAGATATGGCCACATTATTCTGGTGCATGCATGCTGCTCCTGTGGATGTTGGTGGATATGGAGAGCTCTGCTGCTGAAATATGTTTTATCCACAGCCATGCTTCCTTGGCATTTTTGGTTTTTCTGTTGCTTTCTTATCTTCACTCTCAAGTCATTTTTCTCCTCCACATTTTAGCCTCTCCCTGCAGAGAAGGGAGCCAAAACATAGATATACACAAAAACAGTTGGCTTTATGCCTAGCTGTGAATTTACATGGAGGGGAAGTTCATAGCAGCAGGAACGCACTACACGAGGGCACACTTTGCTCCTCAGGAAGCCTCTGCCTCCCTAGCAGTAAAGTGGATTGCTGCTAGAAAACAAGCTGTGTGCTGCAGCTGCAGCGCATACACCCTCAGCAGTGGCATCATTCCCCTCCTTGGACTTGCAGTGAGAGCAATGCAAAATTACACTGTAAGACCTCCAGAGCAGAGATGGGACACCTGGTGCCCCACTGAAAAGCAGAGCATTGCAGTGCTGGTGGCAAAGATGGGCACAGCCCTTGCTGCTGCTTTGCTCTGCCACTCGTTCTTCATTCTACTTAATAGATTCTTGTGAGCATCTCATAATCAAACCCAAAATGAAATGCACGAGGCAGAAAGGCTGTAAATGGGAGATGGATGAGCTTTCAGCTGTGGATGCGTGGGATTTGCATCTCTGGGGATATATGTTCATAAAGGCTGTGTTTGTTGATGGCACAACAGAGACCTAATTACAGGCCTGCTCTGTCACAGCTGTGTTATCCTCTTGTGCAGACCTGGCATAAACTTCAGTTTCCCAGGGGAGAATATTGTGTGTAATTCTGTATGTATCATAATGTTCTCCATTTAAAATAAAATGAAGTATTTCTTATCTTTTTACTCTACCGCAGCCATGCATTTTTAACTTTTTTTTTCCTGCCTCTCCAGTTGATGCTCTACTTCCAGAAACTCCAGAGGGTGCCCTTCTCTGGGTCAGAACTGGCCCAATTTGCACTTGCTGCTCACTGCATCTGTATACTCTGGGAGTCAGAAACTCATCTGACTTTTTCCCAGCATTATCTTTTTTAAATGTTGTGTAACAATTCTGTGCTGTAAGGGTGGTTTGAAGAAGCTGAGCCTCAAAGCTTTGTGCCACCCAACGCTAAAATAAGGTGAGGATCCTGGGTTGCAGTTTGTAAGTTTTTCTGTATAGCCCTGTTGTGATTAGTGTTTGCATTAAAGAGGAGTCAGACTTTTACATTTCTGACTTTATCCTTTTTTGGGGCTCGCTTGACTGTGTCTGCGCTTATTTGCATTGCCTGATTTCTTTTCCACAGTAGTACTTTTATAGTCGATCTGATATTTTTAAGGTTCTTTTTTCCTTGGGGAATGATACTTTGGGAAATTTTCCTTCTCCAGTAGAAAGTGTGCCCTGTCCACTCCAGAAATCAACACAGTAGTCCTACTACTTATTTCTCTGAAATGACTGAGGCCATCAGTGTGTTCCCACAACCAGTGCACTGCCTTGGATTCTCAGATCCTCTTAGAGGAGAGCTAAGGTAACTTCTTCTAGAGGAACAAAGCTGTCTTTAGGAGAGTTGACATACTTAAGTAAAGCCTCAAGTGATGGAGTATCAAAATGCTTCATGAATTGGTGGAAAGACCTAAGATCTCACTGACAGCTAATGGCAATAGATGGTAAAGCCTGAGCGAGGTGCCATGGCTTGGTGTCTGTCATTCTCATCTGAACCATTCTCAATTGTGAGAACAGCTTCAACCTTCACATCAAATCCCAGGGAGCTTAATAGGTTCTTGGTTGTTTTTTTTTTTTAACTATTCCACTAAGTGCTACATAAGTGCAGTCACCTGTAGCTAGGTGTGCCTCTTGTATGTGACACAGCAGTGCAATCCTGAGGATGTTAGCCATCCAGTGGCTCTGTTTGCATGTAGAATTAATGGTTGCAGTTCAAATCATGCTGACTGACCAGAAAGTAGGCAGGTAGAGTGTGGTTCAGGGAGCTCTGATGAGAGCTTGGGGCAGAAACAGCAAGCTTGGTTGTCTCCTATTGTAATCCTATAGAGAACTTAGAGTTCAGATCCTGATTCTGTTGAAGTTAATGGAAAAAGTTTGTCATTATGGCTGAACACTGGGAAGTTTTCTTAGACTGTGGCAATCCTGTGTATGTATAGAAGGCATTTACATAACGCACTGTATCAAGACATCTCTGAAATTGAAAGTGGCTTTCTCAGCTGTAGAGAGCCACTTTATTTCCTATGATAAATAATAAACTCATTTTCTGCAGCAAAAGTAGTCCCTGCAGGGAATACTGATCAAGGCCATTCCCAAGGTCTGGGAGCTGTTAATGCATTGAGCAGCTGGGCTGCTCTGTATCTGCTCTGCTGGTCCTCAAGCAGTGGCTGAGGGCCGTGCCGTGCAGCAGTGCTGCACAGACCCAGTGCAATGCATCCACCTTGCAAAGCTGGCATGGAATTGATTGGTCGTGTCTCAGGCTGTGTTTGAGGAGTCAGTGTGCAGCTTCTTGTGTTCCTTCTAGAGGGGTGGGAAAGTGTACTGTGATATGAGAAATGTCCTCAGATTGCAGTATTGGGTACAGCTCACCTATGTGTTGGCTTTGAATGCAGTAAGGCTTCTTCCAGGAAAGGTTTTCTTGTCTGTTCTGACAAATTACTCTGTAGGAGCATTCTGTTATATGGGGTCATGGGAGTGGAATGACTTGCTTCTCTGCTGCTTGCATCAGTTTGAAGAATTAAAGGTGATCAAAGGTGCAGTGATTTTTAAACACCACTCTTGCAGGGAAGGTGATTACATTAGCCAGTGGCTCTTGCCCAGGGGCAGCTTCGAGTGGATTGTGTTCCAGCCAGGTGTAAGATTTCATGTGAAGCAGGAGTTGGGTTTTGAGATACAACACCATCTCACTGTACTGAGTACTGAGGGAAACTGCATCAGCTGTGAGCTGTGTTTTGCAAATACTTTGCATCCCTGCACCCTGGGGCAGATGGGTGCAGAGCCAGTAGTTGTGATGCATATGCCACTGCGTGCTGTCACGTTGGCTGTCCCTGCCACAGCTCATTCTTCTGTTCAAGATCCGAGCTTTTAGTAGTTCCAAGTGGGATGGGCTGGGTTTTGCTCTGAAATAAATATGATTATGAATGTGATTATAGATTGTGGTCTCTCTGATGCTAGATGGGCCTAAGTGAAGGGGTAGATAAAAGTGGAATAAAACCTTGATTCTTTTTCAGGGCTATAAATCAGTTCATCAAACTCACAAGTGCTTTGATTCAAGGCAAAGTCCATAAGATATTGAAATCCAGGCTTTTTGTTACTGCCTTCAAATCAAAATGATGCCAAAAATTACAGAACCCAATTGATCATCTTTGAGTTAAATCTTGCAAGTAATACTGTATAAACATTTTAGATCCAGAGGGGATTATAGCCAAATACAGAGCTGATGGAGGAGTTCAATGATGTTCTGAATTGCGAAGTAGGTGTGTAGAAAGCATTGCTGGAGCCTGTGGGCTAGGAGTGTGTGGAATAAGGGATGGATGGGAGGGGCTGAGGGCAGCAGCTCAGAGTAAATCAGACTTGGCCGAGGGTGGGGGAGAGGGAAGGTAAGGCTGCAGAGCCCAGAATGGCCAAAGGTCCATGGGGCAGCCTGAGTCCTGCCTCCAGTGCTTGCTTGTGGGGTCATGGGCAAGTTGTTTAACCATTGTGGGTTTGCTTGCTCATCTATAAAACAGGAATCAGTCATGGCAGGGAACTTGAATTTACTGGTCATCTCAAGTATTTGGGGAAAGTGTTTTACTTTGGGTCTCTTTGAAAGGTATGAAATGCTGTGTAATCATTGTGTCGTGGGTCAGTTCATTCATTATGATAGGAGAAGAGGGGGGAGAAGAGGCAGTATACTATGTAGGTTTATTTTTTAAATGAAGGTAATTACTGTGTTGTGTCATCAGTATCAGAAGGGTTTTTTTCAGAAGGCTGAGTGCCAGATATTTCCCTATAGAAGACAAATTCTCTCTGGTTCTTCATCCTCTTTGTGTCTGCAGTCGAGTACACATGATTAATTGATGGCTTCATATCCCCAAAGCCGTGTGGCTGGAGCTAGTCTCCTTTATCCTCCCTGCTCAGGCACCTACCCAGTCTCAGTGTTTGTTAGAGCAATGATTTCAAGAATACATTACTCTGTTTTTCTGGTATGTTAGAATTCTTCCTATCTGAAATGCTGTGACTTCTCATCATTTATACCTGCAGTGTCTTGTGGTGCAAGCTCCCCTCACAGTTAATTCCCTTAGATGATTTATTTACTAGTGACACAGCAGAGCCCTCAACATAGTAATTGCAATGACGTGATCATCAAAGCATCAAAAGCAGGAGCCCCTGGTTCCTCATCTCCCATGTGCTGCCACGATCCTCCCATCTCTCCCTTTGTGCTCTCTTTGTTGCTTCAAACCTTTTTCAGAAAGAAAAGAAATCCATAACCAGGTAAAAACTGGGTCGGTGCATCTGTAGATAATGAAGAGCGTGTCTTCCTTTAGCTCAAGAGCACCAAAACGCTGTTGTGTCACTTGGTTTTCTGTTCCTGTGCTCCCTTGCTGGTCCAGTGCTTTGTGACCCAGCAGAGATGGGTTATGTGGGCAGGAGATGGAGGAGCAGCGATGTGCTGCCCCCGTATCCAAACATGCGAACAGAAAATGAGTACTTAAAACTCAATTGTTTTATCTCATCTGGAAGAAATATTTCAACGCAGCTGGTAAACTTATAATTGAATTTAAAGATGATGAATCACAGGTGAATGGATGGGTGGTAGGTCTTTGCTCTGTGCCTGCAGAGTGGATGTGTGCTGAGTGGGAGCAGGGAGCTCATCTGCTGTCCTGCCTGTCATTCTGCCTGCTGGGGCAGATGCTCACCTCGCTCACTGGGTGTAGTGCTGATTCCTGCCCTGCTGTAGATGCCCTGAGTGCTTCTGGCTGGAACCAAATCCTCCCAGAGACTGAGTTTTGGAAGAGTCTCCTCAGCAGGTAGCCAACTGCTGGTGGGGGAGATTAAAGATTGCTTGGAAGGAGCAAGTTCGGCAGCTCAGATTATGGAGCTGCTGCGTCGCTGCTTGAGGCATGCTGATTTCACTGATCTGGGCTGAGGACATTAATTAGCTTGTTATATGTATGCACGCATCTCATATAAGTGGCTTTCTGTTACTTGGGAGAAATGGGAGTGGGGAAAATAAGTGGGCAACTGTCCCTTTCAGGTGCTGAGGGCAGAGCAGGGAGGGGTCCTGTTCCCGAGGTGTGTGTTGGGTTTGGGATGCAGCTGGTAGAGATGGTGGACTTGCTGTGCTGGTACAAACCAGCTCTTGCCAGGTACCAGGAGCTCAGGGAGCCACAGCTCCATTACATACTAATGGCCTGAGAGATGAAATGTAATGATTAGTTGGATTGTTAAATGGATCTAGAGCCTGTGTCAGAGATCTTTTCAACAGTGTTTGGAGCACAGAGTAGCAAAGCAAGCTGCAAAAGCAGAATTACTGTAGGCTTTGCCTTGTGTGCTATTTCAGCACTGCTGCAGCACAACTTGGAGTTGTGTGTTGCTTGTGGGATGGGGCAGTGGGCTCAGATATGGCTGTACTCCCAGCTCCTTGTTTGTGTGTCGGGCTGGGCTGCCACAGCTCCTCCAAGAGGGGAGAAAGAGGGCCCGGAGAAGGTCTTTCAAGTGATGGAAGAGCACTTACAGTCTAGCTCTGAGACAAGTATTTTCTGTTCTGGCTTGGTACGAAGGTTTGAAGAAGCACTTCTACTTTCACATGCTGCAGCTGAGCGTATTTGTCTTTGCTGAAAGGGTTGTAACTGCCTTCAGGGACTGCTGTAGATCAAATACTGCTGAACTGGTTGTGGGAGGAGCAGCAGAAGGATGATGTACAAACCAGCCAAAGGACTGGCTTCCTGAACAATACCACGTGCAGCTGCATTTGATGCAGGTGGTGGTGTCCCCCTGCTACACCCCTGTCTTATGCATGGCAGCCTGTGATGTGTCTGGGAAATAGAGTAGGAAAACAGCTTTGCTAAGAATACTTTATTATTAAAAGGAGTAGCTCCTGTTCTCTCTCTGCTCTGGTTGCTGAGTGCTTGGGAACACACAGCAGGAGAACTTGGTGAGCACTGTGTGTGCAGCTGGGGAGGGAGCTCTCAAGGACAGAGCTCTGCTCCCTGAGGGGATGGAGCAGCTACTGGGAACAGTCCCTAAGTGGGAAACACCTGGGCCCATCCTTGTTGCTGATCAGCTCTGCTGCAAGGTTGGGTAGCCCTTGGTCTCCTAGCAATGCTTAGGAAGGAAGCAGTGAAGCAGTTCATTCATGATCACCTAACGGGAAGAAAGATCCTGTTGGCTCCACGCTCCTCTGTGCTGCACAGAGTGAGACAGAGCTACTGGAGTCTGGCTGCAGGGCAGCACCAGAACGTGCACCCCCAGCAGGGGACGCCTGGTGGGCTGTGGAAGGAAGGGAGGGCTGCCTGTGGGGGCTGTGCTCGTGCCAGGGGCTTGGCTGTCAGTCCGGGTGAAGGCAGATGGAAGTAATTTCACAGCTTGGAAGCCAGCTGACAGTTGTGTTTTGATACAGATCAACTGTGTGTTGGTTGTTCCTCAGAGGAAGTCGTTGTCCTGACCCCATCACTTAGTGGTCAGTCTGTGCCCTAAAAATATTTTTATACACTCTTGCTGTCTGTTCAGGAGGCTCAAGCTCCTGCCCTCCCTGATAATGATGGAGAATGGCGGCCTTCAGCATTTGCTGTTTTACCAAGTAGACTCCCCCTCTGGCTTTTTCTCTTTGTGCATCATGAATTCCAAACTCTGGGAGTCCAGATACTGCAGCAGATGCTCTCTGGTTTGGTAGGTTTGTGGCATTCAGGGTAGCTGAGGAAATCTCAGGCATGTGAGCCTCCAAAGGGAAATGGAAAGAAACCCAAGTGGCAATTTATCATGCATTTCTCACTTCTTTGTGTTCTTATCCCAGATGAAGCTTTGTCTTTTATCCTGTAATTATGTTATTTCCTATGAACAACTTAATCAAAGCAAGGTTTTTTTTGGAAAGCATTAATTTGATCTACTAGATGCTCTGTGTGATCTGCAGTATAGATGCTGGGGAGCTCTGGGGCAGATTCCTGCAGCTTCAGAGAGCTGCTAAGGGGGCAGGCTCTGGCCATGCTGAACAGCTCTGAGTTTGTCAGTGCTGTAGTTAGGAGCTGCTGCTGCCTGTGGCTGCCTTCCTCTTCCATTTTCCCCTTTCCATTTCAGTTGTGTGTTTCCTGAGATTCTCTTTTGTCATTTGTGAAAAGTGCTGTGTTTCTCACAAGGACCTTTGAAATTGAAATCTTGCTTCGTATTGGAATGAATGTTTTGCACTTCATAAAACACAAAGTGTGCATAATGTGCGTTGGCAGTGGGGGCACTGGCAGGTAAGTTCTCTTGATCTGCATGACAGATACTGGCTTTGAGGAGATGCTGTGCTCTTCCATCCTAACGTGCTTTGCTTCGTGCACCAGAACAGTCTCTTTAGAAATCGTGCTTGGTGACTTCAGCCAAACCCTCTCTGCTTTGCAGGGCGCTGTAGATTAATGCTACTGCAAGCTTGGGCTCTTAATGCAATCTCAACCCTTTAATTAAAGCAACATGGAACAAAAAGGGAGAATTAGTTAAAAATAACAACTCTCGGAAGCCCAGCTTGCCTTTTTATTACACTTGTCCTCACTTTCTCAGCTGCTCTGATAAGAAGGATATTCTCCCTCTGGGATGCAGTGAATAAACTGGGATGTAACTCATTTGTTTGGGCATTACATTTAATTAATTTCTAACACTAATCCCTTTCCTGTACTTTTTTTTTTTTCTGGCTTGTAGATAATGTAATAGTCTTGTTCCAAGGAGAGGACTGGTGGTTTTTACCAGTACAGAAACAAGGTTTGTGTGCTGTATACCCCTAGGGCTGGGGAGGTTCTGCATTGCCCTATGGAGGGCATTGAGGGGACTTCCAGGAAACACATCTAGAATGTGTGAAACTTGAGGAGATTCAATGTACCCGGAATGCAGCTGCATTTTTCAGCGAGGTAAAGTGTATGCTGTATAACATTCTTTGGAATAAAAGTTATCCTCAAGCCTCTAGATAACATGGGCTGTTTTTTTTTTCTTGTGTATTTAGACTTTCCTAGACTTCCTTATGGCAGAAATGGCTCCCTTTAAACTGATGGGAAGCTTGCCATTCAAGTGAGGGAGGAGATGAACTCTCTCTGATCTTCCAGTAATGGAGTGGTGTGTTTGTGCAGTCCCTTCTCTCCACAGCTCTTCCTGGCTGCCCCTGCATCCTGCTTACTTAGCATTGTCCAGTCTTTCAAAATCAATATGCACTGCTGCATTACTGGAATTGGAAAATAAAATAAAAATCCCAGCAGAGGTTTAGGCATGAGGGCATTGTTTAAAAACAGATGGGATGCTATTTAATTCAGAAGGGCTGCTTTCTTTTCATTTCTAATCTATACATAAGTGTCTGAGTGGAAATCCCTGTCCAAGCAGAGCTAAAACAGCTCTGGAAGAGGTTGGATTTTCTTCTGCCTGAGTACCTAAGCTGCTTCAGGTGCCTCAGACGATGACTTCATGTGCTGCCGTGCCCAGAGAGTGCTTTCTCACAGCACTGTTGCTCTGGGCTGACTTTCTAGTAACAGAGCAGAGCATGACCTCTGTCTGTTGTCTTGCTGTGATTTCAGGAGAATTAAGGGACAGATGGGCAAAATGCTTATGGAACCAACTCTGGCTTCCCCACACTGGAAATCTGCTGATGCAGAAGCAGATGAATAGGGCAGGCTTTTAAAATACACAAAGCAGGAGCACATTAATTGTATAGTGGCTGTGGAGAGGACCAATTCTGACAGGGAATTGCTCAGAATTATTTCAGTCTTTAGATGCTAAGATGTTTTAGGTCTGGCTTGTGTCTGGGTGTGCAAATGGGACCGTGGTGGCCTTGAAGAGAAGGCTGTAAAATAGAGGAAAATCATCCTGATAAGTTTCTTCTTATGCTGTTTCTTTTAAGTTGTGTGTTTCTAGTCTGAGTGCAATTTTCTTTTGTTAGGTACTGGTTTGTCACGTCTTGGTCTATAGCAGACCTGAATTTGGCCCATCAGAAGGCAGTGGTTGGAGCAGTGTTAGAGCTGGGCTCTGCAGGGCATTGCTGCCCCTTGAGAGATGGATGGGGAGAGGCTCCAGGTGACTGCAGGGAGCTGTGTGGCAGGGTTCTGATCCCCCATGTAATGCTATCAGAAAGGGGTTGGACTAAAATACTGGACCTGATTAAGTGATGATAGAAGTAAATCAGCCCCACTGGAGGTTGTTGAAACCTTGGGGAGAAGTTTCCATGGGGATACTGATTTGCCAGTAGCATGTGGGCAATGTGATGATGGTTGGATGACCTTAGAGATCTTTCCAAAACTTAATGATTCTTTGATAATAATTTGCCATACAAAGTCAATGACAGTGCAGTAAGATTTTACCAAGAAAATAAATATGTGAAGTGGAACAAATCTCCCAGCATTAGGGCTGGATCTCTGGTTGTCTGGCTGGCGCAAAGGAGCTCAGCATGTGATGGCGTGGGCATTCTCATGAGCGATGGCTGTGGTTGGTGTTATCTGTCCATTGATTGCTCAGCTGGAGGCCATGGGGAGCAGAGCCAGCTGCAGGAATCTGTGGTGGAAGCTGGGAGGCAGCAGGAGCCCAGCGAGGCACCGGCTGCCCTCTAGCGTGCTGCTGCCCACAGCAAGGTCCTGCAGGAACAGGGATGGTGCTCGCCATTGGTGGCCTCTTAAAACTTGGGAGGAGCCTTATCCTCTAAATCTCAATGTAAACCGATGCCCTGATTACCTGGTAGGAATCTAAGTGCTGGGAGATTAGTGCATGCTAAGCAGAAGGTGACTTACATCTCACACCCAGAGAGCATTGTGAGATTAGGGAGGTATGGGTGCTGCACTGTGCTGTCAGACCTGGCCCTCAGTGCTGGTGTGCAGCCATGCCCCATACAGCTTGGTGCAATCCCCAGCATTGCTGGGCTGATCTGGGGGAGGAAGGGCTGATGGAGTGAAGGGCAAGCTTCTGTGCAGGATTTCTCAGTGTGGGAAAACTGTAGGGTGTCTTTTGACGTGTGCTGGTGTGAACCAGTGCTGATGACCCTGTGCAAAGAAAGGTTTGGCTTCTTTTCTGTAGGTGAGATGCTGCAGGTTAGTTTTTTTTTTCATCTGCATGGTGCTGGGGAAGAGTGCAGACATGACTTTGAGAGTATTGGAACATCTGTTGCTCTGAGCTGTGTCAGGGATACCCAGGAGTGTGTGGGGAGGGCTGTGTGTGCAGGGTTAGAACTTAATCAGGAGGTGTGTGTTTTAGGGATCTGCTTCAGCCTGACTCCTGTAATTAAGGAGCATGTATATATCTGTACCTTGGAAACACTTCATTCATTAATCTAATGGTGAGGAGAATTATGCAGAGATGAACTTAAAGATGTAAAGCAAGGCTGGGTTTGCATCTGGAATGAAGTGAGGCATGCAGCAGCTGTAGTTGCTGAAAAGGAGAACACCAGCAGCACCAAGGTGTTGTGCCATGATTCTAGATATGCACCAGCATCTGTGCAACATACCGGTCTGAATCTGTAGGCAGTTTACAGATAGAAGCTTGGACAAAGAGGGCACTCCAGGTAAAAACTGGGAAAATATATCCCTCTAAGGATGCATGAGGTTATATGAGGGCAAATTGATGCTTTCTTTGCTGTGGAGTCAAGATTTGAACTAATGTCAAATGGTGATAGAATGAAACTCTGATATGATAGTGAGAAGCATGTTCCTTTGGGTGTGAGTGTATCCTTGGGGTTGTGTGGGAAGTGGATGAATGTCTCCAGAACAGCAGCAGTGCTTTAATGGGAAGGCAGTGGTGGCTGAGGTGCAGTAGAGCAAAGTCACATATAAAAATCTGGGAGAAAAGGGAAAAGCTTGCATCTAGCATGAAATCTCTAACTCTTCCTTTGTTTCCCTTTGGTCACTGAACATCCCCTTTGAACGTGGCTGGGGGGAAGTCTGAAATCCTGCAAAACCACTTTTTTTTTTTTTTTCTTCCAAGCCAGGGCAGGAGCAAACAGCTTGCACACCTCCTGCCCTGTGGGCCCTCACAGGCAGCAGGCTGAACCAGTTTGCCCATCTCTGGGTGCTGGCGGGGAGGTGCCTGCTCTGGGAGGGCTCTGCAGAGGCTCCAGCCGAGCTCAGGGCACTGAGCAGGGTCTGGTAAGGTGCTGAGGAGGGCTTTATGGAGCGTGGCACAGAGTGAGGTGTGTGAGCAGCTTTGGGCTCCAGAAGGTACCTGCCATCGGCTCTCAGGTGAGAGGTTGAGATTGTTTGCACTGAGCATGAGTGACTTGTGTTGCGTGTTCAGTTCTGTTTCTGTGGTTGGAGGTGTTCCCAGGAGCTCGGATCAGGAGTGCCTTAGCACAAAGGGTATTGAGAGGCTGTTTCTGAGTGTACTTGGATTGAGTACTGCAGGCAGAGAGGGAGCAGAGGGCTCTGCAGTCTCTCAGTCCTGGGCTGTTGTGCCCTGCTGCTGGACTCAGAGCTCCCACCCATGCCCTGCTGGGCACCAGGACCTGCAGGGCCAGTGCTGCACCGAGCTCTAAAGAGCTTTGGATGTTCTGTGGTCTGCTCCAAATCCATGTTGGAATCTCCCTGGCTAATGGCTGAGACTTGTGTGCTCTTTGGCACAAGTCCCTTATGCCCTGGTCTAAAGCTGGGGAAATGCAAGCTGTTCTTCACAGATTTCCCTATCGTGATGGAGGAAGGAGGATATTTAGAAATGAGGTTGATATAAATTTGCTGTGACATAAGGTATGAACAGCTGGAAAATGTGCTTTCTCCTGCAGTATTGTTGTGAGGATATGTGGCACTGTCAAGCTCTATTCACCAGAGCTGGCACTGTGAGCCCACCCTGTGTCCCATAAGATAATCTGGGATAGGGAATATCCCCTGTGTGCCATAGAGGCAGGTGACAGATCCCTTTCTCTGGTGACAAACATCCTCCCCATCAACTCAGCACTCCGATATTCACTCAGATATGTGAGTAAATCCCTGTTGTGGCAGCAAGCATATTGAGGAGCAGATGGTGCTGTGCTACAACTTTACCTGGTGTAAGGCTAATGCACGACTCAGTGATACAGAAACAGGCATTGTATTCCAGTGGCTGCTGCGTTCTGGTGGGGGTTTGAATTTGATTTATCCCTTCCTCGTGCTGTGATTGCTAAGGGATATTAGATATAACCTTTTTTTTCTTTTCCCTCCCAGAGCGTTGGGAAATTTAACATCAATGAGATTTGTGATGGAATCCCTGAATTTATTCTTCCTTCGCTGTTTCTGTGCAAGTCATACCAATGAGTATGTGCCGTGATGTGCTGAAAGAGCTTGGAGATCCTGGAAGGGTAGGTGTCCCTGTGTCCCCCCCCAAGCTCACTTAGTGCTTCTCCTGTTAATGCTGGTGTGGTTTTTCAAGGTTTGAGAAGCAACTGTATGGGGCAGAGGGTAGTGAAGCTGTCAAACAACCTGTTCTCTACAGCAGGCTGTCCTTCCTCCTCCTGATGTTGCATGGAGGGGCAGGTGCACTGGTGTCCCTGGTCCTTGTGTCCCAGTCCCCCATGTGTGCAAGATGGGAGTGGGATTCTGGGTCAGTCCTGGGAGCAGCTACATGGTGCTGAGCAACCTCTTGAAATGGGCAAGGGGAAGGGGTTTGTGCCACAGCTTTACCCATTAACTTGAGTGAGAGTAGCAGTGTGGCTTTTTCAATGCCTGTGTGATCTTGTGACTGCAGAAAGAGTCCAATATGAGCTCTGTAACTCCATTTCCAAGCATCCTCTTCCTGCTCCAAATGGATTCCTTTCCCTGGCTGAAGCTCACATCATGTCCTCTCCAAGGAGCATGGGAAAAATGCATTTTAATTTTGCACTCTTGGCAAATGAGGAATCACGCCCATGAAAACAAATACCCGTTAATTATGGCCATGAAATACTGATTGAATCACAGCTCTGATAATGGCAAGGGTAGTTTGCAAGCCTGCTTTATGTCCCAGAGGGGAAAAATAGAAATGAGGGTTTCTTTGAGGAAGCTTTTGGCCCCTCCTCGCCATCCATTTAGAAGTTTCGCTGCCAACAGGTACTGCTCACTTACAGCAATGTTTCCATTTCAAGCAGGAGAGGGAGGCTGAGGTTATTGCCTGTGCTAATTGTTAACAAATGCTGAGCTCTCACTCATGCCCATTAGAACAGGAATAGCATTTCTTAGTGTAGGAGTGGTCTCGAGTTTGACCCCTTTGGGGAGCACTGCTGCTCCCTTTCTCTGCCCATTTTTTTTCCCACCCATTGCTCTATGAAAGAAGTTGATCTGCTTTGTTTTAGTTCTGCAGTCACTCAGCACCATGAGGGCTGGGCTGACCCTCTGCACCCACATCCTTGCTCTCTGTGCATCACCAGCTGAGATTTGGGAAGCTCCCACCCCTCTGGCTCTGTGTCCAGCACCTCCACCAGCACAAATCTTGCACTGAAGGGGTGCGGTCCCACTTCTGAGGACCTGACTCAGCTTTGCAGCCCCTCCACGTTTCCCCTCTTGGCTTCCTCCTGCATTGTACACAGCTTGGTGCTTCTGATGTCACCACTCCCACCACAGGTGTCTGATAAACCTGCTGCTGGTGTCACTCCTGTCTCCAGGTGTTTTTCCTAAGAAGGTAGTGAAGGAGTATTGCTCCTGGTGCTTAGAGGGGCTCAGCTCCAGGGGACACCTCTGGAAGGAAGCTAAGCTGTGGTTTAGGCATTGTGTGCCCAGGTGAGTCCTGGGGGCACCGCTGTGTGGGTCCTGACCCATCTTTTCTATTCCCAGAGGCTGGGTGGAAAATCATGATACTTTAGAATAAAATTAAAACTTTTAATTACTTCTTGGCCAGCTTGAGTGTTTGCAAAAAGCCCAAAAAGCCTGAGGAAGGGCAGGGGAGTGCTGGGAGGTGGCGGGGCTGTCGCGTGGCCAACCTTGCTGCCAGCCCTCTGGAGGCTTTCCATTACTTTCAATGGGCTTTGGATCGGGCCCACGGCGTGCTGGCTGTTTGTTTTGGAGGTCTTCTGAGGATAAAAGCAGCCTTTCAATAGCTGTTCTTTTGCCTTTGGCTCGTTTGCTCCCTGGACCCCGTGGCTGGGTGCTTTTGGATGTGTCCCTGTTTTCTGAATGGGCAGCAGCTCGTGCATTCCAGAAGGTTTGCTTTGGTCTTTCAGCAGTGTTTAGTGTCCCACACAGGAGATGAGATCCCTCTGTGGGGAAATGCTGTGTGCTGCCTGACTCGGCTCCTTTTCCATGGTCAAACAGTGGGATAGCACCAAGACTCACCATCAAGAAACATGCTGCTTACACCAGAGATGACTAACTCTAACAACAAAAGGCACTGATTTGTCTCCTTCCAAATTCTGGATGGTTATTCCCTTTTATATTTGTCTGGAACTGACAAATGTACACTGCATGGGTATTTTGTTAGTAAAATGAGGCAGTAATTGCTGTAGCAGCAGGTGATACATTTTGAAATTTCTTTGCTTTCTGCCTTGAAGCAGAATTTACAGCAGCAGACCTGTGTTCTTGGGAAGCATTGCTCAATAGCAATTGCTGGCAATGTGTTATATAGATTTATTATTTACAAATTTTTCTTCTATTTGCTGGCACTCTTCCTACCCATTTGTGATTCTCCTGTAAAAATTGGCCATGAAGATACTCAGCTGTCTCTTGGAGAGATCTGGTCTGATCTCACCTGTGACCTGTGGAACCAAACCTGCCCGTGTCACATTGTGTTGGATCATGCCTCAACTAAAGATGGCCCAAGAGCAGTTCTCTGTAGTGTGTTGAAGCAGTGTAGTTGCATCCAGGTGCCTTGGGCTGGGGGAGAGGTGCACTGTGGTGCTGGGAGAGGTATTAGCTGCCCATGCCATGCTGCTGACCTCCACCAGCAGTGGTGGAGGTGGATGGGGCTGGTTGACTTTAAATACTGTTTTTAATGAAAGTTCATAGCAGTGCTGGTACTGTGCCAAGTGTAGCAATGACTCAGAATGGACTCTGGGTTTATGGTCTGAAACTGTAGGTAGGGAGGAAAGGCATAAAGGGGGCTGAGGTGGTCCCTTTGTTCATATTCCTTAATGTGCAGTGATCTTAACTGTGACGCTGAACACGTACATCAGGAAGGACAAATCTTTTCCTGGGTGTGTGGGTTTCCTGGGTTTGGCATGACCCATGAAGTCTGATCAAGGACAGAGCATTGCTCTGAGTCATGATTTTTTTTCTGGAAGCTGCAGAATCCCAGGTTACTCATCCTGAGAGAATGAATGCACTGAGGGTATAATTATCATAGTTAGACATCTTTAAAATAGTGAGAATAAATGATTCTTGTCGGGAGACTGATAGGTTTGGGTTGTTATTTTTGTCATCCTGGCCATGTATATCATGCAAAATGCTGAAACTTTACTATCCCATTTATGCTTCCTCTTACAGTGTTGTAGATCTCTGCCAAGTATTTAGGTTAGGTAGTAATTCTGCCCCATTTGCCACGAATTAACGAGGCTATAAAAAATCATAGAGCTGGGGCAGCCCTGGATTTTCACACTCCTCACGTATTTGTATCTACTACAAAGTCCTTCATCCAACATCGTTACCTGATTTCTCTGGGCTCCCTTTAATGTTCCTTGCTGACTAAGTGCTGGGGATGCCAACTTGCTTTGGACTGCAGCAGGAGCTGGGTAATGCTGGCACTCATCGTGGATTAATGTCAGGGGGTATGAGGGAAGGCAAGCAGAGCAGGTTGGGGACCTGCTGGTGACAGCACAATGGTGCCCATCATGATGATGTCTTGGTGAATTGAGTGACAAAAGTAGGATGCTGAAAACATGTCATGCTCTTGTTCCCTGTTGGTTTGGGAAAGGTGGAGGTATGAAATTACAGTCTGCAGGGGTAGAGGGGAAAGGTGGCTTTGCCATTTTCTCAGCCCCCAGAGATCTGTGCTGTGGAAACTGGGTGACACAGCCTCATGCTGATAGGGCAGTGGCAAATGAAGGCGACCCCCAAGTTTGTGAAACTGGAGCACTCACTGCTTATGCTGAACCTGACCTGATTTTGTAGCGCCAGGTACGTGGCTGCAGGTTGCTGTTGGAGGAGTCAGGCTGAAAGTGCTTTAATCACTTGCAGAGTTAAAAGGCAGTGGCACTTCGTTTCTGACATGAGATGATAATTAGCTTACTGTGGGGTAGAGACTGCGGGAAATTTGTGTTTCTGGCACAGTGCTGTCTTTAAAAATGCATGCCTGTCACTGCATTATTGTTAGTGTAGAAAAATATAAATACAGAGAGGAGGCAAAAAGACAGTACTTCATCCATGGTGTGGAAAGCTGCTGTTAAGCCAGCACCTTTAACTGGCAGCAGATGGGAGAGGCTCCATCCTGCAGGTGTGAACAGTTCAGGATGCAGTTGGCTGTTGGGTTTGGTGGCCCCTTGGCTTGGGGCATGTCAGTGGGAAGAGCTGGGAACCCGTGTAGTGCCTGGAGATGCACATGGAAAATGCCCCTCTCCATCTCTCACCTGCCTGCTCCAGATCTAGCTATCATCTGTTCTTCTTAGCTGAGAGGAGGACAGCATGGTCCCGCCATGCAGCTTTCATTTGCTTTCTAAATTCAGGCTTAATAATACAAAAGACAATAGACAAATCTTTGGAACAACTGATCTATTCCTGAGAGGTGCCCAAAATTCATCCTGGTATGAAAGGTTAAGTATGTTACGAAGATCTGTTGTTGTTTTTTTTTGTTTTTTTTTTTTTTTAATAATCTCAAAGAATGAAATTGCTTTGCAAATACCTTTTGCTAGAAGTTCATTCTCTCCTCAAAAACTCTCAGCTGGGGAAGGCTGGATTACAGGCTTATCCTGTATGCCGCTGCTACTTTTAAAGCATCTTATGCACTGAGTGGTTACAACATCAGAGAGAGGATGGCTGATGGCTACTTCACTTTATCTTTATTAAGTTGGTAATGAAGGGCCAGAGTGTAGCAAAAATGATTTTTGAAAAGTCACTTCATCTTTATTTGGGGTTAATTGCATTAATGCTCACAGCCTGATGGGCTTCTTACAAGACAAGAATTGTAAGAAAGTTCCAGGGAGATGTGCAGCTTCAGGGCTGAAAAAGCCCAAACCCACCAGTAAGCAGGGATCACAGCAGGGCTTAGCAGTGCCCTGAGACCAACCCAGGATGTCAGGACTCAAGGATTTGAACTTGTGGAGTGGAAGTAGAAGCAGATATTCACTCAGTGACATGGCCTAAGCAGAACTGGTTCTCAGGACTCCACAAGGGCTGTCTCCGTGGTTCCTTGGTCTTTGCTGCATGGACTAAAGTCATGTCCAGGACTTAAAGCGATGGCTGGGGCAGACGTCTGCTAGCCCTTACAATTATTTGGTGCATCTTCACAATGACTCGCTTTTTACTGCTGAAGGTGCAAAGACCAAAATGTATCAAAGCCTTAATGCTACCTGCCACCAGGGACTGGCTGTGCATCCTCTTCTGTAACTCTAATCAATGGTCTGTACTGAGGGGCAATGCAACTTTGTAGATGTCAGAGGAAACTGATGCTTTTGTCCTGTGGTCTCGCAGGTAGATGAATTATGTATCCACGTGAGCTTTGCATGAGGTACCTTGAAAAGAAAAGCAGTGATTCAGCTACCCTCGTTCCATTCATTGTGGCACAGAATGTAACATGCAAGGAGGGCTGAGGATCCCTCTGAGATCTTTTCCTATTATGTTGGTGAACCTTTGTTCCCTTTTAGTATTAATTATTCCAGAAATACAATCAATAATACAAAGAAAAGCATGAATCTGTTGCACATCACATTTTCTATCCTTTTAGCGATGTGCTCCTTAGATTCCTGCTCTGTGGGCTTGTTCCTCACCAGAAATGAATGCCCTGTTGTTCATACAGCTGCAGATCAAATAGATTTATAGTATCTATCTACCTTGAGAGCAGCACATACACCTACAAAGTCTTTTTCTCCTATTTTTCCTCATAGAGGTTTGATTACTTCAATCTTTGAAAGCCATTTGGGCATCCTGCTGGCTTTCCCATAGTGAATTTCCTGTGATCTTTATTCTGCCTCTAAGGAGCACGAGTATCATTTATGTACTTCAAATTAAAACACTTGAAATCACGTTCTGAAAGTGCAAGTCAACAGAAGGCACTGATCTGAATGGATGCTTGATCAGTCCCAAATTAAAACACTACCATTCTGGATTGCATTCAACTCTTCTTTGTGTTATAAACTCTGCTTCTTCGAGTGCTGAGGAGAGAACTGTGGCTGAGATGGAGCTGTCTGGGGCTGTCCCAGCAGCACAGCAGGATGGGAAGCACAAAGGGTAGCTGCCTGATGTGCAAGTGCCATTTAAAAATACCATGGATTGTGCCACATCAAAAAAAATATTATATATATCCCTTGTGCTATGTCAGAGGAGAAAATGCCCATCCTTATCTTTTCCTTTATTTAGGAGAAAAAGGCACAAATGACAACAGAATATAGAACAAACATTGGAATTTTTCAGAGTGGCATGGTTTGATTTTTCCTGGCTTAGGATGAGGCCATTCCCTGTGCTATTTTCTTAGCTATGAAGCTGCCTTCCTTTTTGTCTAGAAATGGAACTTGAAAATTACAGAAATTTGGATTTTCTTTTTTTAATCTGTGTTTACCTTTGGCGATGGCTTGACCACAACATACAGATGCCGTGGGGGAGGTGCTCCTGACTGCTCTTTGAGCAGTGCTATCCAGCTGCAATTACCTTCAGCTGCCTGGGGTGACTGCAGATGGTGGCAGTGGCCTCCCTCAGTGGGGAAACCAAAACTTTTCATTTTGTACATCTGCACTGATATCCGAGTGCCCTAAACATAGAATGTAGAGCAGTGATGAGTAACACCCAAAGTGCAGGAAACTTTCCTTGCAGCCACAGGCTAAGACAATGCTGGATGGAACAATGAACTGACTCTCAAATAGGACATGAGCTAACTGTGTGACCGTGGGCTCCTGCAATAGGAAGATTGACATGGAATAGAATAGGCTTGGAAAACACTTTCCCTGTGTTAAGAGCACACAGGGTGTCTTCCTCCCATGAAAGCACTTGGTCCAGCACAGCCGTGACTGTGTAGGAGCAGATGGTGCAACCCACTTGAAAATCAAATCTGGTCTTAAGTGACATTGAGGTCTGATACCGAGTAAGAGAGCCTCTTGGTTTCTCTGCTCATGGGGTGGGGACAACCAGTGGGGTTGGGCTGTTTGGGTAACGCTGCTATGGTTCCTGCTGTTACTGGGATCCGAATGTCCTCAGATATTGGGTTGCTTCCCACAAAACGAGCAGCTTGTGCTTCCCCTCACTGTTGCCAAAGCTGCATCCTCACGTTTTCCCTAAATCAAGGCATCTGTCCTTGGAGTGAATAGGAAGAAGTCATTACGTGGTTTTTTGTCTAACAAAAAACTGCAACGCTCAAAATAAGGGAGCTTCAGCTCTCCTGTGCTCAAACTATTCCTGCCCTGCTCATTCATTTCATTGCATGAGGCAGTGGGGTTTGTCTGGTGCTTTTAGCCAAAGTCTGCTCTTTGTGCAGTTCTTTCTGTGAGGTGCTGACAGTCACACGCGGGGCCCCTCACAGCTCCAGCACCAGAAAGCTTTAGGAAACCTCAAATCCCGTGAGGGATCTTAAAAAGGTTAATTGCCTTTTGCCTTCCACTCAGAGCTGCTCCCCTTAGCTTTATCTAGGAAAGAGCTCACAAATGAGGGGTGCAGCTTCTGGCATTAACAGCTTCTGCCCCAGAAGGGCAGATTGCCTGGGAGTTGGTATAAGATGAAGCATCAAGGCTGCATTCCCTCGTGGGCTGTTAGCTCCGTGTTTATTCTCTGTGCTCTGTTTGTGAAGCATGCACGAGGAGCTCTGTTTTTCCTGTGCAGCAAGTCCTGTATCAACGGAGCTGTGCGAGTTGTGCAGGAGAGCAGCATTTGTCTCTTTGGCAGGTGTTCAGCTTTCAGCCAGTACAAACTCAAACAGCAGGCAGGGTGTCTTTGCACTTTTGCTATCTTCTGCCACCCAAGCTGAGGAAATCGGTGCCTCCATTCTGCGGGAGCTGCACCGATCTATTTTTCCCCTCCACTTGCTTTTCCCAAAGGTGCTTTTTAAAATAGGATTCCTAGGGAGGAAGCGCTGACAGCTCCCTCCCCGCGTGGCAGATAACGAGGTGTCGGTGTGATATTCCCCCTGGGTCCTTTCCGCGGAGCTGAGCGATGCGGACGGATGCACGGCAGAGCTCGGTGCAGGGTGGCAGCTCCCCTAATCCCTTAACGGTGGCGTATAAATGGGGTTGTTGTCAGGGCATATGGCAAAAGGGTTAAAATTTAATTAGAAAACCTGGTGGCAGCTCCCGGAGCTTAGCGGAGATTTGTGTAAGCCGCTCGGAAGGACAAGGCTGCTGTGTGAGCTGCTGGCGGGGCCGGGCTACTGCAGCCGCTGGCTCCAGGGGCATGCCTGGAGCCTGCCCAGGAAACGCAGTGAAAGAGGAGTTTGTTGGGAGGTTGGACGCGGCTCTCCTCACGCCCTATAAAGCCAGCGGGCTGGCATGCCAGCGTGCTAAACACCCGGCCCGGCGGGACGTGGAGGTGTGCTGGGTCCATGGCTTCGGTGCTGATGTGCGGGGTGGAGGACCTGCTGCTCGGGGGCAGCCGCTGTGTGTGGATGCTGACGGTGACGGCGCTCCGGCGTTGGTACGCGGGGCGGTTGCGAGCGTGTCGCCAAGCACTGCGGGCATGGTGCGGCCTCGGGGACGTCTACCAGGTAGGGGACACCTGTCAGCAGGGATGTGGGTGTGGGGTTTTGCGTGTAGAGCTGTTTAGTAGTTAATGCTGGGTGTTCCCAAGCTGATCCTTCCCTCTCCCTGCTGTGTTGTGATGTGGGGAGCTGCCGAGCTCACGGCAAAGCTTTCTCTCCATAACCATTAAGGCATTGCTTGCATGTGGAAGCTGTGCTAAAGGGGCACCTGTACCTGTGCAATCCCAAAGAGACCTGTTGCTGTTTAGCTGTGTGGTATGCACAGGTTCACGTGCATCCAGCAGTGGGAGAGCAGCTGTATAGTGATGATTCTTACAGTGCTTGTATGTATCTTGGCATTGCATGAATATTATCTGAGCATGGGTTGTAGGTAGTTTGGGAACACACAGCCTGGCTGCTGTTCCTCCCACCCCTGTTGTGACCTATTCTGCCCCACCAGCACTGCTGGACTGGCCGAGGACCCACTGACAGCAGCTGTGCTCAACTTTTCTGCTGCTGCTTGCCAGTGGCTGCCTCAAAGTGTAAAGTTCTTCTAAAGCAAAGTGGGACTGTACCTCTGTCTGAAGATACTGCATCCTGGTGACTCAGGACTGGGATTAATTTGTTATTTCTCTGCAAATAGCATCATTCCCCTGCTGGTGTGGGGATGTGAAAATGGACAAAATGAGGGGATGAGTGATGCCGGGCAGTGCCAGTGCTGGGTGTGGGCCTGGAATCTCCCCATCTTGCTGTCCTGTGCAGCTCTAGGCTGTGCCAGGTCCTCCCCGTAATGGAACCAGGCAGGAACAAAGCTGCTCTCACATCTTAATGTCAGGAATTTCCTAACGGTCATTTTGGGGTTCGTTAAACAGAGATGGCTGAAAGAATGCCCTGCAGCTCTTCCTTGGGTTGTGCAACACACTGCTTTTTGTGCTGAACTCTTGGCTCTTTGCTGTTTGAAAACACTGGCGGGATCCTGCCTGACTCTGCCGGGAGCAGAACGAGCATGCAGCAGTCGTTGTCACAGTCTGGGTGGATGTAGCAATCCTATAAGAGGCTGAATAAATTATTTCTGGTTTTGATTTGGTCTCCCAGGGACGTGTGTGGTTTAACGGCTCAGGGAACAACATGGAGCTTTGTCCCCAGGTTATGTGCAAGGGGTGTGCAGGTGGGGTGACGTGACAGGTCCTTGTACTGCTGTGCAACCCTGAGGGCTGCAGCTCTCCTTCATCTGTGCTGGGGGTTCATGCTACTTTGAGGACTCCTGGCTGTTTTCAGGTGAGGTGACACTGTACAGGTCTCTTCTCTGTTTAAAACACCACTAAATTACTATGTTGGAAGGAAAGCCATCAGGGTTTCTTCTCCCTGAGCTGGCAAGTTTTCCTTTAATAGTAAGCTGTCCTTTGTTAAAATGCTTGCAAACCTGGTGGGAGACCCAAGCTGTGCCAAAAATGCGACCCTCCTTCTCATTCCCACACCAGATCACCTTCATCTTTTGGAGCTGCTAGTTGCCAGGAGAATCATGTGTGAGAGCCTTCTGGCCCCTCTACTGGCATAAAGCCCTTACGTGCCTTAGGGACTCAAGTCCAAAACCCAGGAGCAGGGCAGCTTCTGTCTGTCACCTTCCCTTTGAACACAGTGTGGGGAGCACTAGTTTCAGGCACATCCTGGAGTTGGTCTCTGCAGGGTGCTCACCACCCTCCTGTCTCATGCACGGAGACCTGCCCAGAGGTGGGCTGTCCCGTTTGTCTGGGCTATTGCCCTGGAACCACAGTGCTGAGGAGCTGTCCTATTTCTCTCCAAAATAACATCTGAACCTGTGCAAGAGGGATCTTGGTCTCTCTGAATGCTTGGGTTGCATGTAGGGGAGTGTTGTCCACAGCAGACAATACCTCAGAGCATGAAGAAAACAGACTTGCAGAGGGCTGATGGAAGAGCTGGCACAAAGATCCCCTCTGTGACTGCAGCAAGTCAGTGTGAGTAATGCTGTTAGGGGAAAAAGTCTGAGGTGAGAGTCCAGCATAGAGATCTTCATGCAAGAGTACCTATTTCCTATGAAAGGGAGGAAAGAGGTAGAGGTTGGAGCTGTATTTTGTTGTACAGAGCTCATGTGCAGCTCTGACCTGGTAGTGTGGCATGAGGGCACTCTTCCCTGTTCTCCTTGTGTTGTATACAGCAACGGATGCATTCAGTGCCATAGTGTCCAGGTGCCTCCTTCAGAATGAAGCACTCAGCTGGGTTCTCCCCTTGCAAGTAGTTAGGCTGCCTGTCCAGAATCTAATTAACAGAGCAATGAGACCAACTGAAATGGTTTTATATCCATGCAGTTGTTCAACAATAGCAGAACCCAAACCAGCCCAACTCACTTCTATAAATGACAAGTTTGTTGGTTGAGTTTTTTAGTGTTAGAAATGTCCATCTGTGAACTCCTTACAGGGTGTGGAAGAGAAACCAAGCAAACCATTCTCAAACTGTGTAGAATATGAGATATGTTGGATGTCTGATGGACAGGAAGCTGGGAAGGAGGATGGAGGCATCTCTGAGCTCAGGCTACTTGGTTATGCTGGTCATTTGGCAAACAGTTTTGGCTGCAGAATTGTAATTTGAAGTCATGTGGCTTTTGGGATGACATACTTTTTAACCTCTGAAAGGTCACTTCCTTTGGGAGAAGGGGAAAAAAATTGCGGATGCAGCACAGAAAATCAGCTTTGTCCATGTCCACCCCATACCTGCCTGGGTGGAGCAGAGAGGAAGCGGCTGGCTGCTGTTTCCTATAGTACTAATGGGGGTGGTTTGGACAGTAAGGAGCACGTTTCCTCTGCTGCCACGCCTTCACTTTTCTTTATAAAACTGCTGACAACAAACTTGGAGGTTCCTTTTAACTTTTTCACAGTTATAAGTTTACAGTTATGGGCTGGTGATGGGCAGAGCTCCCCTGGCTCTGTATGGGGCCGAGCTCAGAAGCACCATCTCAGCCTTCACACCAGCTCAGGGCTTTCTGAGGGAGCTCAGGCACCTTATTCAAGGATGCTGAGTGGCTTCCCCATGACTGCAGCTCACAGGGAGCCTCAGCCTGGGAATTAAGGTCACTTCTACACATTCAGTCTTCCAAAATCCACTTTCCAAACATTACAGCCAGGCATATTTCCACTTGAGCTCATGGTACAGGGCTTTCTATTGGAGTTGGTTGAGACAAAAATATAGTTTTTGTACTGCTCCTCCCTCTTCCTCAGCAGACAAACTCTGTAGCCAGACTGAACTTCATCTCATTTCCTCCAGGGTGTCCCGGTGCCAGGTTCAAACAGTGCCTTCTATTCACTGCCTGCCCTGGCCTGTATGTATATATTTGTATTCAGCGTGACGCAGTTCGCTCAATGCGTTGGATTTCAAATGTCGCTGGCGCCACTTTTCAAAACCCATCTCTTGCAGACGTATCACCACACGAATGTTCTGGTATAAATCACCCTTAGAGCCTTGTGCAGAGTCTGGCAGCTTGCACTGGCTGAGCAAGAAGCTTACGAAAAGGCAACTTAAAAGTATGTCAGGCTCACGCTGCTTTTTCCGCACTTCATCTCTGAGCGTTTAGCTTTCTGTCGCTCCTGCGAGCAGTGCCACTGTGCTTCTTGGCAACCTCATATGGGCTGTCCGTGTGCTTAAAATAACACTGTGCTATCTCTGTCTCCCAATTTTCAGAAAATCAGGCCATTCTCGTGCATTCTGCATTGCTCTCAAAACCTCTGAGTCATAATTAGTGGTTAGTAATTCTTCTAATCTTCTGTGCAGATGGATGGGACCAGTTTGTTCTCTGAAGCTGCAAAGAGGATAAAGCTATCAGCACTGGAAAATATTAGCTTAAATGCCCTCCCACACATACACATGCACACTTTTCCCTGCTAATGCTCTGCCTTCCATCTAAACACGCATCAGCTCTGTGTGTTGGGGATGGAAAGGTGAGGAGCATGAGGGCCATTGAAATGCTGAGAATAGCCCGAATGTGTGCTGTTGTTTAGCTGTGGAAGCCATCACTAGCAATGCAGGCAACACAATTTGTCTGTAGGTTGCTGGTTTGTGCAAGAGAGGAAAGGCAAGAGGAGAGGCACTGAGAGAGCAGGAAAGAGCTGTGCACAAGCTGCGTGGCATGAGGGGTATGGGCTGTGTGAAGGAGAGAGACCAAAGAGTAAAATGATTCTGACTCCTTTTGGATCTGTCAAAGCCCTGCTGCCTCAAGCTGAGCACAGCTTGCAAGGAAGCCTGGGAAAACAAATGGGTGAAGTAGAATAAGTGCAATCAGTGGGGACTGAGGTTGTAGGTGTGCAGAAAAACAAGGGCTGGAATCACTCTGGAGAGGTGGCTGCCCTGAGGGTGGGTGTTGGGTGTAGCACAGGTGTTGGGTGTGGAGTTGTGTGGTGGATGCTGGGCTGGCTGCAGCAGATCTGTGAGGGTAAAGTGTACTAACGGGGGAAAAAGCTGACTGGAGTGCTGTTGGGCACTCAGAGCATCTAATTCAGTGTTTTCACTAAGCCTCAGTGAAAGCGGGTAATTCCTCACTAGCAGCAAGCAAGTTGCATCTGCTCGCTTCCAAAGAAGCTGGTGCAGAGAGATTGGGATGTGCTGCGCTCGGCAGGATCACAAAGTCACTGCCTCAGCCACTGGAGCCTCTTCCTGGTATGCATGTCTACTTTAATCTAACTTTTCCCATCTAGAAAAACTATCTGTGGCTCAAAGCACAGCTGAGTTCTGCACTTCCATCTGTATTTGTACATTCCTGAGGAGCTGTGCTCTTCCCTTCCACCAGACCCTGTTGTTCCAGCAGGGCAGAGCCTGGCACCACCCAGGTAACCTTCACATCGTGTCTTTAAGGAAAAATGACTCATTCTCTATTTTCCCACTAATTTGAGGCTTTGGATCCTGTATTTGGAGAAGAATGCAAGTTTGTGTCTCTAAAATGCTTTTCCAAAACTGCCTCAGCTGCTGCCAGCCTAGAGGTGCTGGTCTGGAGCAGCGGCCTGGACCTGAATTGGCATTGTTGAGGTCCTCTGCCCCGAGGTGAGCACCATGTGCAATGCCTTTGCTCAGCTGCTGATTTCGGACTTGGTTTTGTTTCATAGTAGAGGGGATAATGTTGAGAAGAAACAATAATGCCGTGGTTTCCCTGTTCGCTCCCACTCCTGTTTGTAACAATCGCATTTCAACATCTTGTGTTCCCTGACTCACACTGGAAGGGCTTTTGTTTCTGAATGTGTAATCAAAGCAACAAACGCTAAGGTCACTTCCTTGAGATTATGACAACGGAAGGAGCCTGAGATCGTGTCTCCCTTCTTCCCCAGCTCAAATGTACAGAAAATACAAAGGCTGAGTCCATGCTTCTTATTGTGTGCTTCTTGGATTTCTCCAGTCCTTTTAAACTAGCAAGGCTGTGGCTTGGAGGTAAGAGCCTGTATTTCAATTTCTGATGTTTAGCGGTGGCAGATAATGGTGACTTCTTTTCTTATTTTTTTCTTTACTACTGTTGCATGAAAGTAAACGCAGAGTTTGGAATCTGTGCTTATAGGAGGGAGGGCAGCCAGAAAACATGCAGAGCACTGTGATTTTGCTTTTGGTGCTCTGGTTGTGATGGCTGAACCCTTTATGCTTGCTCTTCTGACAGATGAGTCCATAAGGACTTGTGTGTGTTCTGCACTCCCTTGTGCAGATAAGGGCTGCGTGTTTACTCTCAGCACTTACTGCTGCTGTTCCTGCTTCTGTTGTCCATGCTCTCTCAGCTGCATTAGCAAAGTGCCAAACCAAACTTGATCCTGCTAACTTTGATGCAGCTGGAAAGCAGGTCTGTCACTTCAGAATACAGGGAAAACATGTTTTCAGATGTTACACTCATAGGCTGCTTGCAATATGATTTAAACTGAACAAAGCCCAAATTTATAAGTTGCCAGGCGGGGCAGCCAGTGCCTGGTACAGTAGCTCCTTTCAGTATGTAATAATTAAGCATCTCATCAGTGAGGTCCCTACCCATCACACCAAAAAACCCTCCTGGAGAGGCTGGCACAGGGCTGCCAAATGCTCATGGAGCTCATCAAGAGCTGCCAAGAAAGAGCTTAGATCAGAGGAGCAGTTGTGCTTCAAAGCAGAGCGGTGTGCATGCCTGGCACTGGGTGCTGGCTCCTCTCCACCAGCTCTGCCCCAGCAATGCTGCTCGGTGCTGTGTACAGCCCATGTGCAGATTGCAGAGAGCTGAGAGTTTTGGGCTTTTCTTGCTTTGTTGGCTTTTTCTTTGTGTTTTTTAAATAAGAAACTACAGGTGGTTCAGATGGACTCGTGATATTGCTTTTTTTTTCCTGCCTCCTGCTTACCTCATGTCTGGTTGGCTTGGGGCTGGCGTCCGGGTTTCCTGAGGGTCTCCTGCCAAGCACCGAGCAGCTGGAAAAGCCCAGGGCAGGATAGGGAGGAAGGGGCCAGGATGGAGGTTGAGGAGGTGTGGGAGGGCGGATGAGTGAGATGCACAGTCTGCGATGGGGAAGGGATGCAGAGCCATGCCATGTGTGCTCCATGAGTTTCCCTTAGATACCACCAGGAAACCTCTCAGAGTGCACAGGTTCCTTTTTCCCCTCCCTCCCCAGGAGGCTGCACAGGAACAAACCCCCCCCATGGGCTTGTGCACAGCAGTGAGCTGATGGCAGCATCCCAGCGCTGTGTGATAAGCATCCCTGCAGCAGTCTGTGAGCTGCACTCTGCTGAGGAAAGCAGATGTTGGATGGAGTCTTTCACTGACTTCATATTTACAGTAGAGCTGTGCTGATTCCTTCCTATTAACTTTCCTATTGCAAGTCCTAAAACTCAGATTTGAGGCCTGTGGATAAGTTCCTTGTCCGTTTTTCCCTTGTTTTTGTTTGAAACGTGCTGTGAAGTGGTAGGAATGGGAAGAGTGGTGCCTGCAGAATGACACAACCTGAGAAACACTTTGTTATTGAGTAAGACCTTGATTTAACTTAAGGAGGGTACCTCTGCACCAAGTGGGCTTCCCCATCTGTGGGAAGTGAGAAGCTGCCGACCTCTCTCACTTCAGAGGATGCTGAACCCCCTAGGCTGATCACAGAACTGCTCCTGGGTGATTCATGTCTGAGCCCTCGGGGGGGAGGAGGAGGTGCTCTGAAGCCCTTTGGCTCTCTGCATGGAGTTGCAGCGTTCCAGTGACTGCACAAGGCTTTGCCTCTTGTCCTGCAGGAATTGGCAAACGATCAGTGAAATATAGAGAACTGTCATCCCCTGCGGTGAGAAACGGCAGAAAAAATGGGGAAAGGAGACTCGAGGAAAGCTCATCAGCACTTGGCCCTGAAAGCAACATTCAGTGCAGTGGGGCAGAGCAGTGGGGCTGCCAGCAGCAGGGCTTTGTCACCCCCTGCCTGAGCTTCTGCCATCAATCAGTCTGCAGCAGACAAGTTTCATTCCCATCTCCAGTTTATGAGACTATTTTAGGAAGGTGCCACGCAACCTAGAGATCCTTTAGGTTCCAAGCTGAGTGTTTTATCCTGAACCCTTTGTCAAACTTCCAGCAGAGCCAAGATGGAGAGCATCATCCAAGGGGCATTGATACCCGTGTGCACTGAAGTGGGTAATCTCAGTTTGTCTCATCCTTAGCATGGCTTCAGGATGTGCTATACTCAGAGACAACTCTTCTGGGATGAGAGGCACAAGGAGTCCCCAGCCTTGAGGAGAGAGGGAACAGCACTCAGGATCCTGCTGGTGGGATGGGGTAGGTCCTGAGGGGTCTGTTGCAGAACAGAGGATGGAAGACAGCTGCCTCTGGCTATTTAAATAAGGCAGATCCTGGCAGAATGTTAACAGCAGGATAAAAAACGATTCAAGGCAAAACCCTGGACCTGTTCAAGTGAGTGGGGTGGCAGTGAGGCAGCATGTGTTGCTCTGAGCCCATGCATGCCCATCTCCTGCTGGTGGGCACCATGGGCTTGGGGGACCCATGGGCTGCAAAGAGCTGTGCCAGCCAATTTTTTTGAGACCTTTGTGGAACCTTTAAAAGGCTTTTGTAGAAATGCTGGTATCAAACCCAACTTTTCTTAGTTATTTCTCTTCTTTCTTCAAGCTTTCCATGGCCTCAGGTGCTGGACCGTGTTAAGATTTGTGCTCCTAGCAGATGCCCTAGGAAGCTCTGAGGTCATCTAAAGCATTGCAGTAATTTTCCCCCTTGCCAGCATGTAGTCTGTTCCCTCCAGAGGAACAGCCCTTTGCTTTTATTTCCCTGGGATGCACCTGGTTGGGGCAGCTCCTTATTGCAACACATTCTTGTCTTATTCCCTATTTTCCCAGGCAGTGCACGTTTGCAGACATAAGCTGGCTGCTGGGATCGAGGCAATGAACCAGTGCTGATTTAAGGCAGCTGAGGATTGGACCCGAAATGCCTTCATAACTGAAGGAAAAAACAAGCCCTAAATACTGATGAAAACCTGAGGTCAGTGTAGGGGCTTCAACAGCAGGCTTTGAAATCTGTTATGGCCTTATGAGTTACAGAAGAGGGGTTTGGGAAAAACACCCTTACAGGAAATTACTGGTGTAGCTTTATAGCTGGTTAACTGCAGCTCCGGTGCGGATTTGGGGATGAAATCCTCTTTTGAGCTCAATTCTTGCTCTGCCTGGGCTCACACCTGTGCAGTGCCTCTAAGGCTCTGCACAAAGAGACAGGCATGGAGATTTTTTTTGGGGGGGCCCTTAGCCCAGCAACCACAGTACCCAAGCACACGGATTTCTCACAAGGAAGGGAAGAGTTCTTGAGGGCTGTTCTTCAGGAGAGGAGTTATTTTTTTGGCCTGAGTATTTTGTTTTGTTTTGGACACTTCCTGTTTATGTCCTAATTACTATTTTTTTCTTTTTTTTTTCCTTCTCCAAACTCGATGATACATGTGTGCATCTAAAAATATTGCAAGAAACCACTGGCTTCAGACAGGGAGGATGTTAGTGCTGAAGAGAAGCAGCATAAATATCCTGTAGGTTTTCTTCCCCAGATAAACATTTGGACTCAGGATATTACATGGAATTGGTTTAAATAACTGAGAAATAAGTCTTTTTCTCTGCTTTGTTTTATACAGGTAGTTTTTTTTTTTCCATATTAAAGGACTGAGATTTTGGAAAGTCTTGCTTCCATGACTTTACATGGAGAATTTGCCTTAATTTTTGACATGAGGTTGGGGGAGAAAATGTGTTTTTCTTCTCCCCACAAAATTCTGCTCAGCAAACAGTACTAAAGGAATTAAACCTAAATAACATCAGTGCCTGTTTTTAGGACTTCTTCGTCCCAAAACTCGCAGCCAGGTGAAGAAGCAGCCATCTAAAACCTTTCTCAATGTTTCAACCCACTGCAGAGAATCATTTTCACTGTGTGCTTGATATTCATGCACATTGCAAGACTTGTTCCTTCTCCTTCATGAGAGATGAGGGTAGATGAGGTGGGCAGTTGGGCTGGATGATTTTAGAGGTCATTTCCAACCTTAATGATTCTATGTGGTTCTTACTGAGAGCCCAACATCACCTGAGAGTTTAGAGGGCTGCAGAGCTGCCGTGCTATCAAAGTGCTGCGCCCAACAGGTTTTTGGTGTTTTTTTTTCCCTCTCCATTTTTTTTCTTCATTTTTCGGTTGCTTATGCACAAAGCATAGGGGTGACTTTGGGAAAGGATAAGAATCCAGCATCTTGATACAGTTTTGCCAGTGGAAGGGCAAGATGTTTGTGCTGCATTGTTCTGTGGTTTTCCTATTGGGATTGGATGAGATGGGGGTTTTTAGTGAATGTTACTCTGTTTCTTCACTGGATAATAGCTTAAATATTAGCAACCTCTCAAAAATAACTGCTGAAAAGGCCAACTTGGGTACGTGTTGCAAAAATAACAAATTTTCATTTGCACAGACAATGTAAAATCAATGAGAATGAGCTGAAAACACAGATGTGAGTCTATATATATCTCAGGAGTGCATACACTGCCTCTTAGCTTAGTCAGGCAGCTGTGCTCATCTCATGACTGATTGGTCTGGCTAAATAGAAAATCAATTATATTGTTCAGATTAGCCAGGCACACTGAATTAAAGATGAAAGTGTGACTGTGAGGGGCTCACAGGGTGTTAGGTCTTGGGCAAGGGGGAACCCAGCACCTGCTGAGCAGTGGGTTGCTGGAGCAGTGGGTCTGTGAGAGCAGCTGGGGCTGATGTTTGGGCTTCCTTGGTGAACCTTGCTGAGGAACTGAAGGCTGAAGACACACGGCTGGCATCCTCAGCAGCGATGTGCTCCTCAGCAGGGCTCAGTGTGCTTCATACCCTCTGAAGCTCTGCCTCCAGCCTGGGTGGGGAAGGCACCTGAGCAGGAATGCAGCTCTGTGGTTTGGCTTTCCAGCAGTCTGGGTGGCAGCGGTGTGAGTGCTCTCAAGGTGAGGTTCCTGGAGTGCTGGGAATTGAGCATTAGTCACTGAGCAGGAGTTGAATTAGTTGGAGGTTTTGATGGTTTTTTATTTTATTTTATTTTTAATTGGCTACTGGAACAACATTAGGGCTTGTTTTTATACACAGACTACCACAGTGACTTCAAAAACTACAGTCATCTTTATGAGAGTCTCATAGTAGATGTCATTTTTTTCTTTTTTCATTCTATATAATTTAGAGTGCTGTGGGCCCATGCTGAAGGGGCTTTATTGTCCTCCTTTACCTCGGAGCCAGCAGCAGCGCAGGTCAGTTCAACTCTCTGTGAACTGATTCTGGTGGGGATTTTCCATTTAGAAAAGTGGCTGTGAAGGGGAGAGTGGGGATACCCTTCCAGTAGGCTTTCCTCAGCTGCACTCATACAGCAGAAGCCATGATGCAGGCAGGGCTAGCTCTGTGTTCTGTGTGAGCTCAGCATCCTTGGTAGTCTGCAGCAGCTCCTCCCAACCACAGTATGGCTATGGGTGCTCATACCTTCTGAAAATCACTCCTCTGACATAGTCTTACATTGCCTCATCAATAAAACCAGGGGTAATTATATCTCACCTATCTTTAATAGTTCCATGAAGTTCAGTTATTTTTTAAGAGACACTGCTATCACCTTGGGTAGCTGAATAGAACCCAGGTTATGGTTGGTACATCTTTGGTGTTTTAGTCTCACCAGCAACCTTCCTCTCTGCTCAGTACAAGGCTTTGTGTTTGCTATAGCAGAAACCTTTTTTACTCAACAATAGACAACTGAGGCAATTAAAGCAGTCAGAAGTGATTAATGTGACTTTGCTGGGTGAAAGCTAAAGCAGCTAGCAATTAAATAATGGCAACCTTTTTGCTATCTCAGAGCAACAGATGGGGAATGATTTAAAAACTGCATTGGATCTGACACCTCGCACCGGGGTAGTTTGGTAACACTGTGTAGGAGCCGGTGGGATGAATTGATGGGAGCACGTGGCTTGTTTATGCACACACAGAGATGGACCCACAGCTGTAGGTTACACATGGACCTGTGGTGGGGTCATGATGGATTTAAGGGCAGCACACAGTAAGGGAGCCAGCACTGTGATGCTGCAGCCTTGTTCCATAACTTGGGGGAGGAAGCTGGAAGCAGTCCCTTGCAGGGATGTGGCTGTGGTTTGTGTGGAGGTGGTCACCAGTGTTCCCATGGGGACTGAGATCCTCTTTACCTGGTGCTTGTGTGTTAGTTCACATTCACTCCAATACACGAGAACAAAAATGTTTGTTTTGACTTGCTTTTTTTGTTTCTCAGGCTAGACTTGCTCTGCTAATGATCCCTTGACCGGTATTACTGTTTTGGTGAGCAACATGATACACATCATTATACAAATCTATATTTTCAGTAGTCTCAGCATGCTGATGCTGCAGGTGCTCTATCTCTAGTTTTCCTCATATGGCAGAGTGGTTGTTCATCCCCAGACTCTTTGCCAAGCTACTCAGAAAGAAACTCCCTCACAGGTTTTGCTCCAAATGAACTCAATTAGTTCAAACAGTGAACCTTTGTTAATTCAGCTAAGAGGGGCTGGCTGCTCCTCACAGAGGCAGTGCTGCAGCCCTGAAACAGGGCAGCTGGGAGGACATGAGATTTGTTCACTTTACGGGAATTGGCTGAAGGAAGGATTCACTTTTATTCATTCTTGAGTCTTTAGAGTCTTTGGGTCTGTTTCAGCATGGCTCTTGTCCTTGTCCATGCTCAGGGGTATGTGTGTGGCTGCCAGTCCCTCTGGGAGCCCATATGAACAACCTTCTGCTTAGAGCTCAAAACAGAGTTGGTGAGAAACTGGTGCTGTCAGGTTCATGAGTCGTTCTGAAGTGGTGAGATGTCCAAATCCAGATTCTCTCCACCATCTCTCACTCCAGAGCTGTGCTGCCAGCCCTCTGCCTGCACAGAGCCCAGAATTAAAGCAGAGTTTAAATAATGTAAAAGGTCTGTGGAGATGTATTGGATTTCAAAGGGCAGATATTAAAAGGGTGTAATAATGTGCAGCTATTTCTGAAGTCTCCTCCTGTGAAGAGGAAAGAGAGATTGCTTGCAATAGATAAATGTGGTATAGAGTGGGAACTGAAGCAGTTTGAGCACCTCTTGATATGCGTACACATGCACTATCCAGTGGGAACCCATCTAGGGTGGAGACCAGGTCCTGTGCAGCATGCTGAGCTTTGGCTGCAGTGTTGCATAGATGGAGGAATTTTTGTCCCTGGTCATCCCCACTCGTTAGAAGTGCAAGAGGCCATTGCCACCACCCATGGGTGTAGCATGAGCTGGGATACTCTTTCTGACCATGCAGTGTTGCTGTCTTTGCAGATGACAGAGGGCCGGCACTGCCAGGTGCATCTCCTCGATGACAGGAACTTGGAGCTGCTGGTTCAGGTAAAGATCCCTCTGGTTTGTGCACTGGTAGCATGGCTGGGCCCAGTTCTGTCCCGTTTTCATTCTGCTCCAACAATGCCCTGTTATGTGTGCCACATGGCAAGGTGCTGGGAATGGCACCGAAGCATTGACCATTGCAAAGTCTTAAACCATGCAGTAAACCCACTGAAAAACTTGTATTAGAAAACTTGTATTAGAGATCCAGAGTACTTTGTTACCTTCCCTTGTGCGGTTTAACTTGTCCCTTAATTGATTAAAAATAAATGCTGATTTTATACTTGTGGCCAGATTTCCATGCTTGATGGCTTAAGGAGTGCAATATGGGGCTGAAGCTGTAAGAGATATTTGAAGAAGTTGTATCTCTTGCTATAGCAACTGTTAGAGGTGGAATTGATGGATATGCTTTCAGGCATGCAAGCACCTCCTCAGACCTGTTTGTTTGTTTGTACTTCCAGAGAAAATTGTCATTTTTAGTGAGAAGTCTGAACTGAAATGAACTGAGTGGTGTTTCTTTCTACAGCCCAAGCTTCTGTCTCGAGAGTTGCTGGATCTGGTGGCCTCTCACTTCAACCTGAAAGAAAAGGAGTACTTTGGGATAACGTTTATAGATGATACGTAAGTATAGTAATTTGTTTTAAAGAGTTATGGGATTGTTGTGAAGTAAAATCTATCCTGGACACTGTGGCAGCTCAGTGTGTTGGGAAGATAGATTTGGAAGATTTTCCTCCCTTGTACTCACACTGTTTTGTGTCTTCCCATTACATCACCCAAACAGAAAATATTTGGAAAATATCCTCTTGGCACAACACAGAAAATACCTCTAACATTCCTTGCTGACACTTTTGTTTCTTGTGTTCATCTCATAAGGTGAAAAAATGGATTCAGAAGTAATTTCCCATGTGGTAGTTCCCATCTCGTGTGCAGGACTGGCTGCTAGGTCTCACAGGGACCAGTAGGAGCTGCTTGCCTGTGGAACATGCAGCACTAGTGTATTATTTTTAAATTGCCCTCATCTTGAATATTTTTGCCACACCGTGACTGTTGGTAGATGCCAGCTCATCTATAAACCACTCAAGAGCACTGTTGACACTTGGCTTTTTTTCCCCCCGGGAAAGCTGCCATGAAGTTCTGGAGCTGCCAGGGGATTACCTAAAACTTGTTGGCTTCCCCAAAACCAACTGCCGGGCCCCAGAAGCTCCCTTGGGCACTCCAGACTGGGACTGGGTGCTCCCTGTGGCCTCTGGAGGGCACCCATGCTCCATGGCTGGCCAGCTATGTTGCAGGGCAGCAATGGGCTCCTGGGCTGCCCTGAATCCCAGGTCCTAAGGAAAGTTAATGGGGTTAGGGGGATCATTTTATTTCATTTTATTTTTTCTGGTTCACTTCAGGTTTGATTTAGGGAAGCCACAACAGAGTGCTGTTTCATCCAGCTGCCTCATTAATCAGTGCACCTACGTTAAGGCCCTCTGCTCTGAGATGGGGTCATGTGTAAAGCTGTGGCTGGTCTTCCCTAGTGTCCAAAAGTGAACTATGTCAACATCCAGAAGTCAGAGAAAGGGGAAAAGCTGATGAACTGCTTGCCTGCATCAGAGCTGACTTTTGCAAATCTAAAAGGAACTCAGCTTGGAGTAAACGTGAGCACTGAAAAAAAACACGTTTCTGTATTTCCCTTCCCAGTTTTAACCATCTTCCCAATCTGTTCCTGCAGAGGTCAGAGCGTCTGGCTGCAGCTGGACCACAGAGTCCTGGATCATGACTTGCCCAAGAAACCAGGCCCAGCAACACTGTATTTTGCTGTTAGGTGAGTAATTCCTTCCACGAAGAAAGCAGTGCCTGTTTGGTTCATTTATCACCATGATTTTTGTTTAAAAGAACAAATTACTGATTTGATAAAGGAAATAAATGTCAAAGTGACACATTATTTTTAGAAGGAGGCTAAGCCGTGGGTAAGTGCTGCTTTCTTTTGTTTACCTGTGAAATAAGGCAGTTTGGAACATGCTGCTTTTTAAGCTGTTATTAGCACATTGTTCCATTTCTTATTTAAGAATGATTTTGAATCTCTCAATTTTTAAATCCTTTTTTTTTTTTTGGCCCAACTTGTCTTTAATAGTGCTGTATTTTGATACAGTTTATTTAAATGATTATACTTGTTCTCATGTTTACTTAAGGTTTGTCAGTACTTGAAAGGGGTTGCTGCTGGCTTCTTTGCTCACACAGCTTAAAGCAGTCCCCAAGAGAGACTAAAATTGCTAGCAAAGTGATGATTTTGGCCAAAGTAATTGCATTACTTCAGGGTTTTTGCTAGCTCTACTGATTAGGATGCAGTTTTTTTCAGGCCCATAACAGTCAGAAATTGTGCTGGTTAAAAGACCAAGCATCGTATTTTTAATATTGTTGGAGTTCTTATTTTTGTCTTTCTTAAAGTCTGTGAGGAAAATGAGGGCGGATTGACCTCATTCCCTTTTCATATCAAGATTTTGGCCTTTGTGTGCTTAATTATCTCCAGCATTCCCAAAGCAGAGCCTGTTGTGCAGCTGGGTCAGTTGGCATTGTCACTCTACCATATCCTCTGCACCCCAGATACTATGGGAATGGTTCAAACAAATGACACTTTGTATTTGCTGAATATGTGCTAATTTGTGAGGGAGTTCAGAGCTTCTCTTCTTCCTCTCTTCCTTCTAACAAAAAAAAAAGGAAAACAAAGAAACAAAGAGGAAAAAGAAAACACAAACATTTTAAAAAGGAATTATAGAATCATAGAGTCACCTGAGTTGAAGGGGACCCATAAGGATCATTGAGTCCAACTCCTAGTAATAATGAATATTAATGGATAATTAACTCTTACATGCTCATTGTTTGAGAACATGAAGACTAAATTCTATGACTGGACATGGTCATTTCTATACATTCCTCCAGTAGCCTTATGTTGTCACCTCCTTACACAGGGAGATTGAAGGACTTGGGTCAGACTGAGGATCTTCTCAGAAACTAGTGCTGTTCTCAGCTCCTGTGACTGTTGTCAGGACTTAAATTGTCTCCCAAACCCTCTCAGAAGCGGAGAGCACAAGAAAAGTCATAAAGAGAGTCACATAACAGAGCAATTCTGTGGCTGGAGTTCATGCTGTTGGCTTGAGGTGTTCATTTTTGCCCATCCAGCTGCAAGGTGATCAAGGTGAACAGAGACCTGGGTAAAAGTTGATGCATAAAGAGTGGGCTTAGGAAGATCAACTTCTAGAGGGTGATATTAAGCCTATACTGCTTGAGAATCATGAGATCTAAAAGAAGAAATTAGGCCCAAGGAAGAGTATGGTGTATGGGAAGCCTGTGAAGAGCAGAAGGATTATTAGCAATATAAAAACTCTCATGTTTAAAAAATAAATAAAATAGATATTTCAGTAGAAATACGACTTCAAAATGTACAGCACTGTTTTGTCACGATCTTTTGGATGAGTGAGTGACTCCAGGCATTTGTTGGATGGCATGTGCCTTGGGTGGTTGGTTCAGACGCTTATCTCATGCAAACACATTTGCCTTGCCATAGTCTGTTCTTTAATTAAACTCCCCTGAGAGCAGCTGAACTGCACAGTTGGAGGTTGGCATGGAAGGCACAGTAAGACTGGGTGAGTGGCATGTGCTAGAGTGGCAGAACTGATGCCATTTTATGTTTGGTATGGAGAAAAGTACCCAGAGCCCTCCAGAGCTGTCCTTTGTTAATGTGCAGCACTAGTCAATTTCCAGCAGCAGCACTGGGAATGTGGGCTATCTCCAGGTGCCTGGTTATATCTCTCCTTTGGTTCACAGCTCCTAGACCCTGAGCTTTTGCCATTCACTAATGAAACACATGATAAATAACTTCAGGTTTAAAATATTTTTCTTCAGTTGGCATAAACTCAAGCCAGTCATGTAAATCTTCATATGATACACACAGCTGCTTGAAGGGCTGTGTAATGCAGATTTAGGACTTACAAAAGCATCTTTCAAGTTTCAAGGATGCTGATAGCATCATAAATAAAAGGAGGACACTGGTAGGGTCTGCACTGCCAGGGTGGTGGTGGCTGCCCCAACCCTTTGCTTGGCTGAACAAAGTGTGCCCTCTGTCTAGCATCATGTGGGAGAGCCTGGATTCAATCTGTGTTCTTCTGATAATGAAGCATGGGTGTCCTGCTTTTAAATCCCGCTAAAAGAAGATTGACAGGACTATGTTCACATAGAACTTGTCTCTCTGAACTGACTTGGCAGTCCTGTGCTCTTTGAATTAGAGATGTTTTCTCTGCACCTTTCAGTGCATCTCGGCACTGCTTACTTTGGTGCCCCAAGTGAGTCATGAAGTGCACAGACAAGTTGTGTTATTTGCAGAGTGCCAGCTGCATACATAACGCTGTATAACAAACCAGGACACATCTGCTATCCTCAGCTGGGCTAGCATAACCAACCATGGTCTTGCTTCATTTGATAGTGAGGTTTGCTCCTTGGTTTAACCTTGACAGTTTTCAAATAAGATGAGAAGTTATCAGATGTCTGTGATCTATTGAACAAAAGGAGTTGATCTCTGCATGCTGTTGGTCTACGGTTTTTGCTTGTTCCCTCCTAAGAGGCAGGAAATGAAGTGTATTGGTTGTAGTTCCACTGTGCCACTTTATTGCTGGAGAACAAAATGCCAAGGCAATAAAATGATTTGAGAGGAAGATGAAGCCTATACAGGGAAGTGACTTTGTTCTTTTTCTGTTTAATTATCAGGTTCTACATTGAAAGCATCTCCTTCCTCAAGGATAAAACAACAGTAGAGTTGTTCTTCCTGAATGCAAAGTCCTGTGTACACAAGGTAAAACTCAGCTTCCTTTTGTGCTCCATGTTGTCCATCTCTCTTTATTCCTCCCTACCACCCCTTCTGCAGACTGTCTGGGTAAAGATGATGATGGCTTCCTGGTCATGATTTCACAGTCCTGCTGTGTGCTAACCACACTGAAACATCTTATATACCGGAAAGCTTTTAAATCATTTGAAATCTGTGCTGTAGCCTTTTGGGTAGGCACTCAGAGTTGACATATCTCTGCATGCTACGTAGAATGCATTTGAGGAGGGTGAGGAAAGTCTTATGCTGTGAGCATGGTTCCTAGTTCCCTGATTTCATGCCTGAATTTACTTCTTGAAGTTACAAATCCCATATGTTTACAATCAAAGGCACTTATTACAATGCTTCTTATGTTTACTCTGGTTACAAATATTCCACTGTTTTTGCTAGATGTTTAAACTGTTTATTCCTACTGTATACATTAAATAAATATTTCTTCATGATCCAGAGACAAAATCATAGAAGTTAAATTTATCTGCTGCAGATTCATTTTGTTCTGAAAAAAGGGCAGTGTGGCAACCTAATTGTGCCCCTAATAAACAGAGGAGCAGCAGCCAAGGTTCAGTGGACTTTACTTCAGCAAAGCCTAGTTAATATCAAACTTGATATCTGGCTGTTTTACACTCATGATTTAATCTGCCTAGGAGGGTCACTTGGTTCTTCTTGGAAAATAATTGCTTATTGTTAAGTTGGTGTTGAAGCTCAGAATAGCAGGCCAAATTTTTCACCTCTAATATGTTTCATATTTTAGAAGAGTCTCGCTGTATCTTAAATTCATTATTTCATTGGTGGGATCAGAAAGCTTACTTGAAAAGCAATTAATGACGAAGTTGTGGCTGTGGGTTGCACAGGAATTGCTTTCTGGAAGAGTGGAGGAAACTCACACCTTTTCACAAGACCTTCACATTTAAAAAAAAATGTTTGAAGAACTTGAGCCTTACTAGTTAAATTTAATAATAGCAAATCTCTGTTTGACTTATTTGCTACTTTCAATGAAGGGTCTCAGCAAATTGCTGTGATCCTTCCACGGAATGCTGGAGCAGTTCAGCAAAAAAAGACTTGGAACTGGAAAGCTGGACTGGTTCTCAGTGGGGAAGATAGCACTTCAGTAGCACTGCTATTGAAGTAAATACTGGTTGCACGTTTGGGTGCCAGTATGTGCATTTCTGTAGATGCATAAAACACAAGAGGAAAGGAGGAGAGAGAAGGGAGGTGTGAAAAATGCCATCACTGATCATAGACTTCTCATCAAGCCTATAAAGAGTCAATCAATTCATGGCACTGTGTTCCCTGACTGACACCTTACTTAGTGTAATGCATTGAACCAAGGTAGCCCATGTTTGTTATGCAAAGGGAGCAACATGTGGCAATGGGAACTCAGCTGAGTGGGTAGAAACATGGGCAGGACTCCAGCTATTTATTTAAAGTTCATTTACTTTCAGTGTTTGTTTGGTTCAGTAGCTTTTAACCTTCACATTAGTTTCTTTTCAAACATTTTTTTTTACCCTATATGGTAAACTTCAGGCTTAGCTTCCTAACCTGGATCTTTTCTCCTGTTGTTCTGAATGGAGTATGATAGCTGCCCTCTTGTCCTTTACCTCTCAGCTCCAGATTTCTGCAGTCCTTTTTGCCCCTTCGTGCAAACTAGATGCCAGGTTGCCCTAACAAAGGTTTGAAGAATTAGGGGTTTGCCTGTTTTGCAAATTCCATAGCCATTTTGGCAAGGGAGAGACAAGATATACAATAAGATTTCTGCTGCCAAAAATGTTTCTTTCTACTCCTCACCCACTCACCACCTCCATGCTTTTCTGTCACAGATCCTTTGTGCCTCTGCCCTTTGACGTGTGCTAGAGTGGTGGGTCCTATAAGATCTGTCTCTTTCCCTGAATGTCCCCTTTGCCTTGTGCTCATCCCCTGTGTGCAGCTGGGCAGCCAGGGGAGAGCCCCTTGTCCCCAGGCAATGAGGACCGTGGTGCTACTTTTACTTCTGTGAATTGTTCTACCAGTGCTGGAGGTCTGTGCCCAGAATTGCTGCTGCACTGAGCTGCTCCAGTCATAACCCACCAGTGCAACACAACCACCATTTTCCTTCTGATTCACATTGTGCAGGGCGATGCAAAACTTCTTTACACACCTGGAAAATAAACTTCCTGTGTTAGATTTGACAACATGTTAGGGTTTGCTGGCTATGCTCTCCCTGTTTCTCATTGCAAATGAACCAAATGAAACATTTGATGTTTCGCTCATAAGAACTCTCGGTGTTTCCTCGTTGCTGGTGTGTGCATACATCTTGGACTCCAGCCTGGACAGCAAATGCTGCCAGCTCTCTGGCCCTACCCTTTTTTCATGATGAGCTGCCTGTTTTCTCACTGCTCTACAGCAATCCTATTGCTGCCTGGGTCCTATGTGGTCATTATGGCTGGCTGGCTCTACTCTTCAGCATCCATGCTCTTTGGGTTGGAGCTCACAGAAGCTGTGTGTGCTCCCAGGAGCAGTGTGAGCCCACAGGCAGGAGAGGGGAGCTGCAGGAACTGAGATATCCAGGTCCATAAAAGGGCCTCTCAATGATTTAGTTATAAATGGGTTATCAGTGTGTATTTTGCAATGGATGTAAGCATACTTTGTTCATCTTGACCCTTTCACACACGCTTTTCTTTTTCAAGGCTTTGAGAACTTTATCCCTGAAAACCTTTGTCAGTGACAACTTCAGTTTACGTGCTTTTTCTTGTCACTGAGTTTAAGAAGCTAGTTTAGATTGATGGTGATTTGTGAAAATTTCTGCGCAGCTGAAGTTTAAATAGTGAAAGTTCAGCATGAAGTTTCAGGTGAAATGGGTATCTCAGAACTGACGTGTTTGCACAGGGATAGAAGAGCTTCGTAACAAGTTCAATGTGCTATTGCCCAGACCTCTGACCATAGCTGGGATGTTTTCAAGGAGGGTAGGAGCATGATGATGATAAATTTGGAAAGAAAAATTGGTCTTTTCTTTCAAAACAGCCAAGTTTGGAAAAATTACACCCTTCTTGGCTAGCAAAGCACTGACAAGTTTATTGTGCATTAGAGCTAACCTCCATATAGCTCTGCAGCCATACAATTGACTCCTTGCCAGTCCTTAAAATATGTTCTGTAAACGAAGGTCTTGGTCAGGTTGGCTGTGTTCCCTTTTTCCCATCTATATTTGGGTGTTGGATTTATTTATTTAATTTTGCTTTTGTTTTAAGGACTTACAGGAATCGCTTTTAAAATAATAAAATAAAGGTAAAGGAAATGAAAGTTTTTGGTGGAGCCTGTAACCATGAACAATGATGCTTGTGAGCACTTGGCAGCCTGGGGCTTAGAGAGAAGAGCTGCTGATGCAGACCCCTGGTGTGAGCATGACGTCTGGCTGGCTTCCAGCTCGCAGAGAGCAAAGTGACTGTATATTTTAGATAGCCCTTGAAAGTTTTATAACGGATATTTCTTAATTCTCCCCTATCCCTAGGGAGAGGGGAGCGTTCCCATGCAGCCTTGTAACACTGAGTAGCCTGATTCGTGCCAAGTCTATTAAAACACACTGTCTGTTTGTCATTCTGCTCCTGAGGATGGCAGGTGTGAGGCGCAGAGTGAGGACCAGCTGGCCTTCGCTCCTCTGCCTTCCAGGTTGTACTCTGCTTTAGTAGATGCTGATGGCCATCTCTGTGGCCTGAGCTCCCAGTGAGGCATCAGCAAATGAGGATAGAGCATGGCTGTGTCACTGAATGCAGTGTGAGTGACTGTCTTTGCCTCTTGGGAGAAGGCAAGACGCACACATTAATTAGCTGTCTCCATGGGAGCCCCTCACTCAGCTGTTCCCCATGACACCTCCCACTGGATGTCACTGGTAGCCTGGGTAGGGGCTGGCCATGGAGTGGGGAGAGTTGAGGGCCTGCATGGTGGTAGAGGGTGGTCCAAGGCTGCCTGCTGTGAATGGCAGTGATGCCCTAGAGAGTTGTTGAGGCTCTCGGCTTGGAGGTATAGCTCCTGTTCTAGCTGTAACTGGGCCACTCCATTGCACGTGAGGGTTGAGCTGGTTTGCAGGCAGAGCTTCATATGTTGTATCTCTTGTCTGTTACATCTTCCTGAGCCTTAACTACTAGCATTAACTGTGGTGGGGAGTTCTGCTTGATCTTCTGCCCAAGGGGTGAAGCTGTTGAGACAGCTCGGTCTGTTCTGGTTGTCTGTGTGCTGGAGATCTTGCTATGGCACTGTGGTAGGAAAGCAAAAGAATATGAATATATGCTAAGCCTAACGATACTTAGCATGTATCCTGACTGAACTTTGGCTGAGGTACAAAACATAGACAAAGGAGATGAAAATGGCTGGCAAAGGCAGCAAAATAAAGGGTGTAACAGAGAAACCTGAAGCTTTGGCTTGCTGTGAGATGATACAGGGCAGTGGTGACGTAGCTGTTGTTTCTCTGCGTTGGCTTCAGCCACTGATCCTCACAGCTTCTGCCGAGAAGGAGCTGCTGCATCTAGGAGACCAACAAGGTTTGGAGCTACAGGAGGGGACAGGGTCGGGATGGGGATGGGATGCTCTGTGAGCAGTGTGATCCACAGGCAGTGCAGCTGGGATGGAGATGCAGGGGCAAGTGCTGAGATCAGAATGGGCCCTGGAGGTATCACTTTCAGGTTGGAGGGGCATTCACTTGCTGTTGTTGTCTCCTCGGTGTAACCGCCCAGCACCACTCTGAAAGAGCATATTGTTGTTGAGCTCGCTGACCTACTTACTGCAGAGCTGCTGATGGTGTGGTGCAACAGGTTGTGGGTGACAGCCCCATCCCAGCAATTCAGGCCTCCCAGCTGCTGCCTCTGCTCCTAAATAAGCCTTGAGTGCTGGAAAGCTACAAGTCTTAATGTTCTGCCTGAATGGACCTTGTTTCACACCATGGGGCTCAGGGGCCACATCTGGGGACACTGGGGACTGGAGAAGTTGCAGTGGTGCTGGATGAGGGCACAGAGCTGGCGTGGCTTTGTTCACTTGTGCTGGGTCCACACCCAGCTAATTGCCATCCTCAATCCGAACACGCTCCTGCAGACATTTGGTTCCCTCCTTTTCCCTCTAATTGCCCCCTTCTTTCTCTTCACTTTTTTAATCACCTGTCAGAAATCACAGGTAATTATGTTCAGTATTGTAGATGTCTAGAGGCTACTTGATCGTAATGTGCATTTTTGGGGTGAGTCTTTGGTTAATATAAATTTTTAAAGAGGTTGGTTTGAGGCAGGGGATGTTTTAATATCATAATTTTCATGTTTTCACGTGAAATGTTTCTGCTGTCAGTCTTTAACCTCTGGAGGTTGTGTGCTCTGAAGAAACTGTTTTCATTGCTCTGGCTCTGAAGAGTTAGAGATGACAGTTCCTGTATTGCTTATTTTTAAAGAAAAACTGCTTTAAGCTATCTAAAGGCTTGCTTAGCACAGTTCATGCTCATCTGGCTATTGTCATTCTTGTTCTGTGCTTTCTTCAGTGTTTCCGGCTTGTACCTCCGACAGTCAGCTCTGGTGTTGATGCTGTGCTTAATGAGGGTGCACTGCTCTATTCACAGCCAAGTCTTGTGATTTTTATCACATTTGTAAGCCTGTTTCTGCCCAGGAAAAACTTGAGCTCCTATCTGAACCAGGGGCTCAGTTCTGCTGCATATGAGGATGAAATTGTCTCCCTGGGTAAAATGATTGGTCCCTGTGCAAACTCCAATTGAAAAATATCAGTTTCATCCCTTCCCTAGAGCTGCACCCTCTCTTCTGTTCAAACTTATTTACATCTAAAAGGTACAAGACTCAGATTCCATTATCTGAATTTCATGCATCTCCTTAGCCTCATGCTAGGGACCTTGTTCCCACTTGGGATGCATCTAGGAAAGCATTTTCCATCTTCATCTAAAACACACAGCCATGAGAGTCTTTGCTGACCTGGCTCTCAGGGCCCTCGCCTACTCACTGAAACCTGCACTCGAATTACCCTGCCAATTGCAGGTTTTGCTAATGAAGCTTTTTACAGCCATTCTTCCCCACCTATTTTTGAAATTTGTCCTTCCTGTTAAAGCAGTGCTGAAACAGAGACCTCTGCTCACCAGCTTTGGGGACAGAAGGATTGTTACTAAATGGAGATATTGTCTGAGAGCCCTGGTTCTGCACTCCTGTTTGAGTGACATGTACTGCTATATGGATGTGTCCATTCAAAGGCTGTCCAGCTCCTTGACAGCCCGGGGATGGATAATATTATAGCAGTGGCCAATTGTGGAACCAGATGGCAAATAATGTTACGTTATGAAGGAAAATAATTCCAGGCTCGGAGAAAATTGTGCCAAGAGACTGTCACTGACTCAGCATTACTCTGTTAGATAAAGACTGAGCTGGGCTTTGGGATCCCCTGCTTAAAATCCTCTCTCTTGTTTCTTAATTGCTTCCTGTCCTCAGGCTGGTGTGTCCATCTTTTCCTTTGACTTCAGTGCCTTTAAAAGTCAGGCCAGAGTGCACCTTCGTACCTTCTCACATCTAGATGCAGCTGCCAAGCCAATGCACTGTAAGCAAGGGCACTGGCACTGCAGAAGTCTCACCAGGAAAGCAAAGGCTGAAACTCCTGAGGAAGGCAGTCCCGTTCAGCCCACTAAATCCCTAAATGAGGTGGTTTGTGAGCACACTTTCAATGTTCATCAAAATGCCATAGCAGCCTGGTAAAGTGACCAGAGTTTCCTTAAGCTTTTATTTTGGACCGAATAAATCAACACGTAAGAGCGGCCCCATAATTACTATTGCTAATTAGTTCATGTTTGGGACGTGCTTTGAAGATGAAAAGTGAAGGGGTGTTGGGTTATTAAGTCCCAAACAGTGCTGTGATGCCAGCAGCACCTATTGCTATGGGTCAGCAGGGACTTACTGCTGAAGTGGCTCACCCAAATGCTGCAGAGTTTTCCTTGGAGCCTGCAACAAAGAGAAGAGGGCCTTTGATGTGAGAATTGCATTTGGATAGTTAAGTCTCTGCATAAATTTGTAGCATGAAGCCAATGAGCCCCATGTAGCTGCTTCTGCCCCAGGGCAGGGAGGTGGTCGTGATGAGTTTTTAAGGTCCCTTCTGGCCCTGTTTTCCCTGATTTTGTGATCCAGAAACAGCTTTGCTGAAATAGAGCTTGTCTTTCCTGCTCAGCAGAGCTTTCTGGACGATGGCTTTCCTTATGCCTGGGTTCCCCATGTGCTGGTGCTGGGATGACCTGATGTCCCCTCATCCTGCCATGGTTTTTTTTCAGAGGCTGTTGGAGCATATGTAGTTTAAGCCCAAGAAGGCAGCACAGATGTGCATGACAAAGACTAACCTGATGCAGACCTGGAAGTAACAGAGTGCCTTAAAATTGCACCTACATGAAGATGGGGCTGCAAACCTTGCCTTTTCACTTGAGCATTGACATTAAAGAGATCTGAGGGAAGGAAGGAAGAATTTGAAGCCTTTTTTTTCCTTCTACTTTGTGATGTGCCCCTCCTCTTCTAATGAAGTGTTTGGGAATGCTTTGGAGGCCACTTCTGCATAGCTGTTGCCACACCTGTTGGGAAGGGGAAATTCCTCCCAGTCTGCCCTGGTGGAGCTGCCTGGGGGAGCACTGCTGCTGGAATGTTTTATTGACAAAGCTGGCAAAAAGCCTCCTTTCCATGAAAATTGAATTATTTGTTTGTTCACTTCTGAGTTTAGTCTCTGGGGGCCAAACCTGCAGCTGTGGTAAATTAGCCCAACTCCAGAAGTGCCCTGTATATTTAGAGATGTAATTTCCCCGTATCTGTCTAAGTCTATAGGTCTTCCTTGCTGACCTGGTTTGAGCATTATTTCAGCTCTGTCCCTCTAGCCTCTAAGTTCTGGGGACTGGAGGATGTGCTGGGTTATCAGTGAGAGGGGACATTATGTCCACTGCCTTCTCTTGCAGAAGGTTAACAGGAACAAATCTTTGCACAAAAGCTCAGGGGATGGATCCTGGGGGAAGTTTTGGCTTTTACGTGTAGTTTACAGGATGCAGTAGGTGTCAAGAATGGCTTTGACCACCTCGGAGTTGAGGTGCAGGTGTATTGTGACTCTTTCAGTCTTACTGCTGGTCCTGCTATGGAACCAAAATTATTTCTCCTTGTGAAACACTGTCTTGTGAAGATTGCAGTGAAGATAGCAAGCTAGAAAAAGAAAATAAATTGCATACTTCTGATGTTTTAGCATTTATCATCAATTGCATGTTAGAAGTCACTGGTTTTCAGGGCAGGACTCTGCCTGGTTTTGGAGAGGGGTCAAAAATTGAGATTTCCAGGGGTTGGGAGTGCATGGTGTTTCTCTGAGCATTGTAATAACGCACATGTGTACTTGCAGGAACTGGAGGCTGTAAGATCTCCAGACTGTGTGTGGTAAAAGAAAATTAGTTATACTCGCCTCACGATTAATAACTATCATTTATCTAGCATCATGGGTGTGTGTACCACCATCAAAGTAAAGAGCTGAGGTCGCTGCCCCAGGGAGATGGTGTGCTTAAAGCCATAAATTCCTCCAATTCACCCTCCTTTCCCTGGTTCATGGCAGTTTGCAGTGTGTTTCAAAGTATTTGGGATTGGGTACCTGCCTGGGTGTGTGCAATAAAACAAAGCTTCAGAAAGATGACATGCGATGTCAAGAGAAGGGGGTGGGAGAGGAGCTGGGGGGAGGTGGGAAACAGACTGCGTGCGTCTGTGTACACACACCAAGTGCTCACGAAAGGAGGAGAAACACTCCCCAGGCAGGAACAGAGGGCTGGGACGCAGAGCTGGGCTCCCACCCAGCTGTGCTGGCAGCCGGGCAGGACGCGGTGCTCCGCCGCACTCTGCGGGGACAGGACGGCTCCCAGTGCTCACCTTCTGCTCTTTCCCTGCACAGGGGCAGATCGAGGTCGAAAGTGAGACCGTCTTCAAGTTGGCAGCCCTGGTCCTGCAGGTAAGCTGCTCTTTGCGTGTCGGTGTGCGGTGCTGGTCTGATATGTGGCAGCCCCTCGACCTGTTAGCTCAGCTGCGTACTGCCTTTCCGGATTCGTTTTCCTTTATTTTCCTCTGCTCTATAAGGACAAAGCCATGTAGCATTCATTGTTTGTAGTCTCTGTACTTAGTATTTTTCTTATAGGCTAGTGGGAGAAATAGGCATCTGAACGATTTTAGCTTGGAGGAGAGAAAAAGAAAGGAAAAGCTCACCAAGGGAAGTAATTTATTTGAGCAGATTTACTTCCAATTTATCACTTAATCTTCTAATTTAAATATATGCTGAAGATCTGTGAAGAAAGAGTGCAATAGTGCAGCTAAAGTTTGCTGTCCTATGTCTGGTGAAGTTTTCAGAGCATATGTTTTATACCTTTGTTATTTTAAATTATATTAATTTTTTTCTCCCCTTCATTGTGCTTTCCTCAGATTTAATTACCACTTTGTGATATAAATGTCAACCTTTAAAATGTAAATCCTCCCTGCTCCCCCTTCCACCCCCATTGTCTCTGATAACACGCTCAGCAAAGCTCATCTGCTTGAGCTGCTTCCAAGAGCACAATTCCTCTAAAAAGTCTGACCTGCTCCTAGAGCTGACCTTCAGCTAGGTTTGGACAACCAGAGAGAAAACCGTATTTCACCTCTTGGGCAGTAGAGGTGACATTGAATGTGGATCGTGAAATCCATCCCCCTTCTAGAAGCATGTTTAATTACAGAGGAGGTGGATAATCTACAGCTGGAAGCATAAAGGGCCAAGCTCTGTTCCTGAGTGCATGCAGGCAGCCTCTGGACTCTGTGTGAATGTGCCTGAGGTCGGGATCCAGCCAAAAAGCTGTGGGAGTGGGGAAGTGAACAATGCTGGGAAAATAGAGGAGTTTTGAAGAGATCATGTTTTAATTCTGTCACTGTTTTTCAATTGTAGGAAGCTAAAGGGGACTATTCCAGGTAATAACATTTTCCTTTCTAATACTAACGGGCTTGATGGATGTGTTTTGGTTGGTTTGCATTGTGTTTCAAACAATCAGAAGTGAGGAGTAAAGTCCAACTGAGAGCAGCAGCTGAAGAAAGCAAAATGCACCGCTAGGCTGGATAAAATCTGACTGCAGGGTGAGTCCTTTGGTGAACAGGCTCAGAATCAAAACAGCTTTCCAGGCCAATCCCCTCTTTGCTCCCCTCCCATTGCGTGCATGCCTGAGTGGGACAGGGAGTGAGCTGTTGCCCCTTGATCCCAGCCAGCCCGTGCCTGGTGCTGCAGACCGTGCCCACCCACAGCACGTGTGGGGGACACGGAGCTGCCAGCTGCCCACCCAAAATCAATGAGCCTCTTTCTTCTGCAGCTGCCCCCAGGCTTCCCCCTGCCTGCACCTGACCCGACACTTGTGCTGAACTGCGTGCGAGCGGTCGCTGTGCTGGGGCTGCACATGCAGAGAGTGCTTGCCCTTGGAAATTGCTTTCTGCCTGGTCACCCCCGTGCACTGGTTCAAATAGCAGCACTGGGGGCATTGGGGGGTAGCTGGGATTGCACTCAGAGCTGTTGGAGTCTGGAGAAAAGACCTTCAATTAGGAACAGCTTGCTGAGCAAATAGAAATTCAAAAGGTCAGCGTTGGTCGTGTTAATGTTTTACATCTACTGAGTTTCCATACAGTAGGACATTATGCTCCTGCTGCAGCAGCTTTCCTGCTGCAACAGATGTTTTTGGAGAATGCCCAGTGAGGGGCTACCTGCTAAATGCAGTATGAGTTGTGCCTGATGCTGAAACCCACAGCACAGGCATCCTTTGCTCTGTCAGTGCCAGCTCTGTTCTGACCTCTTCCCCTGGTGCCCGTCCCTCTTGTATGGAAGGGATGTGCTTTGTGAAGCCCATCACAGTTCTCTCTGCTTTTTGTTGGTGTGCTGTCATGCCTGCAAAGAGGAAGAGATGCTCTTGTGACTAAGACCAGCTGGATGGGCTGCCTGTGCAGATTTTTCTGTTCCTATTCACACTGCAGACCTGCTTTGTGACCCATAGGATATTGCTTATAGCCACAGTGTGCTGCCCTTCACCGCAGAAAGGCTGCTCATCTTGCCTAATTTCCTGCAGCTTCCCTCAATGCAGGAACAGATAACCAGGGAACTCACATCACCACAGCTCACTTGACTAGAAGCAACTTGCTGAGCTGCAGCCCTGGTGGCATGGGCTCTCTCAGCCTGGGAGAAGCACACAGGAAAAGAGGTTTAAGATTAAAAACTGCCTTTGTAGTTAAAACCTCCCTTGCGTGGCTTGAACTTAGCTCTGACTCCTTATCGTTTGCAATAAATAGGGTTGTAAGTATTGCTTCACAAGCTCAGGAACTGTATACGTGGTTATTTCACATGCCTCATCAGACAGGTCAGAAGGCGTGGATCACCTGTGGTTACCTTACAAAGTATTTAAAGAACATAGAAGTTGAGAGGTGCGCTATGAGATCGATATCCTTTTCCAAATGCAGCTCTTCTTAACAGTTGCCTTTTGCAGAAGGTCGTAAGCTGCAGCAATTGCTTTTGTTGTATTAAAAAAAAAAAGTTACACTTCTGTATCTGTCCCACGCAGCAGAAGTGAAGGAATTTGATTTTGTGTGGCATGAGTGTCATTTGGACCACCAATGATAAAGCACTGGCTTCCTTACTGGTGTGTGTTCTGAAGATGCTGTGTGGCTGTGTCCCAGCAAACCCCCTGGCAGTCCTGGGAACACCTTCTCTCTGCACATTGAGGCCTCCTCCCTCTGTAGTGCCTTGGGTTGATGTGCTCACTGTTGCCTATCGTTTGGCAATTCCATTTTGAATCACTTTCTGGAATGCAGCTCTTGCACCATTTACCGTGCTTACGTGAGAATGGCATGATTAATTTTTTTTTTTTTAATATATAGGATTAGTGCTGAATTGCCTCAAGTCTTGGAGATTACCTCTCTGTCAGTTAAAGGTGGGCCAGTCTGGACAGCGCTGGTGATCTCTGCCTGCCTTGTGTGGAGCTTTTGTTGAGGGCACATCACTCTTGCTGGCTCCAGGTGGGAATATTCAGGCCAGTACCAGGGCACCATAAACTCCCACAGCTCTGCAGTAACCCCTTCTTCAGATAAGACCTTGCAGGAACAGTGTGGTAATCTGCCCTTGTCCTGTGCTGAGTGGGTGAGCACATTCCTTGGAAATCTGTTCATTTTCAGCAAGCAAACTTGACATGTGGGCACTTGGAGACACTAACATCTGCTGGTTTCCATGGAGGTCACCCAGCAGCACTGACAGCATGTAGCATGAGGATCCCAGGGCTCAGTCCTTGCAGGTGATACGCAGTGGGTCTTTCTGGGACAGGAGCACATACTCTGCCTTTGAATGACACAAGGCATGCCAGTCCCATATATCTCCAGCACATCTTCTGGGCTCTGGTTTCTCCAAGGCAGCCTAAAATTACTGGCAAAGATGATCGCTTCCCACAAGTACGTGGGGCAGCTTGCCATGTGCCCAGTTCCTGTTTACTGAATTAGTGATCCTGGCCACAGCCATTAGTTAGCCCATGTAGGTGGCAAAGAAGCAGATGTGCCTGAGCTGTTCCTATGTGCAGGGCAGCCTTGGGGTTTCTCCTAGAGGTCTGCAGCTGTGCTGCCAGCAGCAAGGCCGAGTTGTTGCATACTGGTGTCCCTCTGCTTTCCTGTAGGATGGCTTGGTATGCTTTGCTTGAGAGGAGGGAAGTGGTGCTTGCTCCTGTTCATCGCTCATGACTGATCTAGGACTCTTTGGCCGTTTGCTTCTCTGTTTGAAGTTAATCCCACCTGCCTTCTCCAGCTCCTGTATTGAGAACCTGAAGCAAAGTAAATGTTGTGAATGTTAGCATTGATTTGAAGCTCTGTGTTCCTTAAATGCAGACGTACTCTTGCATGACCAACGGGACCAGGCTGTGGGCAGCCTGATTGAGCTGTAGGGTCCCTGCTCCTTGTATGGGAGTTGGACCAGGTGGCCTTTAAGAGTTCTTTTCAACTCAAATAGTGCTCTGATTTTTATGAAAAAGCTGCCAAAAAAAAAAAACCAACCTTGAAACTTTAAACTTTGTGCAAAGATTTTTCATAGAATTAGATCTAAGTTGCAGCCTCTGACATGGCTGAATTTTGGAGAGGGAAAACAAAATGCTGCGTGCTGTTTATTTTAGGAATTTCATATAGATTGTAAGAGACTTAAGCAGAGCAGTTATCAGATCAGGCTGCTGACTATTTGCCATGTAAATACACAGTATATGAAGTCTTGTCTCTGAGAAATAAATGGTTCACTTGTGCTTAGTTTACCGACTAAGCATCTGCCCTCAGAAGTAGTAATAGAATACTGTATTTATTCTTCTCTAACTTAATAATAGAGTTTATAACCAATGTTACTGACAATCCTAAAAATGCTTCACTGCTATTCCAGTATTTGGGGAAGGTAGGAGTGGAAGCCTATTAACACCAGATCAAAATAAATGAAGAAAGTAGCTTTTAAACAAAGTTTTCCTGATAATCTTGAGCTGCATTTTCCACAGGAACGCTTCCAGGCCCAAAACCCAGCCCTGCTCCCTGGAGGTTAACGAAGTGCTGGAGGAGGGCTTCCAATTTTCTTTAAATAGCTGACACGTTCGGTTTTGATTCTGGCCTGTGGGCTGCAAAGATAACTCTGGACTGGTATAACATAACACAGACTAAATAATGAATTCCTGATAGCTGACATGTGTGAGACACTGGGGTTTATCAGTACGTGGGTGATAAATGCAGCCTGCAACAGGAAGAGGTTTGTATGAGAGATAGGCTCCCACGCTGCAGCTACAGGGGAGCTCCCACATTTACGAACTTCATTAAAGAACAGAGTTAAGTGCTTAGTCTAGTTGCAGAAAACTGGTATCAACAATTTGCTCCTAATTAAGTGTGTGCTCCCTCTTAGATTTTGGATAGTGCTTGCTTGGGAGGATGGCCATTCTGCTAGACAAACAGGGGAATGTTGGTGGGAAAGAGAGTGGGAATGATGGCATGGGCAGAGCTGCCTGGGTGAAGCTACCAGTGCTGTGACAGTGTGGCACCTGCTAGCTGCAGAGCAGCCAGGCTCCAGGAGAGGACACGCTGAGGGCTGCTGGTGCCAGCTCACCCAGCCTGTTTTCAGAAACCTTACCACATTCACATGGCCAAAGCTCCAGGTGTGGCCTGGACTTGGGTCAAAGCAAAGTGCTGATTTGGAGCACATCCCCCAGTTGTCCCTACTTGCCTGTTTGCATCCTGGAGAGGTCTGAGAGGGCTCATATGGATCCACTTGGTGCTTAGCCCAGGGAGGGGCCCTGGTGTTGATGTCAGCACAGTGACAGAGAGCTGAACACTGTCTGTACACCTCTGTCAGCCTGGAGGTTGTCCTTCCCAGCAGGGTTATGGGCTGTACTGGTGGGTGCATACACAAGCTGGCAGGATTCACACTCTCAAGGTGATCTGGTGCCTGTCATAGACACCAATTCAGTTTAGTTTGGGATTTTCTTTTTAATGGAAGTGCATATTTTAAATGCCTGTGTTGGTATTGTCAGAGGCTTCCTCCAGCACAGCCCACCTTTCCCAGTCATTGAGTATGTGCAGCTGGGAAATCAGTGCTGAGTGTTCTGCTCTTGAGCAGGCACTCGCTTTGCTCCACAGCTTCTTGTTTGCTGAGTGAGTCACTGTGTATTTTGCCTTTTGGCTGCAACTTCACCCTCTGTGCACTTCTCCTTTAAATACCTCACTGGGCATTTGCTTGTGAACCATTAACTCTATTTTGGTTATTTCAGCAACAGGTTTCTCCTACTGTAGATGCATAAAGTTCAGGGCAGACCAAAGCTTATGCCATCTCTACAATGACATCACTTTAGTTTTATTATTATTATTTAATAATAAATAATATTATTAATAATAAAAGTTCTTTATTTAATAGGATACTTGGGGGAAAAAAAAAGAAATTAAGGGCTCCTGAGGAATTAATATAGTGTGCTTATTATGCAGCCGATGAACTGGCATGAATTAGGTGCGGAAACGCAGTGTTAAAAACTAGATATAGGAAAAGAAGAGAATGCTTTGAGCAGTTTGATCTCTTGGAGTTTGCTGCTTGTATGTGGCAGCATAGCTCTAATAGTTACGCAAATGGCAAATAACGTATCTTCATCTTTTATGTACACGATATCAGTACAATTTCTGAAGAGGCAGCAAAAATCATTGTGGTTTTATTCATATGTAAGTCTCCCTAAACAGCCCTTTCTTTTTTCTCCCTTTTTCATGTAAGGCAGTTCTAGCCCTTGTCTGGGCTCTGCTCTGACTCTGAACAAAAAGAGGGAGAGAACATTCTCATCTGCTTTTCCTCTCTCGTGATGGTTGGGATCTATCCAGTAGTGCATGTTCTGTGCCTAGAGGAAATGAGACGTCAGCTTTTCAGCTTCAGCCTCCTGCTTTTGCAGACTTGTCAGGCTTTCATTGTTACGTGGGTACTTTATTTTTCTTGTGGTAGCCTGTATCTCTGTATCAGCAGGCAGAGCAGTGATAACAAGCTGTAAGCTTTGCTGCAGCACTCAGACATGCTAAAAAGCCGTGGCTAATATGGCTAGTCTGACTGTTGTGTGAACAGGAAAAGAGAGCGTGAGCATTAGAAATAACAGCCAGTCATGAGGGAGAGCTGTGGATCCTTCAAGAGTCACAGCAGCAGTGAATAGTGATATTTTGCTTTCCAGTGAGTTCCAGCTCAAGTAGAGCCATCCTGCTGTGTCTGATCTGACAGAAAACCTACACACATGCACTGCCAGTGCAGCTGAGCAGCAGCGTACGTGTGGATATGGGACAGGCCAATGGCAGTCAACATCACAGGGCTCAAACACCAAAGGACTTGATCTTCAAAACCAAGGAACTGGTCCCTGCAAAAGGGAAATATAAGTGGGTGCTTTATCAGCCAAAGGAAATCTAGGAACTCATTTGCCTGGTCTCTGTCTTCACAGAGAGAGGTGCACACGTGTAACTGATGGAAAAGATTTTGCTTTTCTATAGTGTTCCTGCTCCACCTTTCAGAAGTCAGCAAGTAGGGTGAACAAACACCCTGCAATGAACGGGTGCTGCTTTTTCAGAGGGTCAAACAGGGCTCAGGAAGCTGAGAAGTTAGCCTGAAACCTGGAGCTGGAGGTCAGACACTAGAGGTGAAACTGCTCTTGCAGTACAACATGGAAATCCCTGGGCCAGAAGCGTGGCTGCGGCACAGATGCACAGTAAGCCTCAAGCATTTGCCTGGCATTGAGAAAGCCATCTGCACTCTTTATCGTGTTCCTTTTCATGTCTGAGGCTTGGAAGGCTCTTATAAATGCTCCTTTAAATACCTTCCTGAGCACGCAGTTCTTATCTGGTATCCAAGTGAACTGCAGCCCTGCCCAGCAGAGCTCCCCGCTGGCCAGGGGAAGCTGGGCTCTGGCTGCCCCTGCAGATGGGAGCCCTGTGTGCACAGGCGTTCCGGGTCCTGGTTGTCCTTCAATGGAAAAATAACTTCCTTGAGTGTGCCAGCAGACCATAAACTGAAAGGCTGGGAAATGATGGGAAACGTCTGGCATTTGTCACAAAGGAGGATTTGTCAGGGAGTGCTTTTCAAAATCCTGCTGTCAAGATCCTGCTGCTCTGACATACTCAAAAGCTGCTAAATCAGTCGTCTCTCCCCTTACCTTTCCTGCTCTGTCTTCCCCCCTTTTTTTCTCTTGCACTTTTAACCCTGCTCATTTATTTTTTCTTCCCTTCTTGATGTGCTGCTTCTTCTCACACCTGTTCCTTGTGAAGTACCTTGGGCCTGCTTCCACTGGAGCATGCAAGGCATCCTGCTCTGCCATTCTGTTGGCTTTAAAACACAACAAAAACCTACAGAAAATGCACCTGCTGCCAAAGCAGTCCCCCAGCCATGTGGTGGTGGTGGCAGCCCACGTTTCTGCCTCTCATCTAAGGTCATATGGAGGGGAGCAACTTGGAGACCTTGGTGATAGCACCTTGAGTCTGGCTGCTGTAGGACCAGGCAGTAGTGTGGGCTGTTCTTTGTATACTTAAAGTATTTATCGGCTTATGTGTCTAGCTTTAAACATCTTGAACAGAGTAAGAAGGAAACTCTTCACTCGCATGTGATTCTGAAAAGTGGCTGCTGATATTTGGTGTCTGTGACATGCTTTTCAGGTTGGCTCATGAAGATGGTCAATGATTCCTATAAACAGGGCCAGTCTAAATTCTACCTACAGTGTAGCCAAAATCCACTACTAGATTGAGCCAAATGTGAAATAACAGCCCAGGAATAACTTGCTCATGATCACACAGAAATAGAAAAGCAAGTATTTATGTGAGGATAAGAGGTTTCAATAACAGACGAATATTGCTATACAATGAACTTTCCCCAGTGATAAATCCCTACCCTGTAAAGTGTTGTCAGTGCAGTTCAGTAGACTCACACCTGCTCTTGCTTTAGTCAGTGAAGAAGTTGTGTGAAGTCCTGTCCTTATCAAGGTATTAATGTTTACAAAGTAGAAGTGGGTTGATAAACCTTTATGCTATAGCCTGACAGTAATGCTTTTGCTGCTGTGGGTGTGTCTATTGCTCTTCACGTTTTATGCTAATCTCATTAACCACATCTTGTTACATCTACATCTATTACCTTGAATTACTGCATTAGCAACGGGCGTCAGCAGTTTGTGAGAGCAGGGACAGGGGAAAGCCTGTGCAGCCATTAACGAAGGGTCCTAGTTAATATAGATCTGTGCGTCCTTGCCTGGCAGGGAGTGTTGTATCATGCGATTACAAGCTGTGAAGATGCACTTTCAGGGAGCATAAATGTCATTTTGAATTTTCAGTTATGTGCTTTCGGCAGAGCATGCCCCAGTAGAGTCAAGTGGTTCCTTAGGTTTCTGGTGAGCTTTTAGAAGGATGCCTAAAATTTCACGGGAAGGCTAGTAGGCTTTAGAAAGCACGTAGCATTTAACAGTGTAGCTGGTTTTCTGCTAGAGATTGTTTGGATCTGGTAATTTGTATGTGGTTAAACATTGTGACTGGCTATTCCAGAGATAAGCTGCCCTTCAGTCTCTGTAGAGCTGGCATGGATGAGCAGCAAATTAGAATGGTAGAATCATAGAATCACCAAGGTTGGAAAAGACCTACAAGATAATCCCGTCCAACCTATCTCCAATAATTCTCACCTAACTATGTTCCTCAACATCTCTACATAGAGAATATTATGAATGAGAGGCAAGGATCAGTGTGAGGAGGTTCTGACATCGATTTTCAAGATCAGTCCAAGTTCTGCTCAATACCTGCTGGTAGAGCGTGGAAAGGAATGGGTCCGTTGGCTTGTTTTCTTTCATTCTTTTTCATAGTGGAAAAGATACTTCAGATAAGTGTTCTCCTAGATTCCAGTCCAGAGAAATAAACAAATCTTCTGCCAAAAATGTTCAGCCCCGTTGACTTTGGGCTGTTCATGTGTTGGACTCATGCCATGACCCACCAGCCGAGAAGCCCCTTTGTGGCAGAGGTCAGATGAAATGCAAATAGGCTTTGTGGGTCCTGACAGCCAGGCCTGCTGCCCTGAGGAGAGCTGCCACCTTTCCCCAGCAGCACGGTCTGTCTGGTTGGATGGTGGGTTCAGTAGGACATCTGGAGCCTGGGGTGTCTGCTCAGTGATTTCTGGGTCATTTGGTGGTTGCGTTGAAACTAAACAGGAACAGGTAATAATTCAACCTGTCGCTCCTATCTGCAGTTGTCACCTCTGGAGAATGGCTGGGTCCAAGAGGGCTTGGGAAAGTGATCCTAAGGGTCAAGGGGAGACGTGCTTGGTCTCCTCTCTGCAGATGGGAGTGATAATGAACTCTCTTGAAGGAAGGAAGATATCTGTTTGAGGCTTTTATTATCTGTGAAGCTGTGAATCATCCCCTACGCTAATCCTTGGATGTGCAGTCAGCAGATCTGTGCTGCTGAGTGCCAGTCTGCTTTGAAGGCATTCAGCACAGAAGGACCTGTGCCTTGTTCTCCAGATCTTTCACATTTTTTTCTAGGACTGTTTCATGTTTAATCTTACAGTTATGTTTCTCATAGACTTTTGGGCCTTATAAAGCCGTTTTGATAGGGAGCATAGATCTACAAGATCAACCAGATAGAAGACTCTGTCCCTTTAGGAAGGGAAGTCCCAAGGGCCAACACTGCCTCCTAAAAGGAGTGCATTCTCCAATATTATGAGAAACTGGATGGATTCAAAGAAGAATGAAGAAGTTTTAGCCTCACTGTCACAACTCCCTAGACAGTCCTGCTAACGAGCTGCCCCAGGGCCCGGGTTCTGGGCTGATGCTGGAGGGATGGAGCCCACCTTGCATCACATAAGTGGTGGCAGCCCCTTTGTCATTGTATGTCCCAACATATGGGACATGATGTGGCATTTTTGTGCATGGTGGAACGCAGCTGCCAGATCTGGTGACATTTCTGCTGAGCCTGTGACAAGGATGTTGTTAATGCCCAGCATCACTTTCATTGGCACTTCAGCCATTGTTTCGTTGTTTGCTGGCAGTGAAGTTTCTGAAGTGATTTTGGCCTGCTATTAAATCTCTGCTTATGAATATTGGAGGTTGAAAATCAATATTTAGAAGAACGGTCCTTTTGTTTGGTAAAAATGAGCTATTTTGTTATTGCTTCATTCTGAAACCTTCTCCTGCTTCACTTTTTCCCTACCAGCCCTGACTGTCAATGCAGCCATTGCAATTATGAGTCAGGCTTTAAAATAGCAGGAAATCTTTATTTTAATAATAAATTAGCCTGAGTCTACGCCTTAAGTTGGAAGAGGCCTCAAGAGCCCAGCCTCCTGCTCTGAGAAGGTCAGCTATAAGATCAGAATAATTTGCTTAGGACTTTGTGGGGTCTTTTTTCCTCATTTTGGGGTAGGTTATTGTCATGGCTTTGATTTCTGAGGCCTCAGGAGGGTGTGGTCTGTCTAAACTTTCATCTGTCCCTACAGAACCCTGGTAATCTGCAAGCTGGAACATCGTATAGCATTTTGCTCCCATCAGCAGGCTTTTAAAGGGCAAACAAAACCCCTCTGCTTGTGTGAGCATTGGCTGTATAAGTGCTGAGAGAAGAGATCCTGATTTTCTACCCAGATGTCCCTGTTCGTGGCAGTTGGGTGCTGGCCAGCTTGCAAAGAAAAGTGCATATTCCTGGCTTTGCTGGCTGCAAAGCTCAGTAACAACAGCTCCTGCGTGCTAATTGACCCCTTCTTGGCAACTTCATCAAAGACGCTGCAGAATAATGAGGCCCTTGATTGAACTGTTTCCTCCCCAGAGGTGGTCCCTCTTAGAGTTGAGGCACATTGTCAGGGCTGGGGAAGAAGCTTGGGGGCAATTAGCCAAAGAACTTTCACTTACTGCACCTTCTGTGTGACATCTGCTGTGAGACTGGAGGTGGGAGTGGTTTGCTGCACCTCCATCTCCTCCTCCATCCCATAGAGCTGCTCACAGGTGCTCGTAAGGAAGGAAAGAGGGGGTGACACAGCTCAGAGAAAATCTGCAATGCTGTAGTCTGGTGGATACAGCTCTCAAGTGGGGAACCACCTTCAAGAAGCAGAGGCAGGTGATGCAGATGAACTTGACTGGTGCATTCTTTTCTCAGAGGAGTCGTGTTCATGCTTGTCTGTGCTGCTGCAAAGGCATGCAGAAATCCTGCAGAAATGAGGCGTGCAACTTTCAGCTGATTAATTAGTAGAGCACGGAAGGAGAAAATATTAACCATTTTGCTGGTGCCTACTAATAGGTTTTAAAAAATTTTGCTGGTTCTTGTTGTTGTGGTTGCTTTTGTGACAAATGGCATTCACATACTTCAACAGCTTTTATTTTGTTCCAAGCCAAAAGTCCAAAATATTTGAACTTTCTGCACAACGTGAAGCTCAGGAAAACTCCTTTCAGTAGAAATATCTCTTAATGTGTGAACTGAAATCCTTTGTTGTGGATCAGATCAACGTTAAACTCAGAGATCTGACAAATACCATGCTGGAATTTGGTGTCTCCTGGGGAGGATTTTTAGCTAAAGATAGAGCAAAAATAGCTCTGAGAGCATTGCCTTTGGGCAAAAGCTTTCCTTCTGCAGCTGCTGAGTGCTCATTCCATACTCAGCAAACAGAGCAAGTGTGTGCAAAATAAATATTGATACCACACTCCCGCCGCAGTGGCCTGGCTGCCTCGTTAATCACGTGTCTGTATAATGAGTTACAACAGGAGCTTGCATGACACCACATACATCACTGTCATGTGAGAGGGCAGATAGAGTTACGTTGCTATGATGGCCTGATATGGGGCAATGCACCATTCTTGGGGTGCACACGCAGCCCTTTCCTGTTGCTGAAACTGGTGATTTGCATCTATGATTCACCAGCAGTGACTCTGTGCCTTTTTTGCTTCTAGTGATGAAAACACTCGGAAAGACTTGAAGACACTGCCTGTCTTTCCCACCAAGACACTGCAGGAACATCCATCGCTTGCTTACTGGTGAGCAGTTTAATTCACTTTAAATGTAAATCCTTGCTGTGGATGGCAGTGACAAGACTGCTCTTAGACAGTCTTGCAAAGTGTTTTTACGGCTCTCAGCCTGAGTTATAAAGGACTTTGAGTTAATCGCTTCGTGTTCAAGCGTTTCCAGTTTTAGAAGGTTATGAATTACACAAGAGCTGATGCAAATCCCTCCCTGAAAGTTCAATCACAATAATGAATCGGAGTATGTGGGGTACCACGCATTAGAAAGAGCTAAAATCTGAACCCCAGCCAAGTCTGCCTTTGGAAAGAACACCTTTTGAACCAACAAGCAGCAGAGAGTCTGTGATGTGCCAGCCTTGGCCAGTGCCAGGTGCCCACCCAGCCACTCTCATGCTCCTTGACAGGCCAAGGGGAGAAGATGAGGTTGGAAAGCTGGAAACAGAAATGCAAGATCAGTTCTGTGGCTTGAGTGTGCCACGGGAGATGCAACATTTGGGATGAATCAACAATACTGTTTTCTCATAATTCATGGCCTTTATTTGGGTTTGACTCGTTCATTTATTTCATTTTTCAGGCTTGATGTATACTCGATGTATTTTCAAGTATGCCAGTCCTCTGTTAGGACTGATTTTCAGAATGAATACTGTTGGGTATTTCTTTACATTCAAGTGTGTGACACTTAAATGCATATTTTATGTTCTGCTTAAAACAAGGTGTTGAAGTATATAGCAGGGAAAAATGTGTAAATGCCATTGCTGACAAATCCATAGTTCTTAGTCCCTGAAATGCTAGGTAAAAAAGTGCAGCAGAATTAAAACATTTCTTTTATCAACTTCTGCCTTATGCATGGGACGCTAACCAGCCTTTGAAGTTTTGGTTCTTTGGAACATGAAAATGAATTTGTACAATTAGTACCATTCTTCTGCAGCAGCATCTGCAGCAGATCTGAAACGATTTGCTAATTAGTCCGGAACGCAGCATGCGATGGCGGGGATTAAGATGCAGCTCCACGCTGCTTAATGAAGGGTGGGAAAGAAGTGGATAAGAAACAGAATGTAAGCTAGAGTGAGAAATGCATGGAGGGGCACTTCTCTGCACTCTGAGCAGGCACCTAAATGTCAGCAGACTGTCATACGTGGGAAAAGTCATCGAGTCTCTAAGTTGGTTTTTGTGCCTGTTTTGCAGTGAGGATAGAGTTATCGAACATTATACACAAATAAAAGGTCTGAGCAGAGGACAAGCCATTGTTCAGTGAGTATGACACTTATTGACTTGTGAAAATGACATCTTTACTTGTTTTTCTTTTCCTGATTGGTGGTAGCATAGGATCTTTTGGTCCTTGTTACTTTTTGTATCTGTCAGAGTTATTTTTTATGGAGTGATAGTTTCCAGCTGAGGAAACCTGTGACAAGTTTCCTCATTCAAATACCTCAAATGTGGAAGAAATGATATGGACTCCATTCTGTACTGCCTTCTCCATGCCCTGCTTGCTACCACTTAATTTTCACACCAAGCTCTAAGGGAAAACCATATCTCATCTTCTCTAAGGAAGACAAGCACATCTTTGTTCAAATGCTCAGAACTTAGTTCTCAAAGAACAAGGCCTTGCAGGATGACCTGCATCCTGGTTGAGGTGGCTTCTGTAGCCGTGTGCTGTAGACAGCTTGCAGGCTTTGTCATATAGCTTGGTGCCCTCAGCTCTATCTCATTAGTTCAGGGGCTTCTTTCAATGGGAAGAGAGAAAACAATTATCCGTTCAGTGGTTGTCTGAATTGCATTGTGAAATAATTGTACAACTGCATGAACAATTTGATTTGGAGACTATCCATTTTAACCAAAGCACCATCGTGAAATAATTAGAGGCAGATATTTCCCCAAAGGCTTTCATGTTTAATGCAGAACTGGAAGCTTTGCTTTCTCTTCTCTGGATTTTTGATTAAAGATTGAATGTTTTGCTGCATGAGAAATCTTCCATTCATTTTATCTGGGCCAAAATACCACATCTTTCCCCAAGCCTGCATGATAGGTTTTTTTTCTGAAGACATAAGCATTAAATCATTATGGCTTTCAAAATATGCAAATGATAAATGACATGTCCTGAATGTATGTGCGAAAAAATATGTTAATAGATATCATTTCCTCTAGAAAAAAAATGATCTGATAAGCTATAAATCTGTCTACAGGTACATGAGAGTGGTAGAAGCTTTGCCAACATATGGTGTCCATTACTATGGAGTAAAGGTTAGTAAATGTTGGTAGATGATGTCGTTGCTTAGTTTATTACATGTGATTGCATTCCTAAAGGAGCAATCTGATGATTCAGTACCCTTCTATCAAGAATTAAACCCACATATTTCGACCTCTTTACTTTTTGCCTCTTCAGTATTATTTTTAGAGTGCTTTCAGAGAGCAGCAAAACATTGTGCTAAAGAAGGCAGCGGGTAACCTCCATTAAAAACCTCCTTTAGTCCTATCAGGAGCTAAATTTGTATCAGCTTAACTAAAGAGGATATCACTTCTAGATCTGTAGCAATTAATATTTGCTCCAGAGACATTTCTAATTAAAATAATGTAGAAAAGAGAGCTTCTAAGTGACAGGTGATCAGTGGGTGCATATGTAGAGTGGAGTAACACTGTATAGCAGAATGGTATTTTTGGAGAGTGATGGAAATGCAACATTTATCTCCATTTGTAGAACAGAGACTGGACAAAAATGTTTTATTGCAGAAGAGCTCAGCAGAGGTGACATCTCCATGCTTTCAGACCTGAGAAGCTGATGGTTTGCACTGTTCTCCTGCAGCTGTGTCATGCCTGAGTTTCATGGATGCAGTCATTGGCCACGTTTTTTTTTCTGCCCCATATCCTTTCCTCCTCACAGCCACCTCTTGCAAGGAGTGACACTCATTTGTTTCAGCAGCGCTGTTGCTTTTTTTGTCCACTTTGCACAACCAATGCATAGTTTCTTGCCTCTGCCTGAGAAGGCAATGGAAGAAAGTTTCAACATTCACCTTAGCAATCCACTTCACATCTATTTGTTTGCAAAAATTGTCCTTGTTCCTTACCTACCTGTACTTGGAATTGCTTAATTCTTAAGTAGCTCTTGGTTCATGCAGGCTTCTTTTTTCAGGATAAACAAGGAATCCCTTGGTGGCTTGGAATAAGTTACAAAGGAATAGGCCAGTACGATTTACAAGACAAAGTTAAGCCCAGAAAAGTAAGTTTTTTGCATCTGACTTTTCTATTTGGGGGGGAGGATGGAGAGGTGCTGCATGCTGGGATATACTTGTTTAAGCTATTGTTTATTGAACTAGTGAGCAAAATACAAAGGGTTGGAGGCAGAAGACTTCTGTTAGCACCAAGGCAGTAAAATTCTGCCCCATTGCATAATATTGGAAGCTAATATGCCACAGTGAGTAAGCTGCCTGTGAGTGCTTTGTCTTCTGGAGTTTGGTGGTCTCCACAGGAACCTTGGCAGCCTCCAAGGGTATCTGCAGAAGTATGAAGCAACTGGGCTTCTGCACGTCCCAAAGTAAAGGTCTTCTGCACGGGAAGCATTTCCTTTGGCTGTAAGAGGTGTGTTTTGTGTGTGAAATGATGAACAGATGCCTGTGAAATACAAGATGAACTGGATGGAGCTGCAGGCCTGCTTGGGCAACTGTATGCTTCTGTGACACAGTGAATTATAAGGAGGAATTGAGAGTGAATGCCAAATAGTGGAGGTCGTTCTCCTTTTCCACCTCCCTTCTCCCCAGCATGTCTTCTGCAGGAGAACTCTGCCAACAGTTTCAGTTGTTGCTTAAACAGAGCAGAGGGTCCCATATTCCCCTGCTGGCTCCCCTCAACCTCCCATCAGTCAGCCCTGACAGGCTCTGCTGGCGGCCCTGGAAATCCATCCTGCAGCCCAACCACAGATGTGTGTTGTGTTGATGCCTAAGTCTCACTGACACGGGGCTGAGCCCTGAAAGTCTTTGAGGAGCTGGCGATGCACTGTTGGTGGTGGGTAGGAGCCAGGGGCGCACGTGAAGGAGCTGTGCTGTTGGGTTTCATGGGAATGGTTTCTTTCTGGTCGTGTCTTTGTCAGAACACTGAAGCTGTGAGGAGGTGCAGACATGGGGGTTTGCTGTTCTCCTTTCCCTGGAATTGTCTGGGCAGGAGTTCACATGAAGCGTGTGCTTCCTGCCAGGGAATTTTACATTTGCAAAATGATATTGTTTAGTGCATTTGTGCCAAAAAAACACCGCTTAACAAAACTTCCTTGTGAAGAGCAATTCCCTTTCAAGTTCCCAACTTGATCTTCTTTTTCCAAGACAGGCTATGACTTGGTCTCTTTTGTGCTATATTTATACATCTGTGTGTCCAAGGTTGAGCTCTCAAGCCTGTGCTTTGTTCAGTAAAACGCTTACGTTAGCCCCAAATGTCTCTTATCACACACATTAAAAGATGACAGTGACACAAAAGGAGCCCTAGAAAATCAAGTCAACGCTAATATAGCATTGATCATCAGAGGAGAGCAACAAGCAGCTCTTCTTGCTCTTCCAGTTCTTTCCTCTATTTAGACATCTATGAGATTTTCCAATCAGACCAAACACAGATTATTCTCCAGCCAAGATGTCCAGCTGTGACCATCAACTCCCTCCAAGAAAATACAGCCTTGCCTGGCTAGAAGCATTGCTTCGCCAAGCACTTCTGCTGCTTGTGGATTTCAGTTTACAACATCAACCGGACAGATTTTGAATATTTTGAGGTCAGCAGGGCCCAGATACCAAGTCACACCCTGCTACAGTTTCTTATGAGGTGTTGCCTTTGAATGGAGTAGGAGTTACGTTTAGGGGAAAAACTTTAAAAATAAATAAGCCAAAAATATCCCCAACCAAACAACATTCACAAGTAACCCTTTCTGTAGAAGTGTTGCAATGGAAATAGTAACAGTTCTGTGCCGTACTGTAATTATCATTATAATTATACAAGGGAGAACAGAGATCAAAAGGGAAGGTGGCGAAGAGAGGCTTTAATGCAGAGGGAAGGTTTAATGCCAATAAGCTCATGGAAAAAGCGTGGATGGATATGGCTGCAGTATCACAGTGGAGTCATGGATTCATGTCTGCTGCTAACAGGAGAGGACAAAAACAGCAGAGCCTCTGTGCAGTCCTGCCTACATTTAACGTGCGACTAAACACGCTGCTAATTTGTGCTAAGAATGTTTGAAGTACACAGTGCACTTCTAATGTGAACTATGGAAATAATTGGAGTTAGATCACTGTCCAGGGTGTGAGAGCACACTGGGTCTAGAGAGGTGCCCATCCAATCCAGACTTGGCTTTGGAGTTAAGATGCTGCAACACCACTGTTTGTTCCAGTGCAACCTCACTGTCTGTGCTGTGGCAGGCAGAAGTTTGCCTTTAACCAGTGTTGTTATTTGTTCACATTCACAAGTGTATCAAAAAACGTTTTCCAAGAAGAACAGTCTGTACAGCTTGTCAAGATCTCCGAGGAGGAGGCACTACCATTCTTTCCAAAGCACCAAGAGGGGAGTAGGCATGTAAATTGTCTGCCTGTCTGGGCAGAAGTGCTAGTTCTGCTGGATTTCACAGAATTTTCTTGCTTTCCTCTCTGAAAAGGAGCCAAACTCACAACTACCATGTGCTGGTGTTATCCTGCTGTTTATATTGTGGATCAGAAGTGCCGTTGTGTTTATCCCCAGCCATCTGGGGGAGAGCATCCTGACTGTGCACCACGTCTCTAGCCAGTGATGTTTAAATACACATCAGCCTGATTAATTCAGTAACAGGGGAAGGTTGAGTCCAAACCTAATGGACTCAAGCTCAGCTGGCCTTCCCCGTTTTAAAAGATGCAAGTGATCTCTGGATGTGCAAACCCCTCTGAGATCTGTTGAAGTGGGAAAGCTTCTGAGATTCAGGCAGGAGATGGGGAACTGCTGCCTGTGTTTCTCTTAAATTCCCACCTGGCAGCTTTGCTGTGCTGTTTGTGTAATAGCAAATGCTGCTCTCAGACAAGGCTGAATTTGTTTAAAGCGTTGACTGCGGGCACGTGTTCAGAGAGAAATCCACATTCAGAAATACATATATATGCGTATGTATTCGTGTGTATATATATAAATAACCAGCTGCTTCCATTAATGTAATGTCAATTAATTCCCAACCATCCTCCTCAAAGAGTGAAATCTTTTGGCTTGATCCAAGTAGGTCTTCAGGCAAAGAAGCCTAAATATGAGCCTTGGAGCACCGTGGTTATCCGAAGATTTTGTTGTTGGATCAACACTGTTGCTTGAATGGTGTCAAATGCTCTCCGCAGGAAACAACTTGCAAGACAACCAAGTGAAGCAATCTCCAGATACACATCTCCTGCCTTTGCCAGAGCTTGTACATGTCATATCAGACACCCTGAGCACTGCAGCCCATCTACCCAAGCGCTGTTGGAAGGGGCAGCCTGCAATGCAGGGCTGGACCCAGTGAACCTACCAGGTCTGCTTGTGTGTGTCAGACTGGCTGGGGAAGTTGGGCCCCAGCCATCAGTAGTTTGCTGCTTGACCTGGGATTGTTTGAAGAGGATTTCTGTTGCTGTAAGTTGCCCATGGAACTTTGTGTTTCTTTGGAAGTGGTTTTCAGCTGAGTGGACCCATGCTTGCTCTGGGAGCTGATGGAGGAGCCTTGCTTCAGTGCTGTAACAGACTGGAAAGGGAGAGTAATTCTTATGTCACTTAGGAAAATTGTCTTTTTCTTTGTGGATAAAAGCTGTGGCTCCATACTGGCTGGAGATTATGCTATGGCTCAGTTGATTATAAACTTCAAGTCTTATAGGGCATAAAAAGACTGAGTTTGCGACCTGTGTACAGATTTCAGCTCAGACCTGGGATTAGCTCTGCAGTCCTGCTGCTTTGCAAATGCATTCTGCCTTCAGCTGCAGTTAATACAGATATCTGGTGCTTGGAGCAGTGCCTCCTCCTCACTATGGAGGTGGCATGCCAAGATCCCATCCCAAATCTCTTCTGGGTTGATTAGGAAATGTATAAAACAGGTCCCAGGGCCCAGAGCTTCATATGCTGTTTCAAAACAAGATAGTTCTGTCTTTCATCTCTACACGTATTCTTCTCACTGGTGAGATAAACAATGCTCTGTCTCCTTTGTGGAGAGTGCACTGTGGAGAGAGCTGGGTTTACTCTGCGTTCAGCCAAGACGTGGGGATACTCCGAGGGATGGGAATGTGAGAAGCTGCTTGCTTGCTTTTCCACTTTTTCTCCCACTTCATTGTGTTTCTGTGGGCGACTCCCTGGTGATAAATGAACTGTAGTGTCTGGGGAGAAAAAGTAATCTCGTTGTGGTATTGTTTCAGATCTGCAAGAATTTCAATCCTAATGGTGGTCGTCTTGAACGCATTATGCTCTCAGGAGTGTTTTTGTTAGAATATACTAGTTTTGAAATGGGTCATACTTATGATATTTCTCTCTTAATTCAACGTACGCTTTCTAAATGCTGACGCTGAAAGTTTTCCCTTGCAGAAGATTTGCTTAATGTAAATTTTCTGTCCCGCTTTGCTGAACTGCTCCGAACACAATGGCGTTTGTGCAGGCTTCTCAGCAGGTGGATCTAATCATGCAAAGATTTCTTTCACTCTGTTTATTTCTCACCGAGTGGAAGCCATTGATTTAGACCTCAGATACTAAGCTCGCATAATTATTTAAGACAAACACGGAGCTGTTACAAGACTGCTCTGAAATTGTGTTCCTTCCAGATGTGCAGAAGGGCTGTGCCCCAAAGGACACGTTGCCTTCTGTGGCAGTTGGGTTGTTTGCTGCACAGACATCTCTGAGATGAGTGAGAACCTGGCAAGGATGGGTCAAAGTGCATTAGAAAAGAATACGATTGAGGAGGTTTTTAGGCACCTGGCTTAGTATGTGAGAGATGGATGCCTGCAGGTGTGAGTGCTGTCAATTTATGCTGGCACAGGTGAGGGCTGTCTGCCTTCTCCTGCCAAAAGCTGCTGCAGGTGGGGCAGCCTGGCCTTGCTGCCATCTCCTCAGGTGCCTCCCCTTGCAGCCAGGCAGAGCAACTTAATAAAACAACAACAACAAAAAAAAGAGTTCAGCTGGAGGCACTTTGCCAAGCAGCACACTGCAGCCGAGGGGCTGAAACACAGGGTGGTAATTTCCTTCACTGGGGTGGGGTGCATTTCTTTGGGCTCGAATCTTTTATGTTTCCTTGGTCTGAATTGCTAGATCTGTTTGGAGATTGCCATTCCCAGCGAGCTATGGGGATGCTGGTGGCTGGTCCTCCTTGCAGGCACCATGCATCCCCATGATGAGCCCTTTGGAAGTGCCTACTGCTGCCACCAGTGCGGCAGTACAGCTTGCACATCCCTGCTGCATCACCCAGCCATCTCTCAGATGGAAAACCCAGCAATGGGATAATTTAGCTCTTGGTGAGAATGTGCCATCACCCTTGGTCTGGGAAGCAGCTCTGGCATGTGCCAGGATCACTGCTGGGCTTGAGCAGCAGCACTTGGCTTTGCTCTCTGGGTTTCCACCCAAACTTGAAAAAAAGTGTTATTTAAAAGATATTAAACTGAATGCAGCAGGCTGAGGCGTGCAATAAGCTCATCGCCCCTTGCCCCTTTCTGGAGATGCAGGCTCTGTCAGCAGGAGCTGTGCTCTGAGGCCCAGACAAACCTGCATTTTATTCAAAACCAGGCTGTAAACCACCTGCTCCTGTTGTTAAGGTGTCTCCCTGTTTAAGCTGTCAGTGTCTGTTTTGTTTCTTGTTAGACTACAATTACCAGCTCCTTTTGCATGGGAAAGAGGTTGAGGAGGGTGATTTTTTTTTATTTTTTATTTTTTTGGGTCTGTGCTCTGCACTGTCAAGAGCAGGATTGTGAGAGATGAGGAGGCAACCCAGGACAGCTAGCATGGCTTCACCGAGGGCAGATCATGCCTCACCAATCTGGTGGCCTTCTACAATGTAGTGATAACATCAGTGGACAAAGGATGGGCAATCCAAGTCATCTACTTGGACTTGGTCAAGGCCTCTGACGTGGTCCCATACCGCATCCTTGCTTCTAAATTGGAGAGATAGGAGTTTGAAGAGTGGACTATATGGCGGATAAAGAATTGTGTGCTCACAGCCAGAGGGTTGTTGTCAATGGCTCTGTGTTCAGGTGGAGGCAAGTGACAAGTGGTGTTTCCCAGTGGTCTGTTGTGGGACAAGTTCCCCAACCCAGGAGGAGTCCAAGGCCAGGCTGGATGGGGCAGCCTGATCTTCTGCCTGATTTAGGCAGCAGCAGCGGGGTTGGAATGAGATGGAAGGTCCCTTCCAACTGAAGCCATCTGACGATTCTACTGTGTAGAAAGCCTAAAGCAACTGGTGCTTTCAGGAGCTGCAGCTGGGTAGTGGAAGCCTGGCTTGTGCATGGAGGTGCAATCAGGTCACTTGGCATCTCTGTCTTGTGTGGAAATGAACCCTGAGCAGCCAAATCCTGCTTGTAGGGTCAGATGAATGGCCTGCACTATACACAAGGGAAGTCTTCCATGAGCAAGTAAGGATCTGGCAGTTGGAAGGAAAGGAAGGCTATTGAGAAAACATTCATTAGCTCAGGTGGACCTAATCACCTGGTTGCAAAACTTCCACAAAAACACGGTAATTATTCCTAATTGTACTTCCAGTCCTCAAAAACCAGTTTCAGATTTCCTTTATTTTTTAAACAACTGTTTTGTCTTTGCATGTGTGGGTAGTTAGGTAAAAACTGAAATGAACCTGCAGTGGCAGTTTCCCGAGTGCAGTACCAGTGTTCTGAATGCAGCAGAGCTATCTGGGGGTAGCACTGCTGTTGGGCAGCGCCCTGTGCTGGGCACTGTCCCTGTGTGAGCCCTGCATTTTCAAGCAGTCTTGAGATGCAAAGGCTTTTTTTTTTCTTAGTATTATTTTCTCTCTTTTTCATTTCCCTTCCCTCCCTCCTCCTTTTTTCCCTTTCCTTCTTTTTTGATTTCATTTTTTCTTTTCTCTCCTTTCTTTTTTTCTCAATTTCCCCCTTTTTTCCCCCCTTTCTCTCTTTTTTCCTTTTTCTTTCTTTTTCCTCCTTTTCTTTCCCTTTCCTTCCCCCCCTTTTCCTTTGCTCCCTATCCCCATTTCTTCATCTCTTATTTTTTTCATCTTTTGTCTCCCCTCTCTTCCTCTTACCCCTTCCTTTTCCTTTTTTCCCCTCTCATCCCGTTTATCTTCCCCTCTTTTTTTTTCTTTTCCTCCCCTTCTTTCCTCCCCCTTTATATCCCCTCTGCATAGTTCGCACCCCCTCGCCCTGTGTCCCTGTGCAGGAGAGGAGGAGGAGGAGCTGGGGGGGAGCACCGTCCCGTTCGCGTCCCCCCACCCCCGAGCCGTCACTCCGCGGTTTTCCCGCAGCCCTCGGGAACGCCGTGCTCGTCCGGAGGGGCCCAGCCCAGAGGAAGTGACAAAGAGCCCGGGGGTGTCACCACCTGCCGCGGTGCCCGGCTCCGAGCACACCCAGCTCCTTTACGAGCGTGGGCGCCGGGCCGCTCCGCGTCGTGCCCGCTCCGGAGCCGCAGCGATCCCGGCCGGGCTCCCCTCACCCGCGGCCGGGGAAGGGGGGGCCGGGAGCCGCCCCAGCGGGGCGGGGAAGAAGCGGTGCCGGAGGGATGCGGTACCGCGCGGCTGCGTGCGGAGGTGAGCGTGGGGGGGAGAGGGGGGGATGCTGCGTGGGAAAATGTTTGTTTGGGAAGTTGAGCGATAACGATAGAGCGGGCGAGGCGTCTCGTAGGGTCGGGAGCGTTGGATCTGAAGATAAACGCGCTGAAGCGGCGAGCTTGTAAGGTTCGTTTGGGAAATGACTTACGGGTTTACGTCTGTGCCGCTTCCCTATTTCCCCCCCCACCCCCATGCGTTTTTCGTCGAGTGGGGATTTATCATTAGAATGACGAGTCGTGGTGTGATAGGAAGTTTTATCGAAGCAGGTGAAGGTTCACTGGAAGAGCAACGCTGGGGTTTTCCCACAGGTGTGTGAACGGGGCTGGGTCTCATTCCCAATCCCTGGTGAGAACGCATGGAGGAGCGTGGCACGAAGTGTAGCTGTGGCACAGTGTGTGGGTTTTCAGTCACATCCTGCTGGAGCATCGCACCGGGGCTGGTGGCCTCGATGGAAGGGGATGGAGGGGGGGTCACAGCTGCCTGGCTGCCTTCAGGTCAACCTGTGTGGACACCGTGTGCCCTCATGCCCTGTGTTTCTGGCTGCTGGGAATCCCTGAGCCCTGCTGCAGAGGTGTCCTGTTCTGCCAGCTGGCATTCAGCAGGAAATCAGTGGTTTCCTTGCAGCATGTCTGTGCTGTGGGATGGTTTCTTCTCCTCGCTGCGGTTTCGCTGTGTGTCATAGCCCTGCTCCAAAGTGTCTCTCAGCCTCACACCCTGCCCTGTATGTGCAGAAAGCAGAGGGCTTGGGCTTTCTCCAGCCACTGCCTTTCTAAAGGGAGAGACTGTTAGTGTAGATGTGATTACTTTATAGTTCTGCATTTAATCAGAAAGGACTTTGACCACCTCCCTGAGGTCTGTACAAACATCGAGCAGTGACGTTACATGCACTGCTTGTGCAAGCAGATGTTGTTGCAGGCAAAATCCAAAAGTTACAACGCCTTGTTTATAAAAGTGTGTGTTTAATTGAAGGGCATCCTAAACATCTTTATTTGTGCGCTCGGTTTAACTGATGTTATGAATGGTACTGCTGAGTGAGTGCTGTAGCTGAGGATGTGCACGATTTGTGGTTTGCTGGAGTTGCATAACCTGGAGGGTGATCAGTGCCTCTTGGAGTGACAGTGCTCTGCTGCTCTCTCCCAATTCTCCTCTAGCTATTCCAATGGAAACAGCTGGAAAACCTCTATTTCCGTGAGAAGAAGTTTGCCGTGGAAGTGCATGATCCCCGCAGGTGAGGCTGGAGGGGCACACGGAGCCGTGGGAGGAATCCCTCCCAGCGTGGGCATTCCTTGTCCCTGTGAAGCGATGGGTGGGAGGGGCTCTCGTGCTGATGTCAATGCAGAACTGTGTTTAATTTTGGCTTTGTGCTACAGAGCTGACTCCTGGGAGTTAGGAGGGAGGGAAGGCAGCAGTGGGTGGTGGGGGAGAAGGGAGTCCCAAGCTCTCAGGTCTGTAGCATGAAGCCTCGACTGGCTAGGAGAGAGGCTTTGGGGACTTCAAACCTAGCAGGGCTGTCCTCAAACTGCATTTTTTTTTCACCTCTTCAGAATTTCAGTGTCAAGAAGGACCTTTGGTCAGAGCGGACTGGTAGTGCAAACCTGGTATGCAAACACTTCCCTGATCAAATCCATCTGGGTAATGGCAATCAGTCAACACCAGTTCTACTTGGACAGAAAACAAAGCAAAGTAAGTTGTGTGGCATTTTGCTGTAGGCATGAGCTTCAACACCTCTCCTGTGTGTCCTTCAGTGCATGTTGTTCCGTGGATAAACTGCTCTCCAGAGGAAAAAATACAAATAGTTTTCATCCGCTTTTTGAGCAGACTGTCAGCTGCAGTATTGTTATTTGATCCATTTGAGCCTGCATCCAATTAAGAGCTATGGAAGTGTAATCACAGCGAAGGGAATTCCCACGTCTCACTGTTTAATCTGCCTTCTTCCCTTTGTCTCTTCTTATGTTCGGTTTGAACAGGGTGCAAATACAGAAGGGATTTGGAGGCAGTTCAGGCTTTGGGGCCAGGTTGGAGGAGTGCTGGGGCAGCTCTTGTGTGAGGGTGTTGTGTTAGCCCTTAGTTTTTGTGGGGGATGAGGTGTGAAATGGCATCTTCCATGACCTTGCGTTCTGAGATTAATTAGGAGTAACTTGATTTTATTTTTCAACTCCTTCAGGCAAAAATTCCTTCGGCCAGAAGTTTGGATGATATCGCCATGGATTTGACAGAGATGGGTACACCAAAGGTTTCAAAGCTAGTGACTCTGGAAGCAAAAAATCAGCTTATTATGGCCAGCAATGGCAGTTTAATCTCATCAGGTAACACTGTAAATGCAAGGCCATGAATACAGCAGGGCTTGTGTGTGTAGGGAGGGACAATGAGTCCAGCTGACCATAAATACAGAGAAAATGGCAGCATGTGTTAGTTTACGTATGAGATGGTGACGTCTGTTGTTACCATATGCTGTTTCCATTCCTGCTGTAACTAACAAAGAAATAAAAAGATGCTGAAAGCAGATAAGCTCCACTGTAATCTTGATCCCTAAGTAACTTGCCATCAGTTTACCAGTAAGCCTGTCTTAGGATATGTTGCATCTGAGTCTAAGGGCGATTTATTCCAGGCAGGCTTTAAGCACCTGCTCCAGGAGTTGAATGGACCTGAGCTTCCTCAAAAATAAGCAGGAAAGAGACATTTTCTCAAATAAAATTTGGGTCCAAAGTGGACTCTGAATGTCTCTACCACCTACAGAGGAGGCCTGGGCAGATGGAGCCCTGCCTTGTCCGACCAGAGAGCACGGAGCTGAAACCAGAGGAAAGAGCATCATTGCCTGTATCAAATCTGTATCAAGTATTTCACAGATATCCATCATGCTAATCCTAATGTTCTCAATAGTGGGTTTTAGGTTGTATACTTGAGATGTACTTGCAGTTTTGGGGAGTTTGAAGGATCGTGGATTTTTAAGAGTCTGTCTCTTAGATGGCACAAGGGCTGGATGTTTTGTCTCAAAGGTGATGCAGTAATACTAGGTCAGCCAGCTTTGGGGAGATCTCAGTTCACCTGCCTGGTCCTTCGTTGCAGGGTGGATTGAAATGGCTTTTACCTGCAAATTCTCTAATAAAAAGGATGTGTTTTTCAGGCTCTCAGGATTCAGAGGTCAGTGAAGAACAAAAGAAGGAGAAAATTATGGAGCTAAAGAAGAAAGAGAAACTCCTTCAGGAAAAGCTGCTTCAGAAAGTAGAGGAGCTGAAGAAAATCTGCCTGCGTGAGGCGGTGAGAGCTGCACGTGGGGGCTGAGGTGGGTGAGAGCCCTTCTTGCTCACTGTACCTTCACGTAGAGCCCTCTCTGTTCCTCAGGAGCTGACGGGCAAGATGCCAAAGGAGTATCCTCTGAGCGCTGGAGAGGAACCTCCCCAGGTCAGAAGACGTGTCGGCACAGCCTTCAAGCTGGATGACAACCTGCTCCCTACTGAGGAGGTGAGTGCTGTGGCTTGTTTGCACAGCAGAGGTGGGGTGGTCAGACCAGTGGTCAAAGCTACTTTTAAATAATCCAGCTCTTCCCTGGTTGTTTAAGATGAGACAGTTGCATGCCTGTGGGGGAGGATTTAGACCGGTGCTGCCTTTATTTCAGTCTTAAAGTCCTCTAACCTGAACCCTGGTTTGGCTATATAACTTATATCTTAATATAAATGTTGCTGCTAGTTAGAACATATTGATAATGCCCTTTGAGAACCTATGACTGAGTTTTTATTCCTGATCTGTGTTGTGCTGAGCTTGTGTTTGAACCCAGAGCGTGACAGAGGTGTGTTGGCCTCTTTGCAAAATCATCTGTTCATGAGCATAGTTCGGTGACAGATGACAGCAGGAGGAAATTTATCTCTGGCTTAATGCAAGTTCCACCTAAATAGAAGCTCTCTGTATTGCTCAAGAAGCTAATGTGAATTTTGCTGGCAGAGCCTGACTCAGGAGATATGCTCATTCAGGTGTATGTTGTTTCTGGACATGCATCATTCCCTCTCATTCCTTGAGAGATTTGCTATCTGGCTGTATCATCCAAGTAGCAGTAGATGCTGAGCACTTAGCATTCATTCTTCACCCCAGACTCTGCCCTGGCTTCTGTAGTACAAGTGTAACCCCTGTCTGAAGCAAACTGCTTATATACAACTGAAGCCAAGTCCTGCTATCCAAATTTAATAATCTGCCACTTAGCACTTTTTCACTTCTTTCATATGAGCCTCTCACAGTTGTTTGCAAACAACTCATTAAATCTCTAAGCTCCCTGTTACGTAGGCATGGCAATAGGAATTTTGTGTTTCTCTAACGTAGGGGATTCAGAGAGGTGTATCCAGGCTTTGCCTTGGAGCAGGAGGTTAGCAGCCTGCAAGCTGGCCGTGTAACAGGAGGGGCTAACCTTGAACTCAGGTGTGCAAAACTTCAGCCACACAGCCTTGAGGACCTCGGATCTTTCTCAGGAGACCTTGTGATCTTAGTCACAGATCTCCTGTGCTGAGATTCTCTTGTATAAACTTTGGTGTTTCTGTGGTTTGTGCTCAAGATCTCGCTTAATTACCACACAACCTAATTTTTCTTTTGTATAATCTCATCTGAGTAACTCATCTCTCAAATCTGCAGGATCCTGCTTTGCAGGAATTGGAGAGCAATTTTATCATCCAGCAGAAGCTGGTGGAAGCTGCAAAGAAACTGGCCAGCGAGCCAGACCTCTGCAAAAACGTGAAGAAGAAAAGAAAACAGGAGTATGCCGACGCTGTAAAAAAGCTTCAAGAGATAGAAAACTCCATAAATGAATACAGGATCAAGTGTGGCAAAAAGCCAACCCAGAAATCAGCTCTTACTCTGCCAGGTAAACAAGAGAATTCCCCATGTTCTGATGGAAAAAAAATAGAAGTCATTTGGCTCGCTTACATGCTTTGTTTACATCTCTCTATATGATTTTTATCTCCTCTGAGGTAGTTAGGAAAGCAAGATGCAATTGCTGCTGCAATAAGCACACGGCTCATAGGCTGAGGGCAGATGAGCTGCTGTTCTGGGCACAGGTGTGGGCACGCAGCAGCACCAGGCACGGGCCAGCAGTGCTATAGATAGAGGGCTGGCAGGAACACCGCTGCCGAAACTGGTGTGGTGTCCCAGTTTGTAGTGTGGTGGATCCAGGTGTATTGCTGAGCTGCCACACGCAAGGTTTCTCCTCCTTTCTTTCTGCAACGCTGCAGTTCTGGCCAAACCAGACTGTATGACTTTTCCTGCCCTCACCGAGAGCTCAGTGTGGGTCCTCAGCCAGCATGCAATGCAGCAGTGCTGGGCTGTCTGTCATCGCGAGGTGCTTATCCTGGCAGGCTGATGATTGCTCTTTTATGTGGCTCATCTTGTTCCTGATGGACAGAGATGAGGAAAACATCTGTCTTTCCACCTATAGCTTACTGATCTGAGCACTAATTGTGGGGGGTCCTGCATTACCATGCTCGTGATGTGAAGTAACAGCAGAGCAAGTCGCTGAAGGCCTGCCAGGAGCATGGGCAGCATCCGTGCATAGCTACTGCTGTTTGTTGCATGGAGTTTTTCCTACCACTGTGCAAACAAGGAACTTCAGAGTTGGACGTGCAACCCTCGGTCCTTAAACAAGCACCATTTAGCCCATTGTTTTGCAATATCTGATGCATGGCATCCTCATTTGCTGTGTGACAGACAGAAGAGACTGGGTTCCTTTCTGGGTAGGAGCAGCAGGCATTGAGCCAGCAGGAGGTTAGCTGTGCTCCAGCTCCTGACTCCTGCAGCACAGTGCCTTTACACCACCTGAAGCAGCTCTCTCCTGCTTCACCTTCAATGCCTGATTTCTTTGGTGCAACCTTTTTTGCTGTCACTGATGGTACTCCAGCCTCAAGGCGCAGGGTTGCACGAAGCTCGGCAGTGATGTCACGTGTAGCTGTGAGGTTTGGGACTGGCTTGTTGGAAGTGACGCATTGAAAAGTGACACTGATTTATTGAATCACACCAGAGCTGTTTGCCTCCCATCCCTGGGGGCTTGGGATGTTAAGGACACATGGTGCTGTCTCCTTGCCATGTTCTCCTCTCCCTTTCCTCTGTACCCTCAGAGAGTTTCTTCCTCTTTTACAGCAAATTACACAGGCTTGGGATTTAAATTCAGAGCTCTTGCATGAGATTTAAACCACCAAAGATGTCCTGGGTTCATATTAATTGAATTGAAGCAGAATTTGTATGCTGATGAAACATTCACAAACTAACATAATGACAAATTTCAAAAGGTATTTAGGACCTACCTGGTGGGATTTCAGGTGTACCTAAGGAGATCAGATGCTAGCAGACAAGATTTACATGCCTGCGTATGTTCCTGCCTCCTCTAGAAGCACCAGAACACCCTGTGAGAATCTCTTACAAGTTGAATGGAAAACACCTTTCTGAATCTTGGCTTGATTCCTGCTGCAGCTGAAAAAATCTGCTTTGATGATGATGTAGGTAGCTTGCAGAGCTGCAGTGGAAACAAATAGGCCCTGATAGGAAAGCAAAGCAGGGCTGTCTTTGGGCTGCTGAGGTCTTAAATGGTTTGGTTGAGGCGTTATGGGCATCAGCTGGCTCTGGAGCTTTAGAAAATAAGCTCTGTGATGTTCTGAAATTAACGTTGAGTGTTCTTAAAGTGCTTGTTTTCATTCACAGATGATATAATCCCATCTGAGAGCAGCTCTCTCTCTGATACAACAACCTGTGATGACGGTACGTTGATTATCCTTCCCTTCCTTCTGCCTGTTCAGAGATGCTCACTCACTTAACACCCTTCAGCCTGCTATAAAAATTGCCTTCCAATGACAAATCACAGCAGAGGGAAAAAGAGCTTAGTCAGGAGTTGGTGTTCGTAATGAGTTACTTATTGAAAGGTTCTTCTCCGTGGGCTGATTTGAGTCATCTTCAGGGAAGGCATCTGGTGGACTGTGATCAGCTGCTGTGAGCTTCCAGCAGCTGCTTTGTCCCTGAGACCTGAGCAGGGGCAGATGTGGGAGCTGGGAGGAATTGCCCAGCCCTTCTATCCTCACAGCTACTAAAACTCACTAAAAGTGGAAGAGTCAGAGATAGTAATGATCTGTTTACGTTTCAGTGTTACCTAGTGAGCTGCGTCTTGCATGGGTTTGGTGTTTGCTCAGCTTACTCATTTCACACACACACCCACAGACACACATTCACACCCTGTTCCACAAGGTGGAAAGGACTTGGCTTTGCCTCTCCCTTCACTGGGTAATCATCATCCGGGGACAAACATTATCTAAATTATTACTCACTTTTCAGTTCGGGATTGATTCTGATCTCACTTGTCCCAGTTTTAGACTTGTACAACCTATCTGGCACTATAAAAAGGAGCTACACCTGGTTAGAAGCAGAGCTGAAGTTTTGGTTTGGGAACACAGTCTCTGTGATACCTGTCCTGCGTTTACCTGTGTTAGTTGTTGTTTCCTTTTGGCTCTAATGGGATTTTACTGGATTTTGCCCTCAGCAAAATGAGAACAAGGATCAAGCCAACATCTTCCCAACTGCTTTCAGCCAAATTTGTCTGTCAGTGCCTTTGCTCATTCAGTCCCTTTTGAAGTCAGTCTCTTTCAGGTTGTAGTTAAATTAATCTTTAAAATGTCATTTCCAAGTGAAGGTGCTGAATGGTGAGGGAGAAGAACTGGCTTTGGTGCAGCTGAGCATGCCAGCTCTGCTCTGGGTGGGACAGAGCTGCAGAGCAGGCACTTGCCCAAGGAGCTCCCACTTGGTGGTCCTGCAAAATGCTGGGCAGGAACCTCGGCAGCAGTCAGGGCTTGTGAGACTTGCATGAGTCTCCACAATGTCCTGCCAGGAGAGCACGGTGCAGGCAGCTGTGTGGCAACTTCCTGGAGTCACAGCTTCTGCCCTCGTCTCCACAGCACAAAGTTTCTACTCAGTGGCTGCAGATTTGCACTTAGAGCAAAAATAAAAGCATGGATTTTGCTTAACTGAATATGTATTTCTTTCCAACAGGCAGTGAATCCCTCAGTGTGCCAGCACAACGAACCAGCTCTGCACAGCTTTCTCCAAGGCTGCTTCCACCAAAGTCCCTCGGGCTGGAGAGAGTTCATCTCAGAAAGTCATCCATGAATGAGCAGCTCTTGGAATTGAGGCACTCCAGGTACTGCACATCTCTGCTCTGCTAGGCTCTCTGCTTTGCTTGACATGAGAGCTCAGCCCTGTCTGAATCAAAAATTTGTTGTTATGGACTCCCTGGAGATGCTGCTGCTTCTTTTGTGGCTGAAGAGTTTGGTGATAAGCGTTAATTTTCCTGCTTAGTAAATACGTGTGTGCAATCAGTCATCAGGGTCTGTGAAACTGCAGGGTAGCACTGTCTTTGTGAGTCAGGTGAGAAGTGCAGTGGGAAGGGCTGTGCTTAAGGAATTGCCCACCATTACTTTCACTCCTTGTCTCTGTTTTTGTGGTTTGTTTTCAGTGTGTAATTGCTTCAGATAACACCAAACCATACCCATCCCTCCTGATCCTATCACTATTTCAGCAGGTACTTTGTTACAACACAGAATTCACCTAAGACTTGAGAAGCAGTTTGTCTAAAAATAGGAGAATTACTGGGATGTAAGCCATGTGCCAGCGTTAGTGTCAGCTGCAGTGAGTGGCTCACGTTCCCATATGGATTTATAGGATTTGGGCTCTGGTGTGCTAGGGAAACAGCTCTATGGAACACATGGGAGCAGTAGCTCAGCTGTGAGATTGTGCTGTATGGATCTGGTCTGGTGCTGGTTGTTGTCAGTATAAGAATTCCCACTGTGTTTCTTGGACTGTGTCTTTTATGAAGCGTTCAGGTTATTTTTTTCCCTTCCCTTTAAGACACAGTGCACATAGTCTTGGTCTGCATGACTTGTCTTGTGTTTAACCTGAGTGAAACTCTTTCTCCTTGGCTGCAGGGACCCGCTTTCCACTCACAGCAGTCCTTACCGCACCCTGGAACGGGCGGCCCCATCCCATGGAGGAAGAAGCATGCCTACAACGCCCGTGCTCACACGCAATGCCTACAGTAGCAGCCACTTACAGTAAGGGGCTTGATCCTGAGTTTTGAACAGTGCTGAGAGGGTAAAAAGTCTTCTGTGGTGCAGCTCTCCCTACAGCAGGGCCAGGCTCTCAAAATGTCTCATCTGGGTATTTGGGTACCAGGTTGCCACCATGAAAAGGTGGTAAAGACCTCCTGGTTTATTTAGCTGAGGTAACACAACTGTGGGATGCAGAGTTGCAGGAAATCCACCTTCCTATGCTCCCATGCTCAGCTGCTTGGCTAGATGTCACGTGCTTCAACTGTGAGCTCCCTGCTGTAACTCACTGCAAAATGAGAGGCTGTGAGCTTTGCTGCATCTGTCACTCTCGTAGATTACCTTCCTCACCATAATTTTACCTGAAAAATCTCCTCCTGCTGCTGCTGCAGCAAACGTAAAATTCAACCAAGCTGAATTCTGTGTAAAAAGGAAATGCCAGATTGGTGTTGTGCTTCGCTTCGGGAGGAAGCGTGCCTGGTTTGTCCATATGTGCTCTCTCCAGCTTTCTGTCTGCGTGTGTCTGCATTAACCAACCTACATCTGTGTTGTTGCAGGCCAGAGGTTTCCCCACACCATTGCAGGCAGCGCAGTGGCAGCCTGGAGTCCCAGACCCACCTGTTATCTGAGGTTCCCCCTGAGAAAACGGCCTTCTCCCTCACAAAGTCCCAGAGAAGCAGCAGCACCGAGATCCTCGACGATGGGTCATCCTACACCAGCCAGTCGAGCACGGAATATTACTGTGTGACACCTACACCCAAACCATATTACACTACTCAGACTCTTGACAACAGGACCAGGGGTCGAAGGCGGTCAAAGAAACAGCACATTTCTGCTGCAGGTTCAGGAAGTATGCCAAATCTTGCCCAGAAGGATGTCCGGAACGGTGTCTACCACAAAGGCCACGAGCAGCCTTCCTCCACTTACTATATTTCTGGATATTCCCCGTACACCGAATCTGATGTTTATTACAATGGAGGATACGTTTATGAGAGCGACACAGAGGGGCAGTACAGTGTCAATCCTTCGTATCGCTCGTCGGCGCATTACGGATACGACCGTTACAGGGAATTCAGGGCTTACAATGAGGACGAAGTGGACAGAGTACCCCACAACCCATATGCCACCCTACGGCTCCCAAGGAAGCAAGTTGCTAAAACGGAGCATATAACCAAAAACATTCACAAGGCCTTAGTAGCAGAGCATCTCCGGGGGTGGTACCAGCGTGCCTCCAGTCAGAAGGAGCAGGGTCATGGCCTGCAGGCAGGCTTTGAGTCTGACAGAGGGTCTCAAAGGAGTTTGGGCTTTGCTGGTCTGCAGGTGCCGTGCTCTCCCAGCAGTCGGGTTTCATCTTTCTCTTCGGGTAACCTGAGTTGTTTTTTGTTTTTTTTCCATCATCAGATTCTGCCCTTGTAATGAAGTCAGAATATAGGCTAGGCTGAAAGGTAGAAAAGGAACTCAGCGGGATTTTTGTTCCTGTTGTTCTCTTCCTGAGCACAGATCTGCTTGTTGCCTTCACTGGGTAAAACTTTTACTCTTTGTAAGCACAGTAACCCAAAGAAGCACAGAGAGCTGTATGTTTCAAGCAGGAAAGCCTACAAGTAGAGGCAGACACCAGGATGCCATATGGACTCATGCAGTTGCTGTGGTGCTGTCCAGGATGCAGTGCAGTTGGCACTGCTGAACAGCTCTAATAGATTCCCTCACTTGAGGTATTGCCCACACACAGCTTTGCTCCCCATGGTGTTTGTAGATAGAGGTTTTGGGGTCTCCTTCTCTGGAGACGTTCACGACCCTGCTGGATGCCTACCTGTGCAACCTGGGCTGGGGAGCTGCTTTGGCAGGGTGTTGGACTCAATGATCTCTGGAGGTCCCTTCCAACCCCTGCAATTCTGTGATCCTGTGATAGTATTTTGTTTGCATTCTCTGACTCTGTGCCCCGCAAAAACTCATAGAGGTCACTAGTGAGAACTGTATCATTTCTCTCATCTCCTTGTGCTGCAGAAGGATCCAATTGACTGTGCCTTTTTTATTTTTTATTCCAGCATCTTCTGCAAACACTGTTGGGAACTGGCGGAACCCGCTTGCATTGGGACTTTCTGATTATGACACGTTATCTCATTCCTCTTTTGCCAGCTGTTATGGAAACGCTTATGGCAACCTTCCTTTGCAGAGCAGGTGAGTAAAAGGTTGAGATTTTCTGCCCCTCCTGCACTTTACGGGCTACTAAAACATCTGAAGCAAGCAGCTTGGTTTCAGAGAACCAGGATGAGGAGTGCTTATAGAATTGCCTCTGTGAGAGTGCCTTCTCTGTCTTGGTGTAGTTCTGCCTAACCAGCAGCCTTCAGGGAAAGGGGATCAGGCATGAGGGATGGATGAGCCTCCCCAGCTGATGCAGCCAAAGCTCCACGCTCCCAGCAGTGGAGCAGGGCACAGCACCCTGCACATCCCCTTCAGCCTCACACCTGTGTGCTGCTGCTCCAAGGCAACGCTGCCGTCACTCAGCCTGTTAATAAACCAAGCACATCTTGCTTGGCAGAGCTCACCCGCTGGCCTCGGCACGACTTGCTGCTGCTTGCAGCCTCCCTGGGTGCGGGGGCTTTCCCGAGGACTGCAAGGAGCCCAGGATCCCACTGGGGTATTGCAGCAATGCATGCAGGACCCCTGCTGCTCCTGCTTCGTGGTTTCGCTTTGCCCCAGCCCTCGCACGCCAGCTGTCACCGGGGAGAACGGCAGCTGCCTGTCCCAGAAGTGGCCCAGATGCCACCATGTCCCAGTGCCCCCATGCCAAGCACGGCCTGCTCTAGTAAGTACTGTGCATGTGTGTGCCCGGAGCCGGGCGTTGCGGTTTGGACCTGTGCCAGGCTGCCCCGTGGGGAAGGCCTGCCTTGTTTGTCTGCTTGTTTAGGAAGAAGCTCAAGTGTAAGAAAAAGATGCAGAGGCTTCTACCGGATCCTTGTGGCTGAGCTGAACGCCTTGTTTTTATTGCAGTGATTTAAAAGATCTATAATAGCGATGTCTAAGAGTGCTGTTTTTACTAACTACTTAACTTCCTATAATTGAGCTTTGGAATCTGTGTATTTTAGCAGCTTTTTCTGAGTGTTTTTTTCTTTCTCTTTTACTGTTAGTTTTCCACATTCTCAATCATTTGGCCAATCTTTAACCCCGTGGGGTTTTGTTTTTTCTACTTCAACGTGATTATGGCCATAATCCGTGTGTTCCCTCCTCCTGACAGTTTGAGCGGCAGCGATCCTGTTGCACACAGCTAGCACAAAGCCTGGGGTTTGATGCTTGGATCTGAATGTTGGGGTGCACTCACAGCATCCACAGCTCCTTCCACCCTATGGGGCTGAGCGCCCATGCCCTTTGGATGGAGGCAGTGGGCACTTGTGGTTCTGGGGAGCTCCTGCTTACCCCTGGTGCCCTATTTCTTACAGAGCGTACCCGGAACCAAGCCAGCTTGGTGGCGATGAGGAGAACCAGCTGGAGGAAGACTTGCACAGCAGCGAGCAGAGGTTGTTCTGGCACGAGGACTCCAAGCCTGGGACACTCGTGTAGACCACCTGCAGCCCCACATTCGTACCCTTGCGTGCCTTGCACAAAATGCTGTTACTCCGAAGGAGATCTCGGGTGCACCTTCCAGACCGATGTCGCCGGGAACGATGAAATTCAGCATTAAGAGGGATTGTAGCAAAATGACAAAGTCTGACCAAGAGCGGCGTTTCTTTCTGAGTCCAGGTCGCCTCCACGAGCAAGGGCAAGCCACAGCTGAACTGATGACAAGATGCAGCACTTGGCTGAAGTATTTACGTTCAGCGAGCACTTTTGTTGGAAGGTGTTGAAAGCAAATCTCAGAAAAAATAAATGTGAAAAGGAAACTTACGGAAAAACCAGGAATTCTAGGAGCACAATTCTGATGTTTGAAAGAAGAACAAATGGAGGTTTCTTCCGCCGTGGTTTGTGAGGACCTGGAAGGATTTTCATAAGCTGATGAAGGATTGATTCTGTGTGTGTGAATGAGGCAAAGGGTGACTTGATCAGTATTGGAACATTACTTGAAGGAAAGCTGGATATTTTTGTTGTTGTTGTTGTTACAGAGGTTTGAATGAATTTGTCTGTTTTTGGGGGTGTTGTTAAGAGTGATTGGTAGCACCGCAAACAAGTTCTGGGAAGAAAAGAATTAGCTGTCACAATACATCGTGTAAAACTCTGGGTTGTGAGTTAGGGAAGCAGGAGGAGTCTGCTCCTCTCCGTGATGAAACAAACATCCTCACTGTTGGACCTCTCCATGGTACAGCCTCATGGGTGGCACCTCCACGTTGCTCTGCCATAGCAGATTGAGGACGGACGTGGAGAGAGCTCCTCTTGGCACAGGAGCAATGTGACATATGGCCAGTATTGTAGGGTGGGGTGCAGGTGCAGCCAGCCCAGTGGGTGCCTTACAACAAGGGGCATTAGCATTGTACCACGCTCACCCGTGCTGCCTAGTGTGCTGTGGGGTCACCGAGTGACAGAACAGTTTTTTAACAAAACCATGTGTCTAGGGGGAAAGAAAAAGTGTGACTGCAGTCTTGGTCTGAGAGGGCTAAACCTACCTCATATCATCCATCTGTAGGAACAAATTAGCGTGGGTTCACTTGTGTGATTGACAACGCCTCATCTGCACACTGTAAAATCTCCCTCGCGTCTCAGCTGTATGTGCTTCAGGATCCCATACAATGGTGCTCTTCTTTCTTTTATACAAAGGGTTAGGAACTCCCTGTTCATATTGTGAATAGAAAGGTTTCTGATACGCTTTTTTGACGTTTTTTACCAATATTCCAGAGCATGTAATATATACAGAAGGACACACTTGTTAAGCTGGTACTTAGTCATTTGTATTAGAGTTGCGATTGGGAATTAAAGGAGTAACAAAAAAAAACCCAACAGAATAAAATAACTTATTTCCTCAGTTTTACATATTTGTATAGCCTAGAAACGCGAAAGCTCTTTTTGCTTATTCTTTTACTACTTAACGGATTTCTAGACCTATTATTTTGTATAGGTCAATAAACTGCAAAGTGTGCTACCAAAACCTCGTCAGCATTTCTCCTGTTTCTCCTTGAGGAGCGATTGTGGAAGAGCATCGTGCGTGGGATTTCCAGGTTTGGGGGGTAGGAGAGGGAGTCAGCCTGGCCTGATTCCCTCTGGGCTGTGATGAGGGGCAGTGGTTCCCCTGCAGGTCCCCATCTTGGGGCAGGGGCTGTGTTACTGCCAGGCAGGGTTGCCCTGGAAGAAACATCCCTGCAAGTCTGAATTTCTGGCAGTGCTGAGCTGCACTCGGTGCCTTTGCAGAAATTGCAATGGGTTATTCGTTGTCTCCTGCTTTTTTTCTTTATGATAAGCCACGTTTGTTCCATTTCTCCATTGGGCTCCGTTGCCCCGTGCACAGCAAACGCTGTCCCTGTGCTGCAGTGATTCATCAGCACTCACAAAGGGCTTTTCTTATACAAAAGGAAATGAGTTGTGTGATGAGATCTGCTCCCCGTTTCAAACGTTGTTTACGTGCCTTTATTTCGATGCTGAAGCCATTGAATTTTGAGTGGGCTTTTCCCTTCCTGCTCAGGGCCGTGCTCAGCCGTGTTGGCACAGGGCTGGCTGCAATCCAGGTGCTTTGGGATGTGGGGTGGGATGGGCGTGTTGAGAACATGGGGTGGCTTCAAGTCCATGGGGTGCAAAACCTCCAGGGCTGGATTTCAGCTCCGGGTCTGTATAGCACAAATGAAAAGATAACGGAGATGTGGTTATAATTGTTATCGTTTTTGTTCAAACGTGGAATTCAAACGACCCGGGCTTTGTTTGACGTGCTAACTCAGCTGCTGAAGTTTTTCCGCTGGCTTCCTGCAGCTGGGTCAGCAGGGACACCTAGCGACCAGGCAGTGCCACTGAGGAGAGGAGCCTTCCCATCTCCGAGCTCCTTAGGAATTGGTGTTTGCTGCCATCCGGAGCAAAGCTGGGACACAAGCAACGTGACACACGCCAAGGTTTCACACTGTTTTGGGCACTTGTTGCAGGTGTTTGAGATAAGAAGAAAAAGAGTCTTGTTTTATTCTGCACGTGTGCAAAGGATGGTGACACCCTGCTGCACTGCCCCTGCCTTTTGTAGCCAGACCTCCACCTGTCAGCAGCTGCAGGTGGTTTTGGGACCACATGGGCCACGTGTCAGGGCAGGATTTGTCACTGAAGGCCATTACTCCCAAGCACCAATGCCGAGAGCAAAGCTGATGTGATGTTTCCTCTTTGGAAGAAGGGATGGTGTAAGCAGTGATTGGTGCTGGTAGCATGGGGGGATGTGGAGGCAGTAGGGTCTTTGTCAAAGAGTGATGAAACCTTAGCCAAGGAAAAGCTCCTTGCCTTCCATCCAGCTTCATTATCCACGTCACCATAAATCCCTCAGCAAGCCCTTGACTTCTGAAGGATGTTCACCCTCTCTCAGGGCTCAGCAGCATGCATGAGTCTCAGTTTCTAGTTAATGATTGGGGTGCCATCCACGAGTCACAGGCGGAGAAGCATTTGCAGCCAGCAGGGGCTCAGCTGGAGTAACTCAAGAAGCAGCCTCCCACCTGTTCCTGGCCAGAGGTTAGGGCAGGACATGTGCAGGACCCATCACGTAGCCCCAGCAGCACTTCTCCTGGGCACGTTTTGGTGGCAGGGTGATACAGGGTGCAGGGCTGTGATAGGTTTCTTCACCATGAAATCCAGATACACCCCTGTGTTTGAAGCAAAGGGTGACATTGCTACCCCAGAAGGACTCCAGGTTCTGATATCTGATCTGCTGGCTCATTGATTCTTTTCATTGTCTGGTTTGTGTTGAATTCAGCAGTTTAGCTTGTAGAGATCACTCATTTGGAAGGTTATTATGATGGTATTACTCCTTCAAGAGCCCTTTGTGCTTTATCACAGATAGCACTGACGTGCACTGGTTGGAGATAAATTATATATTTGGCAAAGAAGACAGGGGACAATACAACTTAATTTTAGCTGCTTGTTGTAGGATGGGGCTTTTGTCACTCTCAAGGTTCTGCCATGCAAAGGTGGGGAGAATGTGAGATGTGAGAGCATCACTGATTGCACAGACCCCATCACCTGCTTGGGACCAACAGCTCCACCTGCTGCCCATGGGGTTGGGCAGGCTTTTGTCAAATGGTTTCAAAGAGCTGAAATGGTCCAGGAAGCGGCAACCGATGGTCCAAACTGGTGTTGGAAGTGCTGGCACTTTCCTTGTCTTGCAGGTATCGATGTGGGTGTGCTGGGGCCCTGATTGGTGGTGGAATTTGCTCTCTTTATTTTCTGGCATGGTCCAGCTCCCCCTGCACTCCCTTTCCCCTTTGTGCACAGTCTCATTTTTGTTTCCATGCAATAGGGGACACAGACAATGGCACTGGTGCTGTCCTATGGCACAACAAGGACTCGGTTCAGCTGCTCTCAGGCTTATCAGAAAGTGAAAAGTGCAACATAAATTCATAATAAATCTTGCTGGCCTCTCCACATCGGGCCCCTGTCCCCCTGCTTTGCCCCAGAGCTCCACTTCACGGCTCCCTCCCAAGCAGCTAGGGCACATGCCTCAAAAGCCAGACATCCCTGCCCTATTTAAGCAGCAAACTCAATCTGATCATATATCTGTAACTGCTTGGAGGTGTATGGGGGTGTTTTTTCTCCCTGGTGACTTTCCCACAGGGTTTCTCTCCACGACTGCTCTCATTACTCAGTGGCTGTTATTGTTCAGGTCCCCATCATCTGACCTGTTATAATCCCCATATTGCATTACAGGGATTGCTGGACATTCTTGGTGTATGCCTCTGTTGGTCAATTTTAGACCGCCCCATCGAGCCTGTGAGTTTCTTAAAAGCGATGCATGGTTATGTTACACAGGCACATTCTCTGACTGTTTTCCACTTAATGCCTTGGCACTGGGAAATGGCATGGATCAGTAGCAAGGGGAAATAAGTATGTGGGTTATTTTAGCAAAAAAAAAAAAAAAAAAGACAGCCAGCATTATAGAAATTCCTCTCAAGTATTTGGCATCAGGATTTGTGCCATCGATTACCTTAAAAACAGAACAAATTTGAGGCACGGCTTGATGGGCTGCTTAGAGCCAAGACACAGGAGTCAGCCCCGCATAACTACTTGCCTTAGAAACAGACAAGAACTATGAATTGTTCATTAAATGTGCAGGTTTCTTCTTTTTTTTTTTTTCTTTTCCTGTCAACCCAGTAAGAATTCATTCCTTTTATTTAACTCTTCTTTCATCCCTACATCTCATGCAGCAGCTCTTTAGTGCCGGGATTCCTTAGCGAGTGTCAAATTGGCACGAAACGATGAGTGCCACCAGTGGAAGTGGCTTTCCCCTCTCATCAAAGGTGGTGGCATTAGGGAGGATTTCAGACAGCTCTCATGGAAACGCATTCAAAATGTTATTGGGAGGAAGAGTTGGGTTTTGCCTTGGAAAGGACTTCTAGATTTGGCCCTGAGAATGGTTTCAGCCCAGAGGGTGTCCTCTGTTGCCTTAACGTGCTGTTTCCAGTACACCAAAACACTAAGCAATGTGTTAGAAAAGGAAGTGGACCCTGTACTCGATATAATTTATGGAGGAGACCTAAAGTAGGCAAAATGTGATACCCACTTTGGAAATCTGTGGGATTAGCACCTGTGCCACTGGGAGAGGTGTCACTGGGCAGCCTTTGCCCTGTGCCCAATGGAGAAGGCACCTCTCCCAGAGGTGTAGTGTTTCCTAATGGCAGTATTGACAAATGATATATTTCTACTTAGAAGAAAGCTTGCTTTTTAAATCCCTATCAGTGTTCTCAGTATCCCTATTTTCCATCTCAAGAGGCCTTCGTGGGCTGACCCTACTTAACTCAGCGGATCTGGCAAGACCAGGGCCCAAGATGGGCCTGGCTGCAGATCATGGAAATACAAGAAGGTGGCCAAGGACTTTATTTACAGTCAAGAAATTAGCAAGCGATTTGTAACCACTGAATAGACAGCTTCTGTGACCCAAACAGCATCGTTTGGGAGAATTACATACCGGCTACTGGAGATCACTGATTTATTTGATAACATCAGGAAACCTTTTATGGACTCTATTATGGGTAGCACTTGCTGGAGGTTAGAGCTGCAAGAGCAGATAGATTGATGTGTGGGTCTGCTGTTGTGCTTGCTACTGCATAATGTAAAATAAGGATGGCCCCTGAAATACCAAAGGGGGAAACAGAAGCATTATGTTCTTGGTGTGGTTTGTTTTTATTTCTACATTCACCATTTATTTGATTCTTAAATTTTTGGAATTCTCTGCAGTTGTGCACCAACCTGTGGTTTATGGCTCTTCAATTGAGGTTAACAGGGCTTTGGACCCCACGGTTCTTGTTACAGAACTCAGCAACGTGAGGCCCCATCTTGCAAATGTGGTTTTGCTGCTGGCAGATTCCAGCAGAGCATGACTGGATTGAGCTCCAACCCCAGGGTTTCACAGCTTCTCACCTGTGGCTTCTTTGCAATGAAAGACACATTTACGGTCATCAAGTGAGGACCTGAAATCACACTTCAAGGTAGGAAAAGGGTGAACCCGAGATGTGTTTTGCAGCCAATTTCTGGTGATGATGCAAGTAACATCCACGATAGAGGAAGACTGGTGAAGATGTATAGAGTGGGCATTGCATTGCTCCTGGGCAGGATGCGATGTGCTGGGAAACCCTCACTACTGGGAGAGGGGATGGACCCATCCCCAAATGGATGTGGTGTGTTTTGTGCTGACATTTTTTTTGCCTCTTTCTATCTCAGGGGCTTTGTCTTACCAGGATTTGGTACTTGGAAGAGCTCATAGGTGACCTTGCACTGGCACCCCCTGCAATATTCATGTTTTAAGACCTCACTAAGGGTGGTGAAATCCCCCCACTGTCCACAGTCATTTGGATTTTGGTTTTGAGACATCTGAGGTGCGATGGATGCAGACACTTCACGAAATTATAAAGAAAAGTAATTTCAATGCACAACTCCCCCGAGCACTTCGCAGGCAGCATCAACTCCACCCATGGACCAGGGGGCAATCCGTGCACGTGGTGATGCACTGAAAGTTGCACAAAATTCCCCTCAAAAACGACCATCTCCTCTGGGTCTCAATGGGGGATGCACCAGCTGCACTGAAATGTCAGAAGGGTTTGCACAGCTGACACGTTGCTGAAAATGGAGCATGGCAGCATCTCCATAAATTCTCTTTATCCAGCCAAGTGCTGCTTAATATAGACCTAGCGGTGCTGCCCCTCTGCTGCACTGCGACCGAGAGCTGCCGCCGCTCATGACCAAAACACAAAGTCTTTGGTTTAACCAAGCAAGTATCTTTCTCTTTAGTTTTATAAAGTAATAGGGGAAGGAGGGAACGAGCAAACATGTCTGAACTCGGCCAAACGTCTGACGAAGACGTATCCCCCGAGGATATCAATGAAGATGAAATCCTGGCAAACCTCTCCCCCGAGGAACTGAAGGAGCTGCAGAGCGAGATGGAGGTGATGGCCCCTGACCCCGAGCTCCCCACGGGGATGATACAGAGGGATCAGACAGAGAAGCCCCCAACAGGCAGCTTTGACCACCGCTCGCTGGTGGACTACCTGTACTGGCAGAAGGCGTCCCGGCGCATGCTCGAGGATGAGAGAGTTCCCGTCACCCTCCTGCCCTCCGAGGTAACCAGCAAAAAATCACCCCTATCTGTTGTGTGTCTGCTATGGGATCGCTTTGGTAGCTGAAATACCTTAATCTACCCCTGGTTCCATTCTCTGTTAGAATGGTATGGTAGAAACCATGAGTTTAAACGGTTTAAAAGCCTCAGTAATGTCAGGATCCAGCTTGGACTGGAGTAAAACTTTATAATTAGATGTTCCCCTAAGTCTTTACTTGTGGTTTTTAACAGAAGAATATCCTAATGCTGTTTCAACAAAGCAAACTATTGAGAAACTCTCAGAAAATCAACCTGGAATGCATAAGAAATTGGTTTGGCTTTGCACGTTGATTGACACCATATTGCTTTTCCGTGGAGCATTTAGTTTAATGAGTAAGTTTAATGTAATCATTGGCACAGTGTAATGTCACACTGGGGGAAAAATCCTACAGTCCATTTTTACAATGTGAACATTCATAAACAACCAGGCATGCAAACCCCATGAACTGCTCCCATCCTTTTCATCACAGTCCTTAGATTTATTGTACTATCCATATGAGTTAAATAGAGGTTAAGGTCACACTCAGATATCTGTCAGGTAGAGCCAGCCCAACCTGTGGATCATTATCCTCAGTTTTTTTGGGACCTGCCTTGGCAGCTGTGGCACTTCTGGTCCAGAGCAGCCCCTCTGCCTTCAAAGTGCTAGGATTGTCCTCAGAAAGGGGGGAAATTCTTAATAATCTCATCCAGGAGAGTGTCTGCGGGGGGGAGAGTGGGGCGGGGGAAGCTTGCAGGTGGTTTTATTTTGATGCTGAAAGTACCACTGCCTTTCAGCAGCTGTGTTCAGAGCTGGTTCCCTACCCCTAGACTCAGAACAAAATGAAGTTGTGCTTTATCCATGGCTGCTTCCATAACACAGGTACAAGCACACTGCCTCGTTGTCCGTGTGGCAGCTGACCCTGATGCCATCGTGATGTGTCCTTTCTCCCTCCTTTAGGCTGAACACACAGCCAAACCTCACGTGGGCTCACAGTGTTTTGTGGCTCATGAAACAAACTTTGTCTCTTGACAAGGAAATGATAAAAATCACACCAAATCCAGGAGCAGATTAGGATCAGAGTTCTTTAATTCCCACCTTAGCATAGCATTAAATCCATCCAGGATTTATTGGTCAGTGTTCTTAAAGGGTGAAGGTGAGATATTTGCCTACAGCCGCTGTCAGAGCAATTGTCCTTTCATTCCATACCAAGCCAGCACACTGTGACTTACAGGCAATGGCACATTTAAGTGTTATTATACAATGGACATAGTGGTATGGAAATACAGCCATCCCGTGGTTTTAGCATGAGGTTAACGTTGTTTTGGCTGCTTCTGTCTCCCCCAGAGAATGACTGCAGAGGAGATGGGAGACAGCAGTGGTGGCTCTGGCAATGAGGGCAGCAGGAGTTGGCCAGAGGCTGATGGGAAAGAGCGGCACTACAAAAATGAGAGCGTGTCACATGCTGTAACACTGCCTGGGGAGATGAACAGAGCTGGAAGCAATGAGGAGGAGGAGGAGGAGGAGGAGGAAGGTGAAGAGGAGGAGGAAGAAAGTGAGTCAGAAACGAAGGAAACTTGTGTTAATGAAAATCATCACAGTGATCAAACAAGCAAGCAACCAGGTCCTGAATCAGAGGAAACTGCAGAAAAGCCAGATGAAAATGAAAAGAAAATCTCAAAATTAAACATCCCCAAAAAGTTAGCGTTGGATACTAGCTTCATGAAGCTCAGTGCCAGGCCATCAGGAAATCAAACCAACTTAGAAGACAGCTTGGAGAAAGTCCGAAAAAACAGTCCAGAGATGAAGGAGCTCAACCTGAACAACATAGAGAACATCCCAAAGGAAATGCTGATAGACTTCGTCAACGCGATGAAGAAGAATAAGAACATAAAAACGTTCAGCTTGGCCAACGTGGGAGCTGACGACAACGTCGCATTCGCTCTGGCCAACATGCTACGTGAGAACAGGAGCATCACCACGCTCAACATCGACTCCAACTTCATCTCTGGGAAGGGCGTTGTGGCCATCATGAGGTGCCTGCAGTACAACGAGACGTTGACAGAGTTCCGCTTCCACAACCAGAGGAGCATGCTGGGCCACCAGGCCGAGATGGAGATCGCCAGGCTGCTGAAGGCCAACAGCACTCTGCTGAAAATGGGCTACCACTTCGAGCTGCCAGGGCCCAGGATGGTGGTGACCAACCTGCTGAGCAGAAACTTGGACAAGCAGAGGCAGAAGAGGCAGGAGGAGCAAAGGCAGCAGCAAATGAAAGAGCAGCGAGAGCTGATCACCATGCTGGAGAACGGACTGGGCTTGCCACCTGGGATGTGGGAGATGCTGGGGGGTCCACTGCCCCAGCCCAGGCCGCATGAGGCTCCCCCAGCACCCAAACCACCCATCCCCACCTCAGTGCTTCAGGGACGGGGGAAGGAAAGCATGCGACCTGCGGCCCCTGAGCAACCGCATGAGGCTGAGCCCAGCTTCAGGGTGATCAAGCTGAAGAAGATCCAACGCAAACCTGCCGTGCCCGAGTACGTGGAGCCCACTGAGAAAACCAACCTCAAGGATGTGATCAAAACGCTGAAGCCGATCCCCAGGAGAAGGCCCCCTCCTCTTGTTGAAATAACACCGAGAGATCAGCTGCTGAATGACATCCGTCAGAGCAACGTCGCATACCTGAAACCGGTGAGTGCTCAATGGTGGAGGTATCGTGCTCCAGAGCTGCTATTTTCATGGCATCATAGGGTTGTTAAGGTTGGAAAAGACCTAAGATCACAAAGTCCAACCCCAACCCACCCCACCGTGCTCACTGACCACATCCCTCAGTATCACATCTCCACAGTTCTTGAACACCTCCAGGCATGGTGACCCCACCACCTCCCTGGGCAGCCTGTGCCACTGCATCACTGCTCTTTCTGAGAAGAGATCTTTGCTAATATCCAACATGAACCTCCCATGGTCCATCTTAAAGCCATTACTTCTCATCCTATGCTGTACCCATCAGTACTTTGGTGGGACTTCCAAGCACAATCCCATGCTGTGTGTGGTTGGTCCCATCACATGGATACGTGTGGGATTTTAACCTCTTATTCCTCAATTATGAAGCTAAATAAAAGGAAATTCAGCTGAGGGCAAACAAACTCAGAGGAACCCAGTACTAATGTGCTGCTAATAATATTATTAGCTGTCATGATATGCAAATACTCTTATAATACTACAGGGAGGGGTATACAACAGGGGTTATTTTTCACACAATTCATTTAATCTGTCCTCAGGCCCCCATAAAGAAAAACATGCCATAGCCCTCTTGTTATTTTTACTTTCTATAGAAGTGATGGTACAAAGACCCCTCTATAATGTATTCTCCATGGGTCTGAGCCTGAATTGTAACAGCAGGATGGGTAAAAGTTGCTTTTTCTTGGTTGCCTACATTTGTTTTTAGAGCTGCATAAAAGGATCTCAGGTAAAATAATAGGTTCTGTGCTCTACTGATCTTCTGCAAAAATGTACAAATTAAGGATTTGGGTTTTGTTGCTCATCCTTACTCTGTTTTAAGAAGTTGTTAAGGTGCTGGAAGGAGGATCACCCGAGGCACCCACCTGGTACACACGGAGCACAGTGGCCTGATGCTGGGAACCATCACTCCAGGAAGCCTCTGATGCTCATTTTTGGCTTCACTTTCTTCAAGAAAAATTGAAAGCTGTTTGAGATATGTGTAGCTGGTGATGTTGATGCCTCTTTGTGTTGCTAAGGTCAGAGGCAGAGAACAAAAAACTCCTTGCAAATAGAAATGGTCAATCTTATTTGGTAATATGTTGCTTAATGTTGACACTATTATGTAATGGGGGACACTTTGCTTTCATTTATCTGCACAGAAGTTAACTATTCCCTCAGTAATTTCAGGCAGTTTCTTGTCCTGAAATATCAGAAGGGACCAGCTCTGCAGTGACCCTGAACCCTTATCTGGAGTTAATGCTACTGGTCTGCCCCCAGACCAAGAGCTGGGCTTGTGGCTTTCGACTGGCACAGCCCTAATCCACCCCCATCCTCCTCCCCCAAAATCCCAGGCAGATCTTTACAGCCAAGGGCTGTGGGATTTGTTGCTGTTTGCAGCCCCAGAGCTGCTTGTTTGCTGAGCTGGGAGATGCGTCTGGGTGCTTGGGTGACCTGAAGAGATGAAACAAAAGGCATTTGTGCTGATTTTTTTGTTGATCCACCTAGTATCAGGCCAAGTGGCTTGGATTTAGGGCATTAGGGTTTTATCCTTATCTGCTCATGTGATTTTGGTAACTTCTTTTCTGCCTTGATATCCTCAGTTTCGTGTCACTGTGGCACATTTTATGCCTGAGCCAACCTGGGTGTCCTGATCTTTGTGGGGGAGGCTCATAGCTTGTAAAGTGATCTACTGGGCATTAAGCATTACAGACTGCAAGTGGGGAACTGAAGACAATCCTGAATTCATTGTTTCTGATCCTTTCTCAGTTTCTGAAAGGTTTGAACTAAACTGTTTTGAGAGATTTCCTTACAGTGTTTCTTTGTCCTTGTCCAGGTGCCATTACCAAAGCAGCTGGAGTGAGAGACCCAAAGAAAACAACTCGGAGCAAAGACTGTTCAAGTTTTGCTTTCAGTTGTTCCAGCAGAAGTTTTCTGCAGAACCCAGGTGGTGTATGGGACTCCTTGGGAACAAAGCTTGCAATATGCACTTCTCAGTGTGATGAAAAAGGCTGGCATGGGAAAAATCAGCGCCACGAGTTTCCATCAGGTATCAAAATCCCAGTGCCATCTGTCTGCCAAACGGATTCAAGGCTCCAGTTTGTTGTGGGAGGATTTCCTCAGAGACATCAATAACCTTAAGTCTTTCTAGTTTGTCAGTAAACTATTTTGCTTCCATGTTGTCCTTCTGCTGTCCAATTCTGCAGGAACATGCTGTGCTTTAGCTTATCTTTCTTTTCGCACACATGCTCCTTGATTATTCTCTTGTCCATGAGAAAAGCATTTGGTTTCTATGTAAACAGCTTTATTTTTTAGGCTAAGGAAATGAATGAAATAAAAGCTCTCTCCATAAGAAGTGTGCAGCACATCCATGGGCTGTAAGAAGCTTGCAGAGCAGAATGCATTTGGGGCATTCAGATTTCAAGCCAGTGTGTTTCCTATCAATCTATTTGGTCTCATACCTGACCAGCATGCAAAAGATGATGCCATGCTGTTTAGAGAGCTGTAATCTCAGTTCAATGCAATTCACCCCTGATCAGGCTCCACACCACCACCACCTCGGGGTGCACCAAAATGCCACTGCCAACCTCTCTCACACTGCTCCCAAGCATATGGAGGATGAGCCCTAACTCTCTCTCTGTAACCTGAATGTGCATGGCTTATTTTTACTTCAATATTGTTGTGAATTTTTTTTCTCCTCCCCTTTTTCAATCGTATCAGATGGTTTTGCTGCAAGACTTTTCTACAAGTCACTCTCCTGTGGAATGCAGCCATGTGAGATCAGCTTTTTCTTTTCCTTTTTCCCCTGAGTTACTGAAAGCTACAAAGCTTACTCCTGTAAAAACACCTTTGATCCACTCCCCTCCCAGCCAAGCTTTTCCCTTTGCTAACATTCACCTCTTCTGCCTTCCTGATCCACTCACTCACAACGCCCACTGTGCAGCTTGTGGCAGGCCTTCCTGCAGGTCAGTGTCTCCTTGCTGCCTACAACTGCAATGGTTCTCTGGCAGCTAAATCCTAGTGCTGCTCAGGGCACGGCTCCCAGTAACCTTAGAAGCAGGCAGAAATCCCTTACAGGTAATAAGAAGAAATGTAAAATTGCAGTTAAGCAGTTATATAATATATATATATATAAGTGCACTTCTGCAGATGGGCTTTTAAAGGATGCAAGAGTGTGGCTGCACCATTCTTGCAGCTCTCTCACGCCTCAGCAGAATTAATAGAGACAGCAATCAAAACCAGAATTCATCACAAGGCATGAGTGGCAGGGTGACAGCAGCTCTCCCAGCAGCACCCCACTGAGGTCACCAGCCATCCACAAGCTATGGTCAGAGTCACGTGTCCCAAGCTGAAGGAAACACACTCAGTAGTCACCATTAGAATTTATTTTTCTTCATAACTGTGCAGGTTTTTAAAATTCTACAGTAATGATGAAGTCATAGGCTACAACCTTTAAGTGTGGAAATGGTTTTGAGAAACAAAGACCATGCGCTACAAGTGAGGAACAGGCCATTGACTCTTCAGCTGGAATTATTTTCAATAAATACTGATCACTTTAACACTTAAATGGAATGACGTGTTCAGATTTCTACACAGCTCACTATGAAAACAGCATGGTAAGTTACATAAAAGCTCCAACTGTAAGGATGTTTGCTTTACTGTTACAGTAATTACTTTGTTAGAAAAAGAGAAATGCGAGAATATTTGAAATGGAGTGTCACCTGGACAACGTTGTTTTCCCACTATATTTTGCAAGCTGCTATTAGCAAGACAATTCCATCAGAGCTGGTAATTAAAATATATATAAAAGAATCCCACACACCACTGTTGGTTGTTACAGGCAAGTGTCTGTATGAATTTGGAATGGGTATTCTATAACTGTATCTTGACATTTATTGCTTTTTCTTGTAAACCTGAAACCCAGTTTGTACTTCTGAGGAGTGTCAGAATTGTGTCAGTGAAGTGCATGCTTTGCTTGTACCTTTGTATTCTGCTTAAGAAAAAAACCAGCAAACAAGCCACACATGAAAACACATTCACCTTCATCTACAAAACAGCTGATGCAGAATAAAGCAGAACAAGGTAAGTCCTAAAGTAGCAGTGTTTAAAAACATCAATAGGGTAGAAACCTAATTCATCTAGTTTATTCAAAAACTTTGTTTTCCTCCATGCTTGGGTTTAGATACGTGAGGAAATTCTGGCACTCTTGCAGAGAAGAGCAGCTTCTAGAGACCAACAGAATGAAGATTTCAGGAAACAAAAAAGGTATGCTTTATTGGAACTGAGAGGCACAGTGCCATACATATTCTTCATGCTTAGATCTACTTTGACCATTTCCCAGCTACCCAAGGAGGAATGTGAGGTGAAGACAGAACCCATATTGGTTACAAGTATTGTACAGTTTTACCACTTGCCAGTTAAGCTAGCAACATGGTCTCAATACAAGACCACTGGAGTTAGGGGTTTAGAGGATGCAAGAGATGCATACTTTTGATACATTCCAGCTCACCTTGAACACTGCCAGCAGGAGGGTGCTACACAGCAGAACAAAATGGCTAAACTGCCAACTTGGAAAGCTGAGATGAAAGGGGTTTTACTCTTCCTACCAGACAAATTTGTTGCAAGACATTTTAAGAGACTGCATTCCATAGGTTTCCATCTCTTCTCCCTTATCCCCCCAGAATAGCAAATATGTTGTTATTTGTGTAAACACCAGAACATCTAACTAGACAACAAAAAAGTTACCCTTTTAATATTCTTAGAGGAGGCCTGAATTCCTTGGAATACTGTATCCTGCAATTATTGATCTGCACCACATGTGCATGTCTTGTTTTGTACACAAATGGAAAGCAAGCTTGAACAATAGTAAATAGCAAATACACTCTTGCAACAGGTAAAAACACCACATTGCAGTTGCTTACTCCTTTGCTTTAGATATGTAGTCAGCCAGTTTGTTGATACTATCTTCCTGCTGTTCTAGAGCATCCAGTATGATACCCATTGGGGTCTTCTTCAAACCTATTCCTTCCATTTTGTTCTCCAGCTTGTTCTTTATGTTCCGGAGCCTCAGAGAAGCATGGATAAACATCACTGCATAACAAAAACACATTCATTAATCAGTCATGCCCAACAAATGAATCATTGGAAGATGATCTGGAAGATGACTGCTTCAGTAACTGCAAGTTTCTGTTTGCTAATAATAACACTTAAGATGATCTGTGCTGTTTTATGTGCCCCCTTCCCCTAATTTTGATTTTGCTATGGGACAATTTAAATAAAGACAGAGCACAGCCATTAGGCAGGTAGTCTTTCAAGATTTATTTCAGAACGTTTTCAGCCCTCAGAGAATAGCAAAAATACTTACAGAGCAGAGGAAGAGTGATCCCAAACATGAACACCATGACATCTCCCAAGTAGGAGATCAAGAAGTAGCTAGACAGCATGATGACTACCACAAACGTGGTTGGGTACTGCTTCTTCATCCTGCGGAGTATATCCTTGTTGTGTGATACCCACACGAACCCCAGGAACATCAGGACCACCACGGTACCACCAATGAGCATATTCAGGGGACTCAGAAACCTGGAGAAAAGAGATGAGATCAAAGAAAAAAAGAGAGAGAGAAAAGGAAGCTTGTTTCAGAGCTCTTGTGAATTGCATCCACACAGCAAACATCCAGCTCACTGGTGTCTGTGTTGCTAGGTAGGTAGGTGGGTAGCTAAGTCATTAAGAAGTCAGTTGCTGTTGTAGAAGCCTTTATTGACTTCTGACTTACCCGAAGCTAATAAAATAGTAAGTGCAACTGAACTAGCAACCCTTAGCCATGAATTGGCATATTTAGATAATCTTTGTCTTTATGTTCTCTTCTTGAATGTAGCTGAGGATGATGAGAATTTCTGCATCACCTTGTTAATAGAGGCACTTAGCACCAGGCTGCCTCCCACCCAGGCTATCAATGCATTTGCTTAATATCACACCCCAAGTCAGCAAATGCCAGCAGCTGATAGGTGCAATGATCAGCCACCCAAGGGGTTGATCTTGCCCCTGCACGCTACTAAAACCAGGCTCAGCCTGAATGGTCAGCTAGCTTTCATCCTCTTGTCTACATTTACTAAGGGAAAAAGGTATGGGAAATATTGAGTATGGAGAGTTACTTTACTGTTGTTGTTTAAGTCTTCAATACTTAACCAAGTTTGGCATATGGTGTTTATGTCAAAACAAGCACGTGGAAGCAACTTACTGGCAATTTGCTATGACAAGAAGGCAACATTCATTATTGTTCGTTATTGTTCATTATGCCCAGCTACCTAATCTGTCAATAGTTACAGAAACACTACAGCAGATCTTTGAAAATACTGATACAAACTGTTACACTAATTCCCTTGCCAAACAAACATTAGATTTGGAGGTAACTTTAACTGAAGACATGTTGTGTGGGGAGGTGGCAAGAAAGGAAGGTTTTCCCCAGCAGGCATTACTCCTGAGAATACAGAACTGAAACAACTGTTAGAGTCCAGACATTCACCACACGATTTCTTCTTTTTAAATTTATTTATACTTTACTGTTCTGCACTGTCCTTTAACTTTGGATTAACCCTCTAACTCTGACTAAGGTAATTTTATGAACCTGCAGGAGCTTACTACCATCAGTAAGACACATGGAAGCCCAGTCCCAAGTGTCTGAGAGTCAGATGGAACTGGACACATGGAGGAAAGGTCTTGCAGGAAGAAGAGCCAGGCCTGGCAAAGGGGCAACTGCTGAGGTTTGTGTTCTATTATTGTTATCAGAGTTACCAAGCAAACCAAGCCACCCAGTGGATCAGCTTTGGACTATAAACAGCAAGTCCCTTTTTGGGACCAGGATGAGAACATCACCTGCTCCCAAGTATTTAAGAGGTTGCTTTGTCCTCACTTTTCACTGATGACTCTGCTTAGCTTGTTTCTGTACTTGTACAAAAGCCAGGCTCAACTACATTTCACTTCTATTGAAATAAGCTGTGTGATATCATTTGCATTCTGATTTACTTGCTTGTATTTGCACAGCCCTAATTATACAGTAGCTGAACACTCTGAGCTGCTACCACAATGACAGCAGCATAACACTGCTCCTGTAAAGCAGTAAAGATTTTCTGCCAAAGACTTGCAGTCAGACTTACTGTACTGAAGTTTTGGGCACAATGACTCAACACTCCACCCCAGTGCTGAGGAGGATGCTATGGTTTGTGGTCTGTGCTTCACATCCGGCACAAGCTGAAGAAATCTCTTTCTGGACTGGCACATCAACACTGTACCTGCAGTGCCAGAGGGCATTTCCCCAGAGAACAAAGAACACCCCAGAATGATTTCAGAGCCTGGCTCTAGACTCTGTAAGGCAATTGTGCCAACAGGAGATGGGACAAGTGGATGGATAGAGATTAAAATCCAAACTAGTTCCCCACCTGCTCCTGCTACTCATGCTGAAGAGCCAGCATGGCTATTTGGAAATGGCGATAGGGCAGACTTGCTTGTTGCATCTGAGTCACTCCCTGCAGCCAGCCAGGTTATATTTAGCTCTGAATTGTCAATCCTAAGTTTCCAGGCTGGAAAAAGTGAACAGTACAGCTCTGGAAAGAAATCAGTTTCATCTGTGCTCCATTGTAGACAAAGGAGGGTGACTCACGACTGCACCACACTAGTGTTCTGTTTATATACGTACTACTGGACACACGAGATTCTTAAAGTAGAAATTATCTCTGTATCACTGTTAGCTTGGAGTAGAAATGGCCAAACTCACTTGGATGGCTCGTAGCAACCCTTGGCTTTGTTCCCAAAAAGTTACTGAAAAAATAATCCTGGAAGGAACAAAGGGCTAGGCAGAGCTCCATGCTCCAGGAGCCAGGTAAATACTCTCAAGGCTTTATCTTTCCTGTTCTTCCTCTCACTCTAGTTACAGCTTCAGGAACTGCTAGTGAAAAGCAATCCCCCTGAGTTGGAAAGGAATAGACTGAAAACTCTTGTGCTTTATGCTCTTTTTGGTATTACATGGGTTGTGTGTTACTGGCTTGTTGTGAGGGATGTGAAGAAAAAAAATACATTCAAAAGATCCCATTTTCTTGGGGAAAGTTAATTGAATTACATGTTTTCTCAAGTGGGCTGCATTCCAATGCTTACAAGGAAACAGTGAACATAAGTATCAAATGAAGTCATTCAGAGCCACATGAAAACAGATGGGGATAGCAGTTGCCATTAAAAACTGGTATTCAAATTATCAGCCATGTGTCCACAGGCTTCAATACTGTTGATTACAGTACTGGATTGGGTGTCACATGCCAAGATCCCCTCCACTGTTTGAATCGCTAAATGAGCAAAATTCACAGTGCTACCTATAATTCTCCCAGAAATTCATATATAGATATTTCTTCTCCAGCAATGGCTTTTTTTTCAGGAGGGCAGGCCTCCATTATGCAGTTTCATTCAGATCTGCTCGCATGCTTCTCTCACTATCACAACAGCTAAAGACTGGAAAGGAAAGAAACACAAGCACGTTTTAGAACACATTTCTGATGGAAAAGGAGCACTGTATAACAACACTAGAAGTCCTCTTATAGTTGAACCATCAGCAGTGATATTGGCCTTCTCTGCAGACAGATCAGAACACAATATAATGAATTTGTGGTCAGGCGAATTGGCTGAGATAAGGTAAGTGGCCAGCCATTAAGCATGCTACAGGATACTTTCTAAATATAATTATCTTTAGGAGGGATTTGTAAGGCCTCTCAAATACTTAAAAATGCAATGCACGGAACTATTAGTGTGGCAGTGTTGTGGTAACTTGATTTTGGGCTGCTCAGATATCTTAAGGGAAGATGAACTCTTTAGGGGCTGAGGAAGAAAACTGCTACCTCTCACTACACTGAAAGGAGTCAGTATGGCAGTACTGAGCAACATTTGGTGTGCAAACAACCTTGAGCTCAGAGCCCCCTAACAGGATGCCCTATTTCATTGCTCCCTCTGGTAGACAAGATGCAGCCCTGGTAGGATGCTGCAGCCTCCAACACAGAGGGGACAAACTGCAAGGAAAAGCTGTCACCTGGATTTAGTGCCCCTGGTGTCTCAGGGTGACAGTAATACCTGCAGTTACATGTCTGCTATTGTAATTGCTTCAATGCAGAGTAAAAAGAATAAATAGAAGAAACATTCTTTCTGTCCACAGGCTGCAGGGAAACAAACATTGCGCCAACTAGGGCCTTGAGACACTTAGTATCTGTTGGAAGCTGTACCACAAGATAGATAGCAGAGGGGCTGCCTGCTGGGGCTGCAACAGTGTGGGAGGAGTACTTTCAGTTTCCTGGTTTAATCTTTCTAGACTGTGTACTCCACCTGTCCCAGAGCTGATTAGATCCCCACATAGGTGCACTAGAGTCCAAAGAGCTCTGCTTTCAGTGACTTATGATGTTTACTGTATCTGATGGAGTTGCTTCACAGCTGCATGGCTGTGCAGAGCCCTATAGCAGGAGAGGTAAGCACTTGGAGAATTCATAGCTACAGCATGGGGAAGAAGAGCTAGGCAAGACTTATCTTCTGCACAAGGCAGGAAACCTCCAGCAGCGTGAATCCAGAAGTCAACACAAAGTGAAAGCAAGCAAGCTCCTTCCTTGAGTTATCTCCCTTTTAAATGACTATCCAACTATTTCTGGCTGATTATTCAGCAGCTGCTGTCACGTCTGTTTTTTCTGCATGTGAGCAGGCAAGTCTGAGCAAGAGTCTGAGCACTTCAGGCTGCAGGGAAGACACTGTGTCAAAGGATGCAGCACTCTGAAGCCCACTACATTTTTTTGTACTATCACTCCTGTACATACTATTTTTTAGCAAATACAAGGCAACACAAAACATCAGTTTAAGTAGTTACTTTGAACTGCAAGACAGAGAAGCCTTATCAGACAAGGAGAAATTACAGAAAAGCTGCTTACTAGGCAGACTGATTGGTTGGGAAAGTGTTACAGGGTGCTAGGAGTGCTGTGCGGATATTTCTTAAACTTAATGCCTCCCACGGTGACAAGGCCCTAGCTCAGATTAAGAATGCTGCACTCACAGTAAGGCATTTCATACAATACAGATGTGGAGATGGTGATAGTTGAAGAGGTCAACTCTGTTGTCCAGGAGGCAGTAAATTATGCCATGGCAATAAGCACTGTTGCCCAGAGATTTCTTGATACCATGAGTACAACATCCATCTCAGCCCAGCATTACCACAGCTACCAAGCTATTACAGTAGCCAAAATATCATCTCTGCATTGAATGCCTGTCTGCATGATTAGGTGGCTTAAGAACAGATAGAGCTGGTCATGGGCAAAGTTTAGTTTTGATCACAGAGACCGCTGCACTAGCAGTTTCAATAATCCTGCCCAAAGGCCTACATGCAGTCCTGGAGTTCCTAAAAAGCCATGATTCATCACTTATCACCCAAGGATTCCTGCCCACTACAGGGTGAAGTTCAAGACTGCATCTTAGTCATCAATGTAAATTTAATTGGGACTTTCTCAGCCTTTCTCCCAAAGCTACAGGTCAGCCAAGAGAAAAATCTTTTATGAAAAAGAAATGGGTGTTTCTTTATTGAAGTGTTATCCATCAGAGTTCTTCTCCCATTCCTCTACTTCAGTGTTGGAAGAAGCAGATCTGCCACGCATCAAAGGCTCTAAGCTGAGCAGTAAAAACATTCACTCTAGGTTCTTCTTGTCTGTAATTTTTTTGATGTAGCAGATTACTGTTCAATGTAAAGATATTAGAATTACAGTTCTGGCGTTTATCTCTGATTTGTGTGGCTCTGCTCCTTATCACCACTGCAGCAAAACTGTGGGAAATAAATGGGAACATATCACCATCCTTGATCTGATGCAATCAGAGAATAAAAGGGGGATGGCATTTAGGAGTAAAAGCCACTGCCATTCCAGTTTTCCAATTGAGGATAACAAACTTGTTCACTTTTTTTCCTCTCAGCTTTTTGGGGGAGATGAGTTGTTCTGCCTTCCAGGGTTGCTTTAGTTTACCTGCTTGTTTAGAACTGGCTACAGCGCTGCATTGCTAAGTAAAGATAGATGAAGAGAGAAGATTAGACTCTATGTAAAGTGAGTAAGAGTCTGGAAGTCTCTTTTTACTGGTTTAATGATCTACTACTGAGTTGACTGCGGTGTATGGATCTTCACCAAAATTAAGAAGAAAGTCTATCATGCCAGACCCTTAGCTGATAAGCAGCAAAAAGAAGGGAAAAGCAGGGTTCTCAGTCTCTCCTTTCACAAGGCACAGGACAGAACTCCCTGCAGCACAGATTCTTCACTGACTGAGATGCTGGATCAATAGTGTCAGCAGCCCTAAAAAGTTAGATTGCTTCACAAAGAAAAAAAAACCACAAACAAGAAAACAAACAAACAAAGCAATAAAAAAGGATAAGGGGAAAATCTAAAGGTTCTGCAACATATGAGAAAATATACCTCTGCCAAAACCACTCTGGCCTAGTGGCCAGGCAGTCCTCCAATTGAAGCATTTGCACATTGTTTGCTGAGGAGTGCAGAGAATGTATTTCAGTTTCCATTTTAGAAGCTTAATCATCACAGGCACTGCTGCAACTCCTGACAAAGAGCTTCTTCATCTTAAAGCAATGCTTAAAGAGTCGCACAGGCGTTAATTCTAATAATGATTAGGTTACTTCCCTGTTCTCCTTAGGGAAGCTACAGCCAGACATGAAGGCCTCAGTCTTAGAAAAACAGATGGGTGCTCTGCTTATTTTATATTAAAGGCTTTTCAATCTGTATCAGGTCAGAAAAAGAAAGGCCTGCTCCGTCTCCTTGGCATAGGCTTAAAACTGTAACAAAGAGCAGAATCTCTCTGTTTTGTTGGAATTTGTGGTGAAGTTGATCTCCGCTTGACAGCCACGCTGGGCAGATTGAGGCAGGAAGCAGTGATCGCCGCAGAAGAGCCAGTGACATCCGCCAGGCACCCCGAGAAGAGCCGGCCGCCTCCTGCTCGGGCAGCCCGTGGGAAACAAAAGGCAGCTCCCAGATTGGCAAAGAGAAACCACGGAAACCGCTAAGCAAGCCGGCCCCCACCCAACACAGATGTACAAGGGGGCTGTAGGGTTGGCAGCATCGCTACGATCCGTACCAGGGGTTGACCGTGCACCGCCGCTCCCCTCCCCCACCCCCCCGCGCACTGACCCCACGATGGCGACGACGGCGGCGGCCACCATCAGATAGTTGGTCTGGTAGTAGAGCAGGTTGTTGACCACCCGGTTGTTCCATTTCGAGATGTCCTTGAAGTCGGGCCGGGCGAAACGATCGGAACCGGGGAAGAAGTCCTCCCAGGAGCGCAGCGGAGCCACCTGCACCTCCATGGCTGCCGCGCCGGCCTCGGGCTCCGCGGTACCGCCCCGGGCCGCGGGGAAACGGGAAAGGAGGTCCGCCACGCAGCTCTCGGCGCAGCCGGCAAGGCGTGCGGCGCTGCCGCCGTGCTTTCGTCACCACCGGTGGTTGCACGCTGCGTTTGTTGGTCCTGCACGAATGTCACGAGTCGGGTGCGTGCGAATCCGGCTCGCCCCCTCTGCGAGCGGGGCGGCACCGAGCGCGGACGGGCTGCTGCGGCCGAGGGGACGGCCCGGGGATGCGCTGAGGGCTGGCGGCTTGCTGGCTGTGCCCCGAATCCTCCATCAGGAGCTGTCGCGGGCAGACGGGATGACTGTAGGCGCCGTAGCTCGTGGTTGAACGTTTTCAGTGCCTTTACACCTCATTTCGCGTGGCTTGAACGCGCACGCCCGGCACACACAGACTCCCCACCTGTGCCTCGGCACTCAGACCGGGTGTGGCCGTAACGCCTGAGGCTCGTGGCAGCTTCCCACGTCAACCTGCGAAGCATTTGCATTCCTCAAACTGCGTTCAGGAGCCCGAGGCCATAACCATGATCCCTATGCGCGCTGCGCTTCTGCTCCCCACCTGCATCAGTACTGCTCCCCACCTGCATCAGTACTGCACCCTAACTGCATCAGCACTGCTCCCCACCTGCATCAGTACTGCTCCCCACCTGCATCAGTACTGCACCCCAAGTGCATCAGCACCGCTCTGTGCATAATGTAGCGCGTGTAGTTCAGAGCGCTGCCAGGGGAGAGCTGGGAAGACATCAGACAACGCTCGGGAGCATAGCTGACGTGACAGAGCTGCCCGGCGGAGGCATGCCGGCGGACAACGCCGTCTCCACGTTTCGCCTTTAGGTTTTACAGCACAACCACCAGCGCCCTAACCCTAACCGTAACCCTCACTCCCCCTCTCGCTCTGGCGATGCTCCGCCCACGATGGCGCCGCGCATGGCGGGAGCGCGGCGGCGCGCGGGGCACTGTGGGAAGCAGAGGGAAAAATATGGCGGATGGTGAGGAACCGTAAGTGCCCTGTATGTGCGTGCTCGGCCGCCCCTTCCCCCCCCCGCTTCCCGGGGACGGGGTGGGCCCTGGGGTCCCCTCTCCCTCCTCCCCGGTCTCTGTAGCGCGATACTGACCCTTCTTTTATTCTCTCTCTTTTAGGGAGAAGAAAAGAAGGAGGCTAGAGGAGCTGCTGGCGGATGGGTTAGTGCGGGGCTGCGGGCGAGCGGGCTCCCGGCCCGGGGCAGGGACGGGGGGTGAGAGAGAGAAGGGAAAGCGAAAGGGCGCTTGAGCAGCAAGGACTGGGGAAGAGGAATGTCCTGGGGAGAGGACCGAGGGCTCACCCGCAGCGGGGGTTGTGGGCTTGAAGCTTGGCATGATGGAGGCTGGCGTGGGATGCGGCAGGGCCGCTAGGCTAGGAGCAGGTGACTCCATTGTGGCCGAAAGTGATCATTTGAGGCGGCTGCTTCTGCTTATTAAAGCTCGGAATTCTGTGCAGCTTTGAAAACTAACACGCAGGAGTCTTTGAGCTCGTCTGCTTCCATCCCTTGGCTGTTCCCCTCTGTCTCCCTGTGGCCCTTTTCCCAAAACTCCCGGAGCTTGAGAGCTGGGGTGAGGGTCATGGAAACCCTGAGGCATGCGGGGTGTGCATGGAGCGTTCCCACACAAGCATGGAGCGTTGGGTGTGCGAAGGTGGCAGGGAAAAGTGTGGGCCTAAAAAGGACTATGGTGCTCTGATATTTTGAATGAAATCTCAAGTTCGCTGACGTGCATGCACGTTTTGTTAAAGCCTAATAGAGCCAAGCACTCGCTTTAACAACGTGGGAATGAACGCTTAAAAAACAACCTGCCACTGAAGTTAAGTGTAACGCCTCGTGTTGAGTTGCTGGTGTTGTTCAGATCTCCACAGTGTCCGAGTCTGTAAAAACCAAGCCGGTGTATTTGCAAAAGTGAAGCTAGGTCTCATCATGAAAAAGAAAAAAATTCACATCTAAATGGAAAAGGAGTACAGCTGCCTACTGGCTGTTTATATGGCCTGTACAGGAGGATTAAAGAATCCTTGGTCACGTCACCGAGCATGACTTCTGTACTTGTTTCTGGAACAAGATAAAATCCATAAAAGCACTTATTGTGCTTTCTATTCACCTGTGTTAGGTTTGCAGAAATTGTTGTTTCATACACATCTTGAAAACTGGTTCAAAACAGCTGAGACCAGGGTTTGGTGGAGGAAGAGTTCTGTGTCTTCCTGCCTTCCTAAAGTCTCATTTTGATGTAGACTGGGAAACATACAGAAGCTCAGGTTGCAGGTCAGAAGATCCTCTATGAACTTTAACTCTTAAAAGCCAACAGTTGACCAGGAATGAGTTCAGTCTGCAGTCAAAATGCAGGCAGACTCTAATATGTTTATTATTGTATTTGAGCTAAGTTTTTGTCCCATTACTGAAAACGTTTTGCAAAACTCTGACCTAGAAATTAATGTCACTGTGGACATACTGTCCGTCTTCTGAATTCTGTGAGGATCAAGAGATTCACTGTCTAACATGACCCAAGGAAGTAATACGCTCCAAACATTGATAAACAGTTATGGATAGAAACGTTCTTCATATTTCTTCATAGGAGGAAGCAAATAATGCTTCTTATTGATGATGATCCAACCTTTGAAAGCTCGTTTATAACCAGTTTAGTTTTCTATTAACATAGAGCAAACAATCATTTGTATTCGTGTGTGGAGCTCAAACTTGAAAAGGGAGGTGTGTGTGTTAAGACTTTTTCCTCTTAGGTGATCTGACATGAGGGAATTACTTAGGTGAGCTGATTTTGAACTGTTCGAGTAAGTCTCTTAGCAGTTTAACTTTATAGGTACATACTACTAAAAGTGACTTGCAAAAGGAGAAAAAGAGTAGTGGGAGTACTTCGTGTAAAATTAAGTCTCTGTAAATTAGAGGAAGATAACTGCAAATTTGTTTTTTTTTTTTTTGTTTTTCATGTCAGACAGCTGGAAAGTGAGGGTGTCATAAATATCCTGGTACTCATAGTGGGTGAGGGTGGTTCAAAATTCATACCTTTTCACAGTTGTTTAAACTACTTAGAGTAGAGATTCAGATGAGATAACGTTGGAGTACATTACTGTTACTCTTTCAGTGCCTCACGTTTGCAGTTACACAGTGATAATTGTAAATATGTTTTGTGAACTTTCTTAAGAAAGCTCAAAAGAATTAAATGCTCAACTTTGGTGAGGAAACAGCACCCTCAAAATCTAAAGGGCACCCTTTGGTTTTGTTTTTTTGCGCCCTCTTAAAATGTGAGGGAAATAACAGCAAAAAGAGTAGGCCCTTTTTCATTTCTTCAGGTCAACTTTTACTAGTGACAGCAAAATCAGTGGGATTTATTGAAGTTTTTGTCTTCTGCATGTTTGTATTACTGCTTACTGGTTCCACTGGTGAAGCCCACTCCTGCAGATGTTCATGCACATGACTGACACGCATATATGGTGGACTTGATGTGTGGATATGTTTGCATGAGTGATTAGCAATTTGCTTTTAACCTATACAAAAAAAAAAAAAGCACGTTTTAGAGGTGTGGCTGTTTCTTTATGGTTTTGCAGCTGAATTTACTATGTTCTGTGCAGAATGGCTGTTGATGGTGGGTATGGGGACTCTGGAGACTGGGAAGGTCGCTGGAACCATGTAAAGAAATTCCTCGAGCGATCTGGACCGTTCACACATCCTGATTTCGAGCCAGGCACTCAAGTGAGAAACACTTACTTTAAATAAAAAAAAACAAACTGTAGTGTGTGTTGGAATCTAATGTTTTCTTCATTAATTGACCACCGACAGTATGTGAATAGTAAACCTGCATGAAGACCATGCATTTCAATCAGTGAACATTAATTTTCTAGAAGAGTGTATTGTGTTCTTTTTATATGCTTTCATCTTTAAATTGTAAACTGTCGGCTACAAGCTTGCTGTCATGTGTAGAAAAGTATTTTATGGTACAGTGTAAGAATTATTCTCCATCTTGGAGTTTCACATGCAAAGTAGCAGCGTTTGTCTTTTGATTTTTAAGTGATTAGATATGGCAAATAATTGCTTGTACTTAAGGAAGATTAAACTCAACATGAGTACTTACTGAACTGAGAAAGATACTCAGTAGGGAAAAACAAAATTTAGCTCTGTTAATTTTCTTTTGCTTTCCTTGTTTTGGTATGCTTTGTTTCAAAGCTTGCAGTTGAATGTGTTTAACCTTTTTAACGTATCATTCTGTTATTATTTGCTACTTTGACTGTCCAGTCTAGTGGAACAGTTAACAGAGAAAAGAATTATCTGGCCAGCAATGTTTTCTATCTGTTTATATTTATTTTGTGTTATATATAGGCAAGCTTCTTGGACACTAAACTAAAAACTAAACTGAAATTTGTCCTTAAACTGAGTAATAATAAAATGGACCTCACTTTTTTTTTCACAAATTAATACAAAGAGAATACTGGCATCAAACAAAGTTTTGCTTTCCTTTAAGTTGAGATATAGGAATTACACAAAGTCAGCGACTGATTAAAGTCCAAGTATAATTATTGCTGCAAGCTTAAACTGTCTTATTGATCCAACTTGTTTTATGTAAAGATTATTCGTCACTGAAAATGTATGATAACACAATTATAAGGTGTGTGAAGCAAAGGACAAATAATACCTTTTCCTCTATAGTGTGTTAACTTTTTTGTTTGTTTTATATTTTCCACAGGCTCTTGAATTTCTGTTAAGCACATGTAAAGTACTAGTTATTGGAGCAGGAGGATTAGGATGTGAACTCCTGAAAAACCTGGTAATTACACAGTTATCATCCCTTGTTTCTTAAAATCTTAGTTATTCCTTGAAATAAGCTTGAAAGGTGGTAGTTTAAGATGTTGTACTTTTTTACTTCTAGCTTTACTTTTACTTCACTATAGTGAACATGATTCCATTCAACCATACAAACTTCTGTCCTTACTGATACAGGAAATTGTTATGAAATACAGTTCCTATATCAGCACTTAAGAGTTGATTCATTTTACTATGGTTTTCATTTACTGCTATTTCACTGCACTACAGATTTTCTCTGAGCTTGGGCTGCTTGATAAATCAATCACCTCATGCCAAGGCAGGCATTCCAGATCAGTTAATGTAGGGTTTTATGTTCCAGCACTTGTGAGTAATATTGTTCTGGTACTGCCATGTTACTGTTCTACTTAAGCAGGATTTTGCTTGAAGACTCCGTGAGACAAGGCAGTTTTCTTTCTTTGAACATGTAGTGCTGGTGAATTTATCTTCTGCCTGGAGCTGCTATATTGTGGGCTTACTGGAGCATAACAAATTCACTCTGTTGCTAACTTACTGAGAAAAGGACTTGTGTTAAGGGTTTTCATAAATCTGCCATGTGCACTCAGCCCACATCTTTCAAAGAGAAATTATCATGATTTATTTATCATTTTCTGAAAGAAACGCTCAAAAGTAAATCTAGATGATATTCTCATGTATTCAATGTCTCTGACACACCAATAAAAACAGTGTTAAGGGCTCCAGTGTGTATGTTCCTCATGTCTCGGGCTCACTCTTGCCTTTTTTAGGCTCTTCTGATCTGCTTTGATGATAATGGGCAAAAGCTGAACATTGATCTGTGAAACAAAATGAGTGTTCAGCATTAAGGGTGCCCAGTATGACATACAGAAATCCTTACTGCTTTTCTCCCAGAGGTTAATTTCTGTTTTGAAAATCTTTAGTCTTGTGCGTTTGATTAATCAGTTCCACAGTGCAGCATTTAATGCACTTATAACACATGGGATGTAGAAAAAACATAAAATAAGAAGTTCAAAAGTCTTTATGTGTGACAGGTTTGAGTCTTAATGGAAAAAAAAAAACAACAATGAACTGGAGCACAGGATTCAATTTATTGTGTCACTTCAGAACACCACCAACCATTTCCCTTCTCTAAAGCCAGTGCTTTACAGCATTCAGTTCTCCAGTTCTCCTTTTTTTCCCTTTTTCCCAATAGTCACTTTTGATATACTTCAGATGTGAGGGAATACTGCAAATTCTCCTCAAGATGAGCTTAGTTCTATATGTTATGATTAAGTAGGGGAAAGCACTGTTACTTTCAGTGGGACATTGTCTTTGACAACTGAAATATTGCTAATTCCATCTGTCCAAATACCAGCGTTAGCAACCCAGCATTTTAACAAGGAAAGCTGACATGCCAATCTGTGCAGGGAACAAAGAACAACTACATTTGTTCCTCCAAAGGTGGCCTTTTTGGCATTTTGAATGAATCTTGCAGCACTGTAAGCTTTTCATTGCCTGTTAGGTGAAGTTGCCTCTTTCTTTTCACAGGCTCTGTCCGGTTTTAGGCAGATCCATGTTATTGACATGGATACCATAGATGTGTCTAATCTGAACCGACAGTTCCTGTTTCGGTAAGTGTTACTGTCATGTTTCTTTCTTTGTACCTAAACAATGTGTATGGATACGATCACTGTTTTGGTTGGACCAAGTGTCACTAAAGGTTTCTGAGCTTCCATATCACAGTAGTAACATAATAGTTGCAGTTAACTAAATGTTATGCATTTCTTCCTTCTGGGTTTTTTTGTTCTTTTTTTTTTTTTTTTTGAGATCTGTGTTGTTAATGGCTAATGAAGACAGAGACACCAAAGTATAATGCACGCAGATAGAGATACCAGTTTTTCTGGTACCCTTTTATAGTCAGAATTTTTGAGTATGTGTGTTGATAACAGCTATTTGATGGATAGACTGATAACTCTGGGGCTCTCACATCTGTTGCTTTACAGAAACACTATCCATATCAATGCAATATCATGTAGTAATAATTAGTCACTTGATTCAGTATTTGGAAGATGTAAACTCAAAGGATTGCATGTTACTAGAATTAATGCATTTGTAACTCCTTTTCTTTTTGTACCAGACCCAAAGATGTTGGGCGGCCCAAAGCAGAGGTTGCAGCTGAATTCCTGAACAGTCGCATCCCCAAGTGCTCTGTTGTAGCGTATCCTTTTAGAGTGAAGTAGCCCCAGAGACCTTAAAAAACCTAGAAAACTTTGTAGGTGGTAAGAGTATCTAAAATATTTTGCTGCAGTCCTTTTCTTCCATACAATAAAGAACAGATTCATTCAGCTGATGGTTGAGAATTGTTTCCCAGAGTGACTTCAACATGCAGTAAAAATGCATGGGGAAACAAGCCTGAGCTTTAAGAAACGGTTCTGTATGCTTCCACTGAATCTTTTAATTCAGATATTCTCATTTTCACTGGAATGTTAGAATTACAGATTTATTCACCAGAGGCTTTTGAATATGAGGCATGCTCATTTATAAACATAGAGCAGCACTGCTGATGTAGGACTTCGTAAGAGCATGTATTGAGCTTCCTGAGTAGTGCTCTCTGCTGAGCTTTCTCCTATGTGTGATTATGACTTTGTGCACTTTACTTGTTTTACCAGTTGCTACAGCATCAGCTGTGAGAACTTTTAAGCATTCTGATCACTTAGTTTTAAAAGAAAGCCTCATATAAAATTATAGTGATAGATTATATCACGCTTTGGCTGTAGATCAGCAAATAGAAAACAGTAAAATCAACCACATTATAAATATTCCTTTATTGTGCTTACATACAGATATTTTAAAAAGATTCAAGACATGGATGAAAGCTTTTATCGACGTAAGTGGCATTTGTTTGCATGCCAAACATCACTGGTGCTTCAGGGGAACACTGCAGTTGTTTTTTTGCTGTTTTCATGGTAGTTAAATTGCTAATTATTTTAGACTTCTACGGTGTACTGAGTGTAGACTGGTTACGGAGGTAACACAGACAAAACTTAAACATGTCTATTATCTTGGTGACCTAGGAAAGGTGGTTAAACTAGAGCCAGTTCCTCTGTAAAACTTACAGACCGAACGTGTTGGTTGTCTTAAGAAGTATGCACCAGTATAGACAGTATAGACTTTAAATGTCACTTTTTCCCCCCCCTAGAGTTTCATATTATTGTTTGTGGGCTGGACTCTATAATTGCAAGAAGATGGATAAATGGCATGCTGGTAAAGTATTAACTTTTTTTAAAGCCTGGTTATTGCTTGAGTATATGTAGCTGAAATTGATCAGCTTTGCATAAAGATATCATTAAAATGAAATAAAGGCTGCTGAAACTCACAGCTTGCTGTATCCTTTTCTACCTTACTGTTGCTGTGAAAAGGATGAAGTGCGTGCTTTCTCACCTGCCTGTTTTTGAGGAGTGTTAGTCAACATGTGAGCAGTGCCTTGAAGGGGTTATTTCAAAATTGGGTTACCTAACTGGGGTGTTGTGCAGTTGGGTTTTGAAAATAATAAGAATGGAAGTTACACAGCCTCTCTGGATGCTACCATTATGACTTTTTGTTTTCTAGTAGCCTGCATACTGAGTGTTCAGTCTTATTTCACAGCATTAAGAACAAAATTGTTGCAGATTTTTTTCCCACAAGTGTAAAATCAAACAAACAAAACCACAGCAAAGTCTGCTTCTGTTCGTTAGATGTCATTTTTACATTATGAAGATGGTGTACTGGATCCAAGTTCCATCATACCTTTAATAGATGGAGGGACAGAAGGTTTCAAAGGAAATGCTCGTGTGATTATTCCTGGTATGACAGCATGTGTTGAATGCACCCTTGAACTTTATCCACCACAGGTAATTAGCATGGATGTTTCCTTTTATAGATATTCAGTTTTCTGGTTTGATTGTTTCTTTTCCAAGTGCTATACACAATAAATTCTTTTTTTTTGTTCTGTTTTTCTCCCCACTCCTGACCATTCAGGTCAATTTTCCCATGTGTACTATTGCATCTATGCCCAGACTACCAGAACATTGCATAGAGTATGTCAGGATATTGCAGTGGCCAAAAGAGCAGCCTTTTGGAGGTAATTATTGTGTTGCATTGACAGTAAGGTAACATTTCTAATTTCAACAGTTTTGTTTTGAGTTCAGTGTACACACCTGCAGTCTGACCTTCTAACCAGCATGGTGCACTGTATTTTGGAAACTGGGCCCTCTCTGAGCTGGTGATAAGTTTTTCTCTTCTCAGACTCACTCTCTAGTCCATTATTTGTACATAGGTGTGGATGAGTATCTCTTTCTCCTACTGCACAGTGTCTTTCCTGATTCAGAATGTAACATGTAACCTCTCTACAAACCTGTGAAATTGAAGACTCATTCTATCAAAAATGTGCTACAACGTAATATGTTTGTAGAAGTTATGTTTTGGTTATTTGAAGTGTCAAAGTGTCAAGTTTTGGTTTTAAATGGAGTACTATTTTTTCACAAATTAAAAAAAAAAAAAAGGATGTTTTTAGGCAAAAAAATAATGCTTTATTTCTGAATAGGAAAAAAACCACCACCTTATAACCGTAACTTGTCTGTAAATTGCTGCAGAAGGCGTTGCTTTGGATGGAGATGATCCTGAACATATACAGTGGATTTACCAGAAGTCTTTAGAAAGAGCATCACAATTTAATATTAAAGGTGTTACATACAGACTCACTCAAGGTAAGGATATGATGCTTTACTAACTAATGCAGCTAGCCTGGATTGGCCTTCTTTGCATTTATGGAAACTAAGCTGGCAGCTGTTCTGGGAAATAAATAGTTCTCTTTTCCCTTAACATCTTAAAACAGAAACAAGCAGCTCATCTCCTGTGCCAGCACAAATATTATATGATGAATCAGATGTTTAGATATTTGTGATGAATCATAGGAACTTGTCTGGGACAAAACTGAACATTCTTCTTGCTATTTTATTTTTAACTTGGAATAACTCCACAATTTACATTAATCCCTTTCCACGTTTTCTGGATCAAAAAGTGGGAGCAGAAGAATGTGATTTGCCTCTTTTAGCCACAGCAACAGTTTATACCACTTTTTGCTGTGTAAGACTGTAGCAGGTAGGTTTTTGGCACAGATAAACATGAACTCCAGTTCTCAGATGCAGTTACATATGTGCAAATGGCTGCACGTTTTTGAAGCATTTTAAGATGGCTTCAGTATTAACTACACAGCAGAGAGGAGACAAAGCTTGAAGTTTTCATGCATGTTTTCTTGGATGTGAAGGGCTAAGTCAGTACCAGCAAGCCAGACTTCTTAGGAACTTGCTGTCCTTTTGAAAAGCCTGAAAAATGAAAAGGGAACTTCTTTGTTAGTACAACCCTGTATAGGAAAGCTTGTTTGATCTTGGTCCACCTTCTTCAGTTAACCAGCAGTAGAACTGAGTTGTAGCACCGTTTATTTCTGGTGCTAAGTAATTACAGCATACTTGTATTTAGAGTTTATTCGCTTATTCTCTGTGTACTATCTTTTTTTTTTCCTCTGTGTCTAGTCCTGAAATAAATAAATATGCCAAAGTGCTTGAGCAGCCTGCCATTATACCTTGCTGATACAGAGATTCCTGGAAAGTGCTTGAAGTACCTTTGGGTACACCCTTCTGTAATTATTGTAGCTAAAAATAATCTTTCTGTATAGTTTTGGAAAAATACAAAGTTCTATGTTCTGTTTTTACAGGGGTTGTGAAACGAATTATTCCAGCAGTAGCTTCTACAAATGCAGTAATTGCAGGTATGCTGAAAGAACCAGAATGTCATTTCTTACTCTTTTCACCTCTTCTTTATTAACCTCTTATTTTTAGTAAGGAAAAAGTTTAGAATAGGGAACTTCAGAAGGATAGCTGTAGCTTTTAAATGGGTCTAACTTACCCTTACAGTCTTATTTTTGTTCCCCACTTGGAGCAACTGAATGTGATTGTGTATAAATTTTAAGCTCATGTATGACAGCAAGTGAGCAAAAGCATTTTAGACTTGAAAAAAATAATAACTGGAAATACAATGTATAGGTTTAACATAATCTCAGATTAGTGCCAATTCTGTGGTGGTAATGCATGGAACTACCAGCTGCCTTCACATGTTTGTATTTCCCTTTCTGAAGTGTTTTTTGTTGCTTCTTTGTTACAATTTTGTACACTAATGTCTGCTTGTTCTAAGATGGATGTAGAAAACAAACAAATTGGGTTTTGTTTTTCTGATTCCAGCTGTTTGTGCCACTGAAGTTTTCAAAATAGCCACAAGGTATTTCATTTCTTCTTAATTACATACACGGCTTCCAATGTAAGGACATGTACTGACATTAAATGTGTATGTCATTACAGTGCATACATTCCTCTCAACAATTATTTGGTGTTCAATGACGTGGATGGATTATACACATACACATTCGAAGCTGAAAGAAAGGTCAGTGCCATTAGAGGCTTGCAGGGTTATTTCTTTGATTTTTATTGAACTTAGTGCAGTTTGTGTTTGAAACTCACTACTGAACTTCTCTGGTCCCTGGCACTATACCCAAGTGTTTCTGAAGCTTGAAAAGAAGAAATTATGGTGTTCGTAGTCTAGTTCTTTTCTAGGATATTGTTTTCAGCATGTAGGATGTAGAATTTTATTTTTTTATACCTTGTATGCTTTTGGGGTGGTGCTTTGTCCTTGTAGCATAGGGAAGTTGGAGTTTTTACTTCCAGATCAACAGATAACCTGGTTGGATGTCCTTGTAACAGTTTTTGGTAAATTGATAAGTAGAAGAAAAACTGTTGCATAGTACATGTAATGATGTATTTAATTTTTGCCTGCTTAGCCAAAATGTCCTAATGTTTGGAAAAGTAGTTCCTGGTGTAGGGAGATTCTTCAGATGACTGCTCTGTGCTTAGTGCTGGTGCTGCAATGGTATCTGAAAGGTTTGTGATGAGACCTGTGGGGGAAAGCAGTCCTTGACTTTTGGGGAAGTGAATCCTGAAGATTTTACCTATTACACACGAAGCACAGTTTATGAAATAAAACACAACTTGAGAACACTCAGAATCAAATCAAAAAAGGTTACGAGAGCAGTTGTTTTGAAAGACACAGCCTGTGCTCATGAGGTGCTTTGTTTTAGGAGAACTGTCCAGCTTGCAGCCAACTTCCCCAGAACATAGAGATTTCTCCATCAGCTAAATTGCAAGAGATCTTGGATTACTTGACAAATAACGCTTCATTGTAAGTATGCAACTATTCTGACTTGTTTTCTAATTCTAGGTAATCTTAACATTTCCAAGAGGCAATTTTTACTTGTATTTTTACCTGATTGTCTGTCGCTGTTTCATGTTTTTCTAAATGTTTTTTTTTTATAGGCAAATGAAATCTCCTGCAATTACAGCAACCATGTATGGGGGGAATAAAACACTTTATTTACAGGTAAATTGAACCTGTTTATTTTGTTAAATAGTTTCATTTAACTTTACTTGCCTGAGTTTGACAGGAAATGTTTTGACTTTTTCTTTTGTCAGACTGTAGCTTCAATTGAAGAACGAACGAGGCCAAATCTTTCCAAAACACTAAAAGGTAACAGGCAGTTGTCACTTCTAGGTTTTCAAGATACACTTCTTAAATAGAAGGATAATCATTTGGTTTCACCCCTCTGTGTGGCACGTGTTGCTTCGTTATCAAGTGCAGTGTGCTCTTCTTAGACTGTTCTGGGCTGAACTTCCACTTGCTTCACCAGATGACATTTCTCAGTAGACGTTACAAAAGACTGTAACAGAGCACACTGATAACTGACGAAGACCAGAGGTGCTTCAGTAGTTGCTTGTATAGTTTTTGATAAGGTCTGTTGGTTTCCCAGCTGAATCAGATGAATATTAGTTTAGCTAGTGAATACTTTTCAGCTTTATTTCATCGTATGTATGGTTGACGTGAAGGACACTCATATATATATATTTTAAAATGTGGATTTGCTGCATTTAAACTTTTCTTTCTGTTTTAGAACTGGGACTTGTGGATGGCCAGGAACTTGCAGTTGCTGACATTACTACGCCACAGACTATGCTTTTCAAACTTCACTTTACCACTTAATTTATGTATAAGTAAACTGGTTATACAGCGAGGGAAATGTGTACCCACTTTGTAAAAACAAATGTACTCTGGATCTTAAATTAACCTGAGAAGTTCATGTTAGTACTGGCATTGCTGAAGGTTAGGAAACACAAAGGAATCACCATATTTCAGAATTTTAAGTAGAAGCCAATATTTGGTGGATTATATTTGTATAAATATTTGTTAATGTACAGAACTCTGATGTATAGGAGTGTACTTTTTCCCAAGTTTTGTGTCAAAATGTTGATGCTGATCTGCTTTCAGACACATGGAAATTGTAGAGTGGCCAAAAGTCTTCTTGTCTTTTTAATTTTTAGCATGTCTGCATACATTTGTATGCAAAGTGAGACCTTTAAGGAAGAACTGCTGCACATGGGCTCAAATCCCAGCACTCCTGAACGCTTGCTGTCACCGTGAATCCATGAGAGGGCAGTAAAACTAAAATGAGTGATCTCCTGTTATTTGATGTTGGGATTTGCTCAGTTGTATGAAATGTGTGAAGTATTGAAGAGATTATTTGTTTGCAGGTAAACATAGAAGGATGAAATGAAAACACGTCCGTTTGCAGTCACCCATCAGCTGCTGCACACAGTACTGCAGAATTACGTTCATCAGTGCTGTTAACATATTTATTAATAAAAACCCATAAAGGTACTGTAGTTTTGTGGCTTCTTTAAGAGCGTGTGTGGGCCGGGCTGACGCTTATGACAGGCGCGGAAGCGGAAGTGGCGCCACGCCGCCATGACAGGTACCGAGGCGGAAGTGGATGCGGTGCCGCTCCGCCATGACAGATACCGAGGCGGAAGTGGATGCGGTGCCGCTCCGCCATGACAGGTACCGAGGCGGAAGGCCTAGCTCCGCCTCCCGCGACGTGTCGGGGGCCGGCAGGCGGCTGCGCGCGGGCTGTTTGCGACGTGGAGCGCGCGGGCGCGCAGGCGCAGAGCTGAGCCCGAGGCCGCCGGCTCCGCCGCTGCCGGGGAGCGGGCTCTGCGGGCGCGGGGCTCGCGGCCGCGGCTTTGCCTGTGGTCTGGGGCTGCCGCTTCCGAGGACGATGAGCTGGTTCAACGCCTCGCAGCTGTCCAGCTTCGCCAAGCAGGCGCTGTCCCAGGCGCAGAAATCTATCGACCGGGTGTTGGACATCCAGGCCGAGGAGAGCCCCTGGCCCGACGCCGTCATCCCCGACTACGGCGACGGTGAGCAAGGCCTGGGCTTACCCTGCGTGGGGCAGGAGGGCGGCTCCCCTCACAGCCTCCCCTCCTCCCGGGCCCTCTGAGTGCTGCAAGGGCTCTTCTCCCTTTCACCGTCTCCCCAGACCCTTTTTTTCCATCTCCTCACTGTCTTGGCGTTATTGCCCTGATTCTGCGTGGCTTTCAGGCCTCGCTCAAGTTACTGTTTAACACAGAGAGAGTGTGTTTGCTTTGTTCAGACGCTCATACTTGCTAGAGGTGTCTCGGGCCACCTTAAGTCCTTGAATTACTTTGTCTTCCTTATCTTTCCTGTGTTTTGTCTAAAAGTCAGTTCCAGGCTCGGGTAGAAAGTACTAACAAAAGCATTGCTGTTTGTGGTCATGTTTATATTTGCTTTATATGATACCAAAAGCTTTTCTTTGTAACCTGTTGCATATTCATGTAAGACAGATATTGAAAAAGAAGTAATTTTGAAGTTTGCTATGTCTTTGTGCTTTTTAATTGCTTTAGGATCAAATTCTCTCATAAGCGGAGGATGGGATACCTCTTCGTGGGGCTTAAATTCAAATACAGAGCCACAGAGTCAGCCAGTATCACCAACAGCAATCACCAAACCAGTGAGGAGAACAGTGGTAGATGAATCTGAAAACTTCTTCAGTGCCTTTCTCTCTCCAACGGATGTTCAGAGCATACAGAAAAATCCAGTGGTGTCCAAACCTCCGGCCAAATCACAGCGACCCAAGGAGGAGGTGAAAAGCACTTTAAAGGAGCCTCCACACTTCGTTCAGCTGGAAGTACCCGTGACAACAGAGGTAGAAGTGAAAGATTCCTCTGTAGGTGGCCTAGTGGACTTGAAAAGTCTTGACAGTTCAGAGGAGAAACTAGAAGAGAATTCTGTGCTTAAATCTAATGCTGAGCATGAAGAAAGCACAAATGAAGTTGCTGACAAAAAAGAGTCTGCTCTAAATTTGAAAGAACACGAGGATGCTCTTAGTGAAAAATCCAGTGTGGGGGCAAATGGAACAGGAGGTGTGCTGGATAGCAGCTCACAGTCTCTTAATACTGGTACAAAAGATGCAGGCTTGGAAACTAAGGAACGAAAAACTGAGGACAGGCAAAGCAATACACCTTCACCTCCAGTAAGCACTTTCTCCTCTGGGACATCCACAACTAGTGATATTGAAGTACTGGATCACGAAAGTGTAATAAGTGAGAGCTCAGTAAGTTCAAGACAGGAAGCTGCAGATTCCAAATCCAGTCTTCATCTAATGCAAACGTCGTTTCAGCTTTTATCTACATCTGCCTGTGCAGACTATAATCGTTTGGATGACTTTCAAAAAATGACCGAAAGCGGCTGCTCCTCTGATGCTTTTGAAAGAATAGATTCATTTAGTGTACAGTCTTTAGATAGTAGAAGTGTAAGTGAAATAAATTCAGATGATGAGTTATCAGGCAAGGCTTGTGCTTCAGCATCTGTTGCTATCAGTCCTCCTGCACCTAAGACAGAAACGGTTGACGCCCTGAAAAGTAAATCTGAAGATATGAATGACAGTCCAGTGGTACACACTGAGGAAGCTGAGATGGAAGAGAGTGGGAGAAGTGCAACCCCTGTTAATTCTGAGCAGCCAGATGTTTTGGTGTCTGCTGTGCAAGCTGAAGAACAGGTTGTGAGAGAGGAGGCTGAGCCTCAGCCCGATGCTGCTGGAGAGGTGCAAGAAGGGGACTCAGAGATGGCAAAGCTTAAAAAGGTAGGCGTAAAAGTTTTGCAGACACACCCTCTAATCTCATGTTAGAAATGTTTGCTTTACCTCAGCTGCATTGATTAATACTTAATTGATCTAATTGAAGAAAATTATTTGATATTCTGCATTGAAAGAGCATTGCTGAAATTTCAGATCAGATAATTTTGGGTTTCACTTGTGTTCAGCTGTCAGCGTTGAGATTTGTGGCTGGTGCAGGCCAACAGGAAGTACTGAAAAGTCAAGCGTGTTCATTTCATTGATTGCTATAAATTTCTTTTTCTGTGAAAGATGGAAGAGATTTCTTGGGGTATTTTAGTTTGGTTTGTGGAACTGCATGCCCTTAGTCTTTCACTGGTAATCAAGGTAATTTTTTTTGCAAGTGTTTTTTTCCCCAGGTTTGCAAACTGTCAAAATCTGATTATTTACAGGAGTGTTACTTGTCATCTTTGAGGACAGTAATAGCGTGAAAGTCCTTTGTTCTAGATAAATTCATGTTTGTTTTAGCAGAAATAATCTTAAAAAGGAGGTATGTTAGGCATTAAATGAAGAAGATAAGCATACTTATTGATAGTTAATAGGGGAAATTTGAATGGCTGGTTTAAACAGATGGAGTATCCTACTTCTCCACATTTCAGTTTCTCTATGGAAGGCTACACTTGAGCTTTGTGTGCACTGTTTTATTTTTCCCATTTCCTTTGCCACTTCCTGCCCTTCTGTTCTTGTCTTTAGATTCCGATATGCTTTGGCATATTTTACTCTGTTTTCTTCCTGCATTCTGTTTCAGACATAGCATTTTTGCACAGCATGTGTCACAGTAAGTTTCCTTAGGGAAACTCCATAGTCATGGAATCTACATAAGCTTTCCTGACATATTGAATAGTTATTAATGGGCCACAACAGATGTTTTCTTGACTATATAGTGACCTTGATTAATAGAAAGTTTGATTTCTTTATATTTTGAGTTATTTCCCTCTATTTAGCTTTCAAAATCTGATACTAGGTGATTTTGTTATCAACTCCATGCCATGTCTGAAAGTTTGCTTTTCTCATCCAATATTAGCATTTCACAGAAGAGACCTCTTCAAGTGTGAATGATTCTGTGGCTTTGTATAGAGTGGTATGAGGAGAGCAGTGTTTGTCTGAGTGCTTAATGTCAGCTGTAGCTCTGTAGGCTCTCAGCTCTGTTTATAAACTTTGTAAATAAATATAACTGCTGTTCATTTTGTCGAGGAGCTCAGCTGAGCCATGTGTGCATGCTGCTTAGGATTTATTGGGTTTTTTTAATTCTAGAACAGGTATCTTGTGTTTTGAAATAACTGTGTTCTAAATAAATGTAGCAGGCATGTGATGACCTAACTTCACATTTCTGAAAACCTTAAGAAGTTTAACTTTGTTTAATTGTCCTGTTCACCCAATCTTTGTCTTTAAAAACATTGTCCAGATGATTGATTCGTTAGCTGAGAAACTGGAGAAGAGGGAAACACAGTTACTGAGTACTAGTAAAGAGAAGGCACGGCTGGAAGAAGCTTATGATAACCTGAAAGAGTGAGTATGAAAATACACACAGTCACTGGTCTGGCTGCAATTGTATTGTAATACACACAGTAGAAAAAATGGTAAAATGGGTACCAGGTATTACTGTAACGAAGGCTGCAAGGGATATGCACTTGTTTGGGCAGGTGGTTTGTGTGTGCTGTGATGTTATTTCTTTAAGTTGTTATTTCTTGTGGCTACAACTTCTTTTGGGAGGGCTGATGAAGGAGGTTTCAGTAAGGAATGAGAGTCAGATGTGCAGTCTAATTTTGATATTAATAAAGACCTTTGTTATAAGGCTGGGTTCTGCTGTGAAGGGAAACTGACTGCTCTGGTACAAATAGATAAGCTTAATTTACTACATCATTTGGTGGCTAAAATGGAGGCAGTGAAAGCCCGGTAGGAGGGATGGCTGTAATTAAAATATGAATTCATTATTTAACTCAAGTTGAGATGCACAATGAAAAGTTGAATTTGCCAGTTTACTGATCAAATGTGAATTCTAGACATTTACAGATAATGTGTGAAGGTCTTATTTTATGACAAAATTGATCTTAATTTAAAAATAAGTGAATTTATTTGCCCTGCATATAATACAGATTAAGAGGTTATTCTGAAATAACTTGATTAAAGGGCAAAACTGTTATGGTCTATCTTGCACTTTGTTGCTTTCACTGGTAACAGTGGAGTAATGAAGGTCTTTGATAAGTACTTCTAATATGGATGTGTATAAAAATTATAAACGTATTTTAAAAGCATTTAAACTGATGTGAAGTGTTTGGAATGTCACATAACTGTGAAACTGTTCTGAAATATTATTTTGAAATGTAGTGAAATGTTTAGAGTGAAAGAAGAGACCAGCAGCATTTCATCTCTTAAGGAGGAGTTTGCACAGCGAATAGCAGATGCTGAAAAGAAGCTCCAGCTAGCATGCAAAGAAAGAGATGCAGCTAAAAAGGTAATCAGCTTTTTAATGAAATAAATCCTTGGAGGTTGTTCGATGGAATATGGTTCTGAACAGTCCATTTTGACTCTGAAGTTAGCTTTACTTTGAAAACAAGGTTGGATCAGATAACCTCCAGAGGTCCCTTCCAGCCTATGTTGTTCATGAGGAGCATTTTGAGAGGGAGGGAGAAAAGCAAAAAGTGATCAGCATAACCATGCATTTATCCATAAATGTATCTTAGTAAATGGCCTTAAGTACTTTATTCCATTATTTAGGAAGTAAAGTCCGTTAAAGAGGAGTTGGCTACTAGACTTAATACCAATGAAACTGCTGAATTACTGAAAGAAAAAGAAGAGCAAATCAAAGGTTTGATGGAGGAAGGTAAGAATTAAAAAAATAATAATAAATAAATAAAATCTGTAGACTGATTTGAAATGTACTGTACTCACATTTAAGCCTTCTTTACTTGGGGAAGAAAATACATCGTTTGAAGACTGTTCATAGAGTAGCAGGCAGTAGATGCTAACTTACATATAATGTTTTCTTCACAGGAGAAAAGCTTTCCAAACAACAGCTTCACAATTCCAACACTATTAAGAAATTAAGAGCAAAGGAGAAAGAGAGAGAAAATCTTAACATGAAACAGAACAAAAAGATTAAGGAGCTGGAAGATGAGTTGCAGCATTTAAAACAGGTGAAATTTGCTTTTTTTACAAAAGCTTTTTACTATTTATTTATTTTAGTTGAGCTACAGAGTAGCCTTTTGGGAACCCATAGGTGGACTTTTTTTGTTGTTTTGGTGGGAAACTTTTCTAATTCATGTTAGTAGAAAACAGAGATGCAATTTCAGTCCTTTTCAAATTGCAGTCACATCTCTTTCCTTCTTGTTTGCCCTTGCACTGCTGATTTTCAGGCTGACCAAACTGAGTTTACTAAATTTTGAGTTGAAAAAACATGGCCAGGTTTTGTTTCGTTTTTTTAACTTTGATTTGTTACTCAAATCAAGGTCTTAAAAGCTGAAGATCTAACATGGGGAAGTATGTGAAACTGTGTGGTGATGGAGTGTGTTCTGGGGAGGTGGCCTTTTCCCTTTCTTTTTTGTTAAGACATTAGATCAGGTTTTTTTGTGTAAATTCATTCTGTATGCGTTACCACAGTTATCCTTGTCCTAACTCAAATGACATGATCTGCCCTGTGCACTGGAATTAATCTCATGCTTCTTGTTGGCACCTTAATAGGTACTTGATGGCAAGGAAGACCTTGAGAAGCAGCATCGAGACAGCATTAAACAACTAAACATTGTTGTGGAGAGACAAGAAAAGGATCTTGCTAAGCTTCAGGCAGAAGTAGGAGACCTTGAAGAACGGAACAGAAGTGTCCAGGCAGCACTTGACAGTGCTTACAAGTAGGCAGATATTTGTATGTCTGTGTTCCACTGTACAGTCAGTTTCAGTGTCTAT